>NC_048299.1:178425440-178780950 GCF_013100865.1 Trachemys scripta elegans
CCCAAGCCCCCGGCCCGGCACCGGGCCCCCCGAGCACCGCCGGCCGAGCCCCCGGCCCGGCACCCAGCACCCGAGCCGCTGGCCGGGCCCCCCGAGTCCCGGCCCGGCACCGCATGTCCGATTTTCCCGGACATGTCCGGCTTTTGGGGATTTCCCCCCGGACAGGGATTTGGAGCCCAAAAAGCCGGACATGTCCGGGAAAATCTGGACGTATGGTAACCCTATACTATAGTGCAGTAGAGTAGAGGTCCCCAAATTGTGGGGCGTGGAGGAATGTTTAGGGGGATGCAGCTGGGGCCTGGGCCAGCCCCCATGCGGGGCAGGGAGGGAACGCCACCCAGCTCCACTCCTGGTCCCGGACTCCCGGCCCTGTACCCACGGCCCCGGCTGCCAGCCTTGGCCCCCTTACTCTTGTCCATGTCTCCCCCACCCCACCTCTCCAAGCCACAGACAGGGCCGGCTCTACCATTTTTGCTGCCCTAAGCAAAAAAAAACCAAACAAAAAACCCAAAACCCCACTCGGACTGCCGCCGCCCGAACTGTCGCAGCACAAAAAAAAAAAAAAAAAAGCTGCCCGGACTCTGTCTCCCCAAGAATGGACGAAATGCTGCCCCTTAGCATGTGCCGCCCCAGGCACGTGCTTGCTTTGCTGGTGCCTGGAGCCGGCCCTGGCCACAGCCCCACTCCAGCCCCAGTTGTGGGGGAGGCACAGACTGATGTAAGGGTCCTGCAACCCTGAAAAGTTTGGGGACCACTGCATTAGAGGATGTAACATTCTAGAAGTACTAATGTAGACGTGAGTTTGTTGTGATACTGCTTTTTATCTTACCAGTTCTAATGCTATACTTGAATATTAACAATATCCCATGAAAATGACATGTAGCAGGACAAGCAAAGTAATAGTCAGTAGCTTGACATTCTTAATTATCCACTGACCTCTTTGGTACCTGCCAGTATCTGAATGGTAACAAACAATTCATTAAATGTCTGAGATTTCTGGAGCAAATGTAACTTATTTTCTCCTGTGACATTTAAAAGTACACCTCTACCCCAATATAACGCGGTCCTGGGGAGCCAAAAAACCTTACCGCGTTATAGGTGAAACCGCGTTATATCGAACTTGCTTTGATCTGCCGGAGCACGCAGCCCCGCCCACCGGAGTGCTGCTTTACCATGTTATATCCGAATTCATGTTATATCGGGTCGCGTTATATCGGGGTAGAGGTGTAGAATAATTCTGAAGTGAATTGAGGATGAGTTGCAATAGTTTTGCTTGACAAAACAACATTTATTTACAAAATGTTCTGATTGTAGACTCTAGGAGCATAAACAACATAAGAACAATTACAAAAATTTTAACTGAATTACATACATAATGTAGTCTCACTTGCCCTACTGCATAAGTAGTACCTACTTTCGCATACTTCTACACCATTTCAACTCACTCTCTTCTTGAAAGCTTGAAGGCCAGGAGGGACTATTATGGTAATCTAGTCTGACCTCCTGTATATCACAGGCCATAGAACTTCTTCAAAATAATTCCTAGAACACATATTTTAGAAAAACATGCAATCTTGATTTAAAAATTGTCAGTGATGGAGAATCTACCATTACCATGGGTAAATTGTTCCAATGGTTCATTTCTCTCTCTGTTAAAAATGTATGCCTTATTTGCAGTCTGAATTTGTCTAGCTTCAACTTCCAGCCATTGGATTGTGTTATACCTTTCTCTGTTAGATTTAAGAGCCAATTATTAAGTATTTGTTCCCCCTGTAGGTACTTATAGACTGTAATCAAGTCACCACTTGACCTTCTCTTTGTTTAGCTAAATGGATTGATCTCCTTGAGTGTATCACTAGAAGGCATTTTTTCGAATCCTTTAATCATTCTTGTGTCTCTTCTCTGAACTGTCTCCAATTTATATCCTCCTTGAATTGTGGGCACCAGAACTGGACATGGTGTTCCAGCAGTAGTAAAATAACCTCTCCACTCCTACTTGAGATTCCCCTGTTTATCCATCCCAGGATCACATTAGCTCTTTTTGCCACACTGTCGTGCTGGGAGCTCATGTTCATCTGATCATCCACCACAACCAAATATTTTTTTCAGAGTCACTCCTTCCCAAGATAGCGTCCCCTATCCTGCAAGTATTCTTTGTTCTTAGATGCTTACATTCACATTTAGCTATATTAGAACATACATTGTTTGCTTGCACCCAGTTTACCTAGCAATCTAGATCCCTTTGAATCAGTGACCTGTCCCCCACATTATTTACTGCTCCCCCAATTTTTGTGTCATCTGCAAACTTTATCAGTAGTGATTTTAAGTTTTCTTTCAGGTCATTGATAAAGATGTTAAATAGCATAGGACCAAGAATTGATCCCTGCGGGATCCCACTGGAAACAGACCCGCTTGATAACGATTCCCAGTTTACAGTTACATTTTGAGACCGATCAGTTAGCCAGTTTTTAATTCATTTAATGTGTGCTATGGTAATTTTATATAGTTCTAGTTTTTTAATCAAAATGTCATGCGGTACAAATTCAAATGCCTTACAGAAGTCTATTATGACAATACTATTACTTTTATCAATCAAACTTGTAATCTGATAAAAAAAAATCAAATTAATTTGACAGGATCTATCTTCCATTAACCCATGTTGATTTGCAATAATTACAGTACCCTTTAGTTCTTCATTAATCAAGTCCTATACTAGCCAGTCCATTATCTTGTCTGGGATCAGTGTGAGGCTGACAAGTCTATAATTATCCAGGTCATCCAATTTACCTATTTTAAAAACTGGCACATTAGCTTTCTTCCAATCTTCTGGAACTTCTTCAGTGTTCTAAGAGTTACTGAAAATCAATGGCCTAGTGAGCTCCTTGGGCAGCTCTTGTAAAACTCTTGGATGCAACTTATTTGGATCTGCTGATTTAAAAATGTCTAACTTTAGTGCACTTATATTAATTAATATCAATTTCCCCTTTCTCCATTTGTTCTACAGTATTATTTTTAATTTGTAAAGATGCTCTAAACTAGGTTATTTTTTTTAAACCAGTACAGCCTTCTTTCTCAGTTTTTGAGCATCTAGTAAGGTGTTCTTACATGATTCCCAATTATCATTCACATTTTTCTGATTAAATTCTTTCTCACCACTGATTTGGCTCATAATTGTTTTCAGCTTTATGAAATTGGCCCTATTAAAGTACCAACTATATATATTTCTGGTCGCGACTTTATTTTGCTTGCACGTTAAAAAAATGTGATGAAGTTATGATCACCTGTGCCTAAGCTACTGTTAATTTTTAGTTCTGTGATCAATTCTTCTTTATCTGTTAGGACAACATCTAATATAGAATTCCCCAGTTTTAATTGCAACATTTTTTGAATTAGGAAATTGTGATCAATTAGGTTTAGAAATTGCAAGAATATTTTAGTACTGGCAGCACGAGACCTCCAGCATATGTCACTCAAATGGACGTCCCCAATGAGTGTGCAACTTTTTTTCCTATACGTCAAAAGGTGTGTAAGAAAGCAGTCATCCTGTTTCGTCGTGTGATTAGATGGTCTGTAGCTGACACCAACTAGTACCCCATCTTGTGATTTATCTGTTACGATATTGATTCATAAGCATTCAAGATCATTGTCTTCGGTGTTAGCAGTGACTCGGAAACATGTAATGCCATTTTTGGCATAGAGTGCCACTCCCCTGCCCTTTTGCCCTCTTCGTTCTTCCTAAATAGGTTATAACCATTTATTTTAACATTCCAGAATCATCCCACCAGGTTTCAGTAATACTTAGCTAGATTTAATAAAGATGCTAGTAAATGAGCAATTCCAATTCCTTTTGTTTATTACCCAGGCTCCTAGTCTTGAAGGACAAGAGACTCTGGCTTTGAACAAGAGTGGGAAAGTCAGTTCAAGAATCAAGAGCCTTCATTGAAAATATCCTGCTGAAAGCTCCCTTGCATTTAAATCAATGATCTGTTAGTTCAAAATCCTAAGCTGATTTCAAATATCCATATCACACAAGCAGAAAGATGGTTTCCCAGGTCATCAATTCTTTGCAAAATACACCAGCTAAATAGATAGGATGCCACATTCTGCATCAGTTGAAGTTTGTGAGTGGTCTTCAGGTGCAGTTACATAGAGAGCACGTATTACAGTAACCTAACCTCAAGCTGACCAAGGCACGGGTAAATATAATGAGATGAGCCTCCAAAAGAAGGAAAGATTGCAACCTTCTTGTCAAGAGCGAATGAGGAAAAAGCATGCTTTGTCATTGCTGCCGCCTGGATTTCAAAGGCAGCTAGGGAATCCAATAAGCTCCAATCCTTCCTTCCAAGTCCAGGATTTCAAAACTGAGAAGTGAGAGCCTTGCAAAAGATTAACCTCAGGAAGGCAACCAGAGTCCTGACAAATACTACTTGGAGAGATGCTAGAATCTTGCTTCCTTGAAGGGCAAGTACAAACATACAGGGCCCATTAGCCTATTCTGTACATCTGTTTACATGATAATGGAAAGCTGGTAAGTCAGTGATTGCTTCTCTTGTTTTAGAATTTAGGCACTAGAAAGTTTAGGCCATAAAGTTAACTTATCTTGACATCTGCTCCATATTGTAGTTCTTGCATTACCACAAATACATTTGTGGATCTTTACAATGTGTCTCAAAATAACTTAGGATTTAGTTAAATATTTACAGTAGTGAGACAGCTATCATCATTTAAAAAAAAACACTGCTGCAATCTTCCCTGTAACAGCCCAAGTATCTAACAACTGTCGGGGAAGTTTATTTTAAGGCTTAACAATATTGACCATCTCCTCATTTAATGAGAGGCTTGCTAGTCAGTCTCTCTCTCTCTCTCTCTCTCTCTCTAGTGCAGTGGCTCCATGAATTGAACTCCCATTGGTTCAAATGGGTTTTTCTGTTCATAGAAGGGCTGCAGAATAGCTCTCAATTAGGATATGTTTTATTTACTTGAGTTCTGTTTGCTATTTAGCTTTTTATTCATTTGCAATTATAGTTGGTTAGCAAAATAGTTGAAAAACCACAGAACAAATGAGCAATGTCTTTCTGAATTTGCTTTTCCCCTTGGATTGATGATGTTCTTCCAGAGACTTTTTAAAATTGTACCTAAAAATTCAGATACAGTAACATAATTTTATTAAGATCAAAATGCTCTACATTGTTTTAATGTAATTTTGAAAGTGTATAAAGGACTGGTTTTAGGATTCTGAAATTCCTAACAGATGTTCAGTTATGTTTTCAACAGTTTAGCTTAAAGAAGAAAGGAATTATATGACTGTAAACCTTTCTCTTTCTGTTTGTATAATTAATTACTTTCATTTAAGTAGCACAGAGGTTTAACATTCCGAATGGGGTAGATAAGCAGGAAAAAAGGGCAGACAAAGATACATATTTGGTGCATGCAGAGTGTGATAATTCACTTATTGATAATTTTATTGAGCCAAAATTTTTGGTGCCTATTTATTTCTAGTCATTTAAAAACATTTATTTGAGAAGCTAGTAAATCCAAAGACACTTCTGCAAACTCCAATGTATACAACATATATTAATATATTTGTTAAAACGGGATATTTCTCACAGTACATTCAGCAAAAGTGTATTAAAATAAGGGCTTGTCTACACTGGCACTTTACAGCGCTGCAATGTTCTCACGCATGGGTGTGAAAAAACACTCCCCTGAGTGCTGTAAGTTTCGGGGCTGTAATGTGCTAGTGTAGTCAGTGCACCAGCACTGGGAGCCACGCCCCTCGTAGAGGTGGGAGGCGCGACTACACAAGCCACGTTAAAGTGCTGCTGCGGATATGAATATGAATGTGAAATGATCATATTTTAGTTGTCCTGTTTTCACTTCTTCTTAAATAATAAAGCAGGCTTGGGGAAGTGAAGGATTACAGTATTTAGAGAAAAGTGTGCAACAGACAGCTTGAGTGTGCACGTGTGTAAATATGGGATATGATACCTACCTCTTTTTTACTTTGATTTAGGAGAAAGCAATGCAAGAGGCTGCTGCTGGTGATTTGAAAAAGCTCTAAAAAAGAAGAACAGGAGTACTTGTGGCACCTGTACTCCTGTTCTTCTTTTTGCGGATACAGACTAACACGGCTGCTACTCTGAAACCTGAAAAAGCTCTGTGTCAAATCCAGCAGATCACCATATGAGCAGCCTTCATGTGGCCAAACATGAGGTGTTTTCCAGTAATATAGCATATACTTGAGTTCTGGAAATAAAAACATGACTGGTTTAAACTTTAGCTACATAAGCAGTATGTATTCTGGATTGCATTGAAATAAACTTAGCTATGTTTACATGGCATTTTAAAAATATGTAGTGTATAATACATTTTCTGTTTGATTTTCATCCTTTGAGAAACTAGTGTTGAATTTTGTCATATTGTAGTAGAAGCTCACTAATTTTCACTTTGTTAATCTGCAGTCCCACAAAAACATTGGTGGTCTTTCCGTATTTCTCAGCAAATATTAGCAGTAAACTAGTGAGGTTTCACATTATTAAGTTTTCATTTATTTGATATTAATATACTACAGTGCATTGACTAAGAAGCACATATAACTAAACTTAAATTTGTCAACATAAATGAACAAAGTATATTTTCTAATCCACTATCCATGACTTCTTAAAATCTTGTTTGTTTGTTTAATAATTGGTAAAAAATAATCTGCAATGTGGTGTTCAATATGATGTCAACACTGCAGTATGCAGATACCTGTTTTTTCATAATATGTATTATTTATTTACAGTGAACAGCAAAGTTAGGTTTGTTCATAATAAAATATATTGGGTATCAGAGCTCATCCAAACAGTATTTCATTCATTTGTGGGTTTTTTTTTTGTATTCATCCATCTGTTCCAGTAAATTGGAGGGGGAAAAAAAGGGGGGGATGGGTGGGGAGCAGAACCTGTCTGCTAGTGGAGCAAAGCATGTCTCCTGACAGCTCTTGACATAGTTTGTTAGTCAATGGTGTAGGAAGCTTGGAAAAACCTTTCCATTTTGTGGTTGGCATTTTAAAAGAATAGTTTAGCTGTATTTGTTTTACTGTTTTTCTTTGACAATGTTGAAATTGAAGAATAGATCATAACTTCATGCTACTTCTCAGTCCTAATGCTCAGCTCCCAGCATAACTTGTATACTCCAAGACTAATATCTCCATGTTGCAGGCCTTTGCAAAAGCAATGGATGTGTTCAAAATTTTCATTGGAGAGATGATGGATTGCATTGCAACAAGCTACCCTTTCCTCTGTAGAAGTCATCCTGTAAAGGAGGGGGTTTCTGAGAAGTTGACAGCTCTTGGTAGCTGTATAGAAACCTCTGCATATTGGACCATTGGAGTGGTACTGAAAATGAAAGGAAAATCTTGAGCAATATATGAAAGGTTCTTAGCACTGGTAGGTAGGATCAACTGTTTGAAGAACAAGAGCCAATCCAACAATGTGAGATTGCTGGAGTGTGATTCTGCAAATATATTAGCCTTCATAGTGAACTTGTTACTTGTTAAGTGAATGTTAAAATATTGAAAATCATAGATGTTCTGTTGTTAATAGCCTTTTAGAATCCAAAGATTTTGTGACCATATGTTGAAACGTTGTGCTTACTAAGAGAGAGAGTTGGGAGAATAACATTTTCTAGTCTGAGTCCTATGAGGATGTCAACTGAACTTTTTATAAGAAATTCTTCGTTAGAAGGAGTTGTGGCTTCAATTCTCTACCCAGTTAAGCTGAAAGTCCAGGGTAGGAAATTGCATTTTAGAAATGTGATCCAGCTGGTGTACTTCCAAAAAAGCTCAAACCAGAAGCCTCTCTATGGCTCTGATAATGATGGCATGGTTACCTGACTGGTTTTCTATTCAAGTTTTATATTACATGTATCACTATGGTATCTTAGTAAGTATTGTTACTTGCAACACTAGCCAGTGGTTTTTGGACTCATATATAGCACAGAGGTAAGCACCGCCCGGCTGGAGCCTGAACCCGCACCCCAACAACCTGCCCCAGGCTCAGCCCAGTGCCCTCTCCCACACTCTGAACTCCTGTCCCAGCTTGGTGAAAGTGAGTGAGGGTGTGGGAGAGTGAGCGATGGAGGGAGGGGGCCTGGAGTGAGTGGGGTGGGGCTTGGAGAAGAGTTGGGGAAGGGGCGGGACATGGGGCAGGACAAGGGTGTTTGGGTTTGTGCATTAGACAGTTGGCAACCCTAATTCAGGACAATGCACATAGACTTTCAGGTCAGAAGGGACTATCATGATCATCTAGCCTAATGCTTAAGCACTGCCCTGAATAGGGATGCTTTGTTGAATTGGGGCCTCAAATATAGTGCTGAATCATGGCTAACATATTAATATGTGCATTGCCCAAGCAATTAAACAAATCTATTGATGATGTTCCGGTGATCATGGAGATTATACAAACAGCGTAATGTAGATTCTGATACCCTCTCTACTTCCTAGAATGGAGTAGACAAGTAACATAGAGAGAAAAGTGCACACAACTCAAAACACAAGATGGTTTATAGTAATTTTAGACTTATTGGTCTTCACAGTATGTTGTTGGTTCTGTTGTGATTCAGTATGAAATTTTTAGATCTTAATTTTACTAAAAATATTCATGTTTAACAAATTGAGTATGTGTCAAATCAGAGGACTACTCCTGAAGGTGGTCTTCCTAACATTGCCTATGGCAGTGATAGCCAAAATGCTGCACACAGATGTAATAGAAGTGCATGAGATTCTATAAAGGAGTCCACTGTTGCTCTCATTTCCAGTATGAAGGTGCAGCCTGGGATGATTACAGGTTCCGTCTTAATTAGAGCAGCATATCTGCTGAGGCCTGTAATTTCTTTATGCGGACTCTTTCTCTGTATTAAAAATGACAATGAGTGCATTTATACTTATTAGATATGGTTTTTGGGCTCCTGGCAAAGTGTCAATGTAGCCCTTGGTTGGTTGGATGATCCTGTTTACAATGAAATTTCCTGGCACTATATTACACATGTAGTTGGCTCCAGCAGAAGAATGTGCTTTTGAGTGGTCTTCAAATAGAATTTCTGTAGGAGTATCTAGTGTAATCAATATCTAAACATATATGGCTTACCAAAAAATAAGTGCTTAATTTGTTAAAATGAAGAAAAGCACTGTAAACATATAGGATATAAAAAAAATCAAAATTAGGTTGCATTTTTTTTTGTTTTTCTTTCTTTTGAGGAAGAATAAAAATTGTTTGTAAAGTCTTGGCCAGAGTACTTAATTATTACTGATATTACAATTAATCATGAAACAGATTACGGTTTTTATTTTTATTCCAAATTTAAGTAAAATGTTTGTTTCTCAGTTATCTTGATTTACATTACAAACTCTAATCACACTGTTCTAAAATCAGTGACATTTGATGTAGTCTATCTTACAGTGTTAAAAATTGTGCGACTGTAAAGGTATTTTAAAAACATATGTTTGCAAATAACTGTAATTACTGAGTGAGGCAGAATTCACATTATCATTACACCCTGAATGTGTGAACCTGCAAGTACCTACTGTTAATTACAGAGCTTGACATTTCTAGGTCTAAATAAAAATGATAGCTGGTTATGAATCATATCTTGCCATGCTGAAATGCCAAATCTATGTTTTATTACACTGAAGTTTAAGTCCACTAGAGTAGTAGTTTTTATCAGTGTCAGTATATTTGCTGCCATCAAACTGCTGATACAGCATTTGTTTAACACAAATGGACCTTTGCACCTTTTTCAAGTGCCTTAAATCTAGACAAATTTATGTCTTATCAAAAGGTTAATCCTGACAAATCATTGTAAATTATTTCTTGTGTCTGATCCAGGTGTGATTAAATGAATTCTCTGCTGTGCAGCCTGATGTGTGTATATATTAGAAAATAGCTGTACATTTTCAAAAGGAATAGCAAAATTTTGAGCACCAGGATTCTTGAATAAAATAGTTCTGTGGATGCACTTGCAGCATTCTTTTGTTGGGTCAAACCTTCTTGAGTAGCAAAGTTACAAGTGAAGCAATGAGCTTCACTTCTGCAGCCCAGTATTTTGTGTGGCCTTGATTCAGAAAAAACACATGCTTAAATCCCATTGAAGTTATAGTTAACCATGTGCCTCAGTGCCTTGGTGAATCTGGGCCTTAGCTTTTTCATTAGGAAATCATTCTTTTACTGTATGAGTGCTGCATTCTCTGCATTTTCATGGTTGCCCCATTTTTATTAAAGACCTCATGATGGTGTGTAACCTCCACCAGTCCAATAACTCCAGTTTAAGGAGCTTATGAGTGCTGTGAGCTCTGCCAGCTCAATAGCTCAGGTTTAAGGAGTTTATAAGCTTAATTTTATTTCTCCCCCTTTTTTAAAAAACAAAAACAAAAGAAACCCTAGGAAATCTAAATGCAGAAAGCTGTTGATACAACATTAAATGCATAGTTACAATCACAGTGTTGGGTAATGCACCTAGTTAAGGTTGTCACAGCATAATTATGTGGCTTCATTACTGCAGGCTATTCTATTTTTATTTCAGTACATAGAATAAAATATGATTTGTTAAATGTATATAAAAGCATATATGATGTTCAGTGAGGCAATATTAACTTTTGAAATTCTTGACTTTGTAATTTTAACTGCACAGTCTTAATATAGAATGATTGATTTTTGTGTGCATTTAATAGGACACACACACACACAGAGCAATATCAGTCTTTAAGCTGTTGCATAATCCATGAGAGATGAAGCAGATAACTCTGTACATCTGGCCTGGTCACTGGTTTAGGACTGGAACTTGTATTTTTCATATTTGCATCATGAAAATATCCCTTCTTCCAGAAAACAAAAACAAACAAAATAGTATTTATGTAGTATTTCTTTTTTATTTATGAGTTTTAAACGTGTGAGACACAAACGTAATATATCGGAGAAATGCAGATGTTCACCGTAAGAGAGCTTATTTTAAAGCAAAGAAAAATGTAAGAAATTTTAGAACTTTTTAAATGTCTCTTTTTTAAAGTTTTATTTTAACTTTTTATAGTTTAAACCACCAGAGATTTCAGGGTGTTTTGTTTAGACTTTAAAAAGTCTAAATTTGTAGGTGATTAACTTGTAGCCTTAGGCCTGGTCTACACTGGGGGGAGGGGAGAGATTGATCTAATGAATAATGTAGCTGAAGTTGAATTACTTAGACCTACTCATGTGGTGTCTTCACTGTGGTGAGTTGACAGCTGCCACTCTCCCGTCGACTCTGCCTGCGCCTCTTGTGGCGGTGGAGTACAGGAGTCGACGGGAGAGCGCTCGGGGGTCGATTTATCACGTCTAGTCTACATGCGATAAATCGACCCCTGCTGGATCAATCGCTGCCCACCGATCCGGTGGGTAGTGTAGACATACCCTTAGTTGAAACTGACAAGAGTCCCAACAACTCTTGCATGCTGGAAGAGGCTATCTGTTTTTCTTTCCAAGGAAACAGACATTGGATTAGAAAAATTGGAGGTCTGGGGGCTTTTTATAAACCATGGTTATTCAAAAAATCCAAACCAACCCCTTTTGGTGATGAGAAACTTTGAAAAATTTGCTCTTCATCTTTCTCCTTCTGACCAATCCAATTCATGTCTTCTCCCTTCCTCTTTACGACATCCTTCCTTTTTTCTGATTGCTAGTTTCCTATTTTCAACGTCTAACTCTATCTACCCAATTCCACACATTCTTCCTAACCACCAAATTCCTATTCCCGTATCTAAAAAAGACCCTTGGCCTTATCCTTTGAGGGGGACATCTTTGGCTCTAGACATCTGTTCCATTCCAGTACCCTCCTTTCAGACTTCCCTTTATTGTTATAGTCACCCCAAAATTCATTGCCTCCCTCTTAACGGTGGTAAACACTAGAAGAAAGTTGAATAGAGAATTAGAATTTGTGAAGAGAAATTTGAGTGTAACTCAATAAAGAAAATGGAGGTTTAATGTAATTACCTAAATGTATCAGGTTTTTTGCTACCAGTTGTTTCAAGTTAACACAATGGTCATGTAACCCCTTAAAACATCTTTTAGAAAGCATTATCACTATTAGCTATTAAAGAAAGAAATGTCCACAAACTGATAAAAATGTCCACCTCTTAGGATACTTAATGGAGGGTAATATGTATTTTTTTATAGTATTTTTTTTTCAAATGGCTCACTTTCAGATGATGCAAGGAAGCATGAAATTAAAGGAAATATTCTTTGTTTAGGATTCAATGCAGGAAGGGTATTGAGTAGATTGTATGATAGTCTGGACTTAGAAAATTATGTGACAATTAATTCATTTTTTAGTGCAAACCCCACAGTTTATTAGTTCTTGTTCATACATGGAGTTAATAAGGGATTATTCAATGTATAGACAAGCTCATAGTTTTGGTTATCTATTTTTGGTAAGGTGTTTTTTTTCCCAGAGGCACAAGTGAAATGCTTCAAAGCTATTAGTCTTATCCCCCCCCCCAGCAGATCAATTATTTTTTCTATAAGAATGCACAGATCATTGTCAACATTTATTTTGGGATTTAGAAATAGAGTGTGGTCATAGTTTGAATAAATTCCTAGTGTAGCATGATGCAGTGAAATTTGTGATTTTTAAAGAGTTGCAATCAACTTAAAAATGACACTTCTGTCTGAATTATTTTGCCTATTATTGTTTCCACGTGGTAGAACTGCTATTTTTCTCTAATTATTTTCAGTTTGGTTACTTTGTGCATTTGTGTATTTTAGTTTAACTTTTTTCCTTCACACAGTCATTCTTATCCTCTTTGTGTGTCTTTCAGGGCAAGTGAAACTAAAAAAAAAAATAAAAGTAATTTACTATACTTCAGGTCTGCTGTGTCCTTTTAAAATAAATAATGCTTTTGCAATGGATTAGATATAGAGATAAGGCTGCCATTTTGTTGTTGTTGCTGTTGTACATATACATCATCACTGTGCTACCTTAGCAGTGTGGTATGACTTGTAGATTGAGTTATCCTTCAAGTATGGTAAAGGTACATTGGTGGGCTCTAGCTGCTCCGTAGTGGATGCTGCAGCTGTGTAGTTTGCAGAAGCTCCATGAGTTTCCCTGTGTGCAGTTGCAGAGATTGCTCCACGTTCTGATGGAGTACTTCTCTCTTGGGTGCCGATGTCCACGCTAAACCCTAAATATATGTCTTACTATGATGGATTATGTCTCTGAAGGAGCCATTATGCTGTATTGTTTCAACAATTTGAGTACTGAATGCAGAATCTGTGGACAAAAGATTGCCCAACTAGGCCTTTGACAAAACAGACCACAATGGCTGCATTGTTAGGACAGTAATATGCATATGAAAGAATCCTTAAATAAGCTTTTCCATTAGCCGTTAGTCTATTGTGGCACTGATTCATGTAATGAGGAATCCCTAGGTAGTCATTAGCATGTGTTGTCTCATAAACATGTCTTGCATAGCTGTTACTATTTCAGTGAAATGACTGTAATACAACTGAATCCAGTGTACATTTTTAAAAAAAGTGCTTACTCTAATAGAAAAGACCTAAAATCTGTACAGTGAGAACAAAATATTCATTGTAAAATTATAAATACTCAAAAATAGCCCCTTTTCTTCTTAGTTGTTGGAGCTCCAGCAAAAATGCATTTCATGTGAAAGTTCTTACATCAGAAGAGGCCAGATTTTACAGGGTGTGAAGCACCTGCAATTCTCACTTGCTTCAGTTGGATTTGCAGATATTCAGCATTTCTGCCAATCAAGTTCAACATATCTTTTTAGTATCTGTATGTTAGAAATTTAAATTTTTGCTAAGTTTTGAACTGCTTTTATGCTTAGTTTTTCTGTGGTAATATTGGTGTTTGAATTGTTATATTTATAGTCCAAGAAACGGGGCAAGAATTACTTACTGAAAAGAATATTATTCCAGTTTTGGAATCTGACTTGAGAAGGAGAAAATTGTCAAGTGTGAAATATTTCATATTGCTATCAGATGCAAATTCAAATCGAGGACCACCCTAGTGTTGTCCTATCTCCGTTTTAAACAGCTTGGACAGCAGCTTTATTCAGCTGTTCCTTTATACATAAAAATATTAATTGTATGTGGGAGAGGCCACCCTTTTTGTTTCTCATTAATTTTAAATAGTCTGCATAGGGCCTTGTCTGTAATGCAAGTAAATAACACACTATTAACTGGTAATTCTTCCTTTTTTTATTCAAGATGCAACAAATCACTATGTTATGATAGCCACAAAAATGAGAATTTCCTGATGTCCCCATTTTTCTTGACTTTTTCCTGTCCTGGAAATGCTCTATATTTTCTTCTGCAAGGGGTAGGTCAGTGGGTCTCCTCTCTGCTATGTGGGAGGTAGTAATAAAGAGAGCCTCCCGAGATGCAGATGAGCAGCACTGGACCTCTGCAGCAAGAGCAGTTTCCCAACTGGGCTTACCTTTAGAAAGAGGGAGAGGATTGCCCTGTTGGGGTAAGGTGAGACGAGGCATCATGCAGCTCTTAAATTATTCTGCCCTTGCTGTGCTTCAGCCCTTGAGAGGATGGAGCCCACTGTGTGAATGGTGGCCATTGTAGTACTTGAAAGAGAAGGCAGTTGCCTTCCTCTCCTGTGGAGTTCCAGAATACTTTGGTTTGAACTAAGTACCGGTAGGTCCTAAAAACTTTGATATGTTTTGGAAAAGTACTTGGGACTTGTGAAAGTGGTTGAAATAATATAGACTTAATTGAACCCTGTACCGATGTTAAACAAAGCCTTGGTGTGCACAAAACCTCATTCATTGATCAGTGTTGAGGCCTTTCAGAGGACTGCCTGCACTGGCTGGTACCTGTCTGCTATCATGTGTTGGTTATATTTTCACTTGGTAGTGCATTTTTTAGAATTATTTCAACAAAAAGAAAAAAGGCTTTTGGCAATGGAAGAGGTTCTGTTTTCAAATTTCTGATGGTTACAAATTGTGAGTGATGGATTTTAAACTGCATGAAAAACATTTTGACAATATCCCTTTAATTAAAAAAAAGTTGGATTTCTATTTGTTTTTCATTTATGCTAAAGGTTTTAAGCGTTTAGAATTTGTAGACCAAACCTTGACTCAAGGTCACCTACAAGCAAGGGACACATCAGCCCTTTACTGCTATGCAAGCCAAGTCAGGATTAGTCAAGACATGCAAAGGGTGGCCATTCTGTTATGGAAGGGGCATGGAACTACTTTGGGGTCATGCACTTAATATATATTAAATGCAAAGGCCTTTCTTCCCAACTGTGAGCAGCTTCTGACAGACTTTAATTTCCTTTTTCTCATTGCACAGTATCTGTATGGAGGTTACTGCCACTTCAGGGTAGCAATAATCCCTGCAGAGGCGCTGTGGGAAAGCTGGAAGGTGGGGACAGGATCCCTTCCTTTTGATTGGTACTGGGGGAAGGATGTGGAGAGATTGTTTTGTTTTTTCTTTTTTGCCTCCATTTTCTATTCACTCCCTCAAAACTGCTGCCATGGTGGGGTGAATATTTTGTTCCTATGGATTCTTAGCCCAACTACCCCATGCAGAAGACAATATTCATTGCATGATGAGAGTAGTCACACTGAGGTGTCGCTCAGCCAGGAGAAGATAGAGGTGGAGATGAGCTGTTCTAT
The DNA here is from genome assembly GCF_013100865.1 of Trachemys scripta elegans. Taxonomy (NCBI): domain Eukaryota; kingdom Metazoa; phylum Chordata; order Testudines; family Emydidae; genus Trachemys; species Trachemys scripta. The sequence goes on from NC_048299.1 coordinate 178,441,099, forward strand.
TGTATTGAGTTTGTTTAGTCTACTCATATAAGTAGTGTTACTGGTGCATAAATGTCTGCACAATGTCTGGGATAAGGTCATAGCAAAATGCATGAAGTACACAAATTTGAAAAAATAAAGGAAACATTTCTAGTTTTTTTTTTTCAGTCATAGTAAAAGTTAGATGTTACTTATAACAATAACAGACAAGGAATTTTCAGACCAAAGAAAATTACACCATGGTAACTTTAACATTAAGGTGGTGGGGTAAAGTTGCAAAAGCAATAGGTGTACACATTTAGGCCCCAATGCTGCAAGGAGGACCACCCAGGCAGAGTTCCTTGCAGGCGTGTGGTCTTAGTAACTAATGTTAGCCTTCTGCTCCACAGTACATTTAGGCAGCAAATGTTTCCTAGTCACTGTCATTCTCCTGTTTTGTGAATATCAAACATAACTATATCATATTTTTTCTACCATTCTTAATAGTGTGAATAAATGACACAATCTGTGAAAACTATATGGTCACTTTTGCTTCCATGTGTAACAAATATTATTGGTAATGGTAGGGTTACCATATTTAAAAAATAAAAAAAGAGGACACTCCACGGGGCCCCTTCACCGCCCCAACTCTGCCCCTTCCCCGCCCTTCCCCAAAGTCCCTGCCCTAACTCCCCCTCCTCTCTCCCAGCCAATTGAAAAGGGCTGCCCAAGCGCTACTGGCTTCACAGTTTGCTGGGCAGCCCCCAGACCCTGCGCCCCCGGCCAGCGCTTCCGCAGCGCAGCTGGAGCCCGGGAGGGGAAGCGCCCAGCTGGGGGCGCAGGGTCTGGAGGCTGCCCGGCAAACCGTGAAGCTGGTAGCGCTCGGGCTTCAGACAGCCCCCATGCCTCCGGACCCTGCCGGGCACTTCCCCTCCCGGGCTCCGGCTGCTGTGCTCCTCCCCTGACTCTTCGGCTCTGTTTTAGAGCCAAGTTGCCCGAGCACTATCGGCTTTGGGCAGCCCCCTTGCCTCCAGACCCTGCGCCGCCGGCCGGGCACTTCCCCTCCCGGGCTGCTCTGCTCCGGCGGCGCAGGGTCCGGAGGAAAGGGGGCTGCCCGAAGCCGGTAGCGCTCGGGCAGCTTGGCTCTTAAACAAAGCCGAAGAGTCAGGGGAGGAGCACAGCAGCCTTGGGAGGGGAAGTGCCCGGCCGGTATTTTCCCGGACATGTTCGGCTTTTTGGCAATTCCCCCCGGACTGGGGCTTGATTACCAAAAAGCCAGACATGTCCGGGAAAAAACGGACGTATGGTAACCCTAGGTAATGGGGTAAATAGACATCTGCTTGTGAAAATATAGCACTTGAACTTGAAAAGATCTTTCTCATGTCTCTTTTCTCTAATCTGTGATGGTGGGTGGCTGAAGTGCAAATCAGTCCATTAAAATATCAAATGTAATTTTGGAAGAAATATTTTAAAACTATACATGCATAGAAATGGCACCCTCTGAGCTGCTGTAAGGGTGACACATTAATTGTCACATATAAGGGACTAGAGTCCCCTCACAGCTCAGGATTTCACCACTCATTATTTATTAATCTTATCACTCAGCAGAGGGGACAGATATGCTATTCTCACTTCATTTTAAAGGATGATCTCATCTAACACAAAACTCATAGCTTGTACTGTAATTTTCTGAAAACTATTAGTTCCTTAATATTACTTCCTAAAAAGGTACTTTCATTTGTCTTCTAGGAACTCCACTTGCTATTATTTTTACAACAGTGTTTTATGATAAATATTGATTTTATTCTAGGATGTATTGAAATGCAGACAGTTAAACTGGTGGTTCTTATAGAGTGCCTAATAAATAATCTCTTGTCTAAATTTTCCCTTTGTCCTTTCAGTTTATTTGATTTAGCTATGTAGCTAATCAGCTTACTGCTGCTGCAACAATGTTGTGGCAAGTACTTTTCCCCTCAGTGTTTATACTGGCTCCACTCGTTACCCTACCAGTAGTTATTGCTATATGCCCTCTTCCATCTTTGTCCTACTTCTGATTTACTCTTTGTACTCTAAATTTGAATAGATGCACATGAGTGTTCATTGCTTTTTAACAGAGAAACTTCACTCCTGCCCTTGATGATGACCCTTACTCATCGTTTGAATTGTGAAAGGGAAATCATGTCATGCAGGGATCAAAAATGAACCATCCTTTCGTGTGACCATTCTATTGAAATCTACAATAATTACAGCTTGGGCATTCATTATTATAGTGCCAGAAGCCACAGTCATGGACCAGGACGCCATTATCCTAGGTCAGGGATGGGTAAACTTTTTGGCCTGAGGGCCACATCGGGGTTGCGCAACTGTATGGAGGACCGAGTAGGGAAGGCTGTGCCTCTCCAAACAGCCTGGCCCCTGCCCCATCCACCCCCTCCCACTTCCTGCCTTCTGACTGCCCCCCTCAGAACCTCCAACCCATCCAACCCCCCCCGCTCCTTGTACCCTGATTGCCCCCTCCTGGGACCCTCGCCCCCTATCCAACTCCCTTGCTCCCTGTCCCCTGAGTGCCCTGACCCCTATCCACACCTCAACCCCCTGACAGACCCCCCCGGGACTCCCACCCCCTATCCAACCGCCCTCTGCTCCTCGTCCCCTGACCACCCCCTCCCGGGACCCCCTGCTCCTAACTGCCCCCCCCGGGATCCCACCCCCTTATCCAACCCCCCTTGCTCCCTGTCCCCTGACTGCCCTCCTGACCCCTATCCACATCCCCATCCCCTGACAAGCTCCCCGGGACTCCCACTCCCAACCCTCCCTGTTCCCCATTCCCTGACTGCCTCCCCCAGAACCTCTGCCCCATCCAACTGCCCCCTCCTCCCTGACTGTCCCCCAGGACCCCCGCTCCCCTCCCCCTTACCAGCAGCAGGAGCTCGCAGCCGTGACACCTAGCCAGAGCCAGCTGCGCTCCCCACGCTGCCCAGTGGGAGCGGCGGGCTAGAGCACGGCCTGGGTGGTGGTGTGGCTTCGGGGGAGGGGGGATAGTGGGGAAGGGGCTGGGGACTAGGCTCCCTGGCCGGGAGCTCAGGGGCTGGGCAGGACGGTCCTGCAGGCTGGATGTGACCTGTGGGCCGTAGTTTGCCCACGTCTGTCCTAGGTGCTGTACAAAGAGAAAGAGAAGATAGATTGTAAGCTCTTTGGGGCAGGGACTAAGTATGACAAGACACAATACATGGTGGAAATACAAAGAAAAAATTAGACAATTGAATATACCACGATATGTTTATAAACATCACATGGATTTAAAATCATTACAGCAAAATAAAACATGAATATGAAACTGTATCCGCACTTGTGACATCACTTACAGTGCTGCTTTTCCAACTACAATTCCAAAGTGTTTTTAGTTTATTGCAGTAAGTTCTTCTCTGGTAACGTGCTAAACCAGAGTGTTAGATTTCCCCCTCCCCCCCCATAAAAGTATTTCAACCACAGATCTTATCAATTCTTTACATTAGTTTATTTTCCCACATCCCTCAGACTAAGAAAATTCATCAAGATTTTTGATTGTTTTTCAGTAGTAACTGATCTTTGAGAGAATGGCACACAATACAGTCTTTGCTATTTTTGAAGGTATTGAAAAACTGCATCTGAAATAAAATCAATACTTGATGCAGTAGGTTGTTTACATTTGAAAATATTGAAAGGCAAGGCAATTTATCAGTTAAAGAAAGTGGGACAAAATAGAATCATGGTATTTGACAAAAATCTTCCATTGTGAATTAAGTAGAAGAGGGTAATTCCTGTATAGTGCTTGTCTGATCTATATTTGTAAACACTTATACTTAGCATTCATTTCTTACTTTCTTAAAGTTAAAGATGATGCCCTGGTTTGTAGATGCTTAATATTGTGTGTTAACAATTACAGAAAAGTGTGTCTCTGTGGGCCAGATTGTGGTTAAACCTCACATGGCTGGTGAAGCATGTAAAAGGGAATAAAAACATGTGGGCATGTGTACATAGCCTCTCTGGACCTTACCCCTTGGTACAGAAAGGGGAACTGGGGCTGTGACTCACTGTTATTCCCCTTCCTTCCTGAATGGGTGAGCTGTGAGGGTTGAGGAGTAGATGAAGCCTTGACTGGTTAATGCATCTGTCAAAAAAGCTGATGTGGTGAGGGGAGAAATCTGTGTCTGTTGAAGGACTGTTACAAATTACTAAGGGCATGGCTACACTTGCAGATGTAGAGCACTTTGAGTTAAACCAGCCTTTGTAGAGCGCAGTAGGGAAAGTGCTGCAGTCTGTCCACACTGACAGCTGCAAGCACACTGGCGTGGCCACATTTGCAGCACTTGCAGTGGCATTGGGAGTGGTGCATTATGGGCAGCTATCCCACAGAGCACCTCTTCCCATTCTGGCGCTGTGGCTTATGGGAAGGGGGCGAGGGGAGCGGGGCATTCTGGGTCCTGTCCCAACGCCCCGTGATGCATCAGTTCGCATCCCAGCAATCCCTGTGCTTCTGTTCACATTTGGTGCCATCTTTCAATGTTTTTTGTACTGCGCGCTCTATCTTCCCTTTCGGTCTGCGGGAGTGGAGCCCGAACTGCTGAGGAATATGCTGACGAGTCTCACCAGCACATCATGTTTGGCAGTCAAGTTACTCCTTAAGATCCAAACTGACAGTGAGGAGTCCGATGATAATATCGACTCAAGTAACACATATGACACGAGATTGCTTGTGGCATTCATGGACATGCTCACCACCGTGGAACGCCACTTTTGGGCTCTGGAAACAAGCACTGAGTGGTGGGATCACATCGTCCTGCAAGTCTGGGATGATGAGCAGTGGCTGCAGCACTTTTGGGTGAGAAAAGCCATTTTCATGGGACTGTGTGAGGAGCTCGCCCCCATCCTGCGGCGCAAGGACACGAAATTGAGAGCTGCCCCGACGGTAGAGAAGAAGGTGGCTATCGAAATCTGGAAGCTGGCAACTCCAGACAGCTACTGATCGGTTGCTAACCAGTTTGGAGTGGGAAAGTTGACCATTGGAATTGTGTTGATGCAAGTTTGCAGGGCCATTAAACGCATCCTGCTCAGAAGAACAGTGACTCTGGGTAACATGCATGACATTGTGGCTGGCTTTTCACAAATGGATTTCCCTAACTGCAGAGGGGTGATAGATGGGATGGATATTCCAGTTCTGGCCCAGCCCACCTAGCCACAGAGTACATTAACTGGAAGGGGTATTTCTTTATGGCGCTTGTGGATCACTGTGGGCGTTTCATTGACCTTAACACAGGATGGCCTGGAAAGGTGCATGACGCACACATCTTTCAGAACACTGGCCTGTTCAGGAAGCTGCAAGCCGGGACTTTTTTCTCAGACAAGAAGATCACCATAGGGGAAGTCGAAATGCCCATTGTGATCCTGGGAGACCCCGCTTACCCTTTAATGCTGTGACTCATGAAACCCTACACTGGGAGCCTGGACAGCAGCAAGGAGCGGTTCAACAAAAGGATGAGCCGGTGCAGAATGACTGTGGAGTGTGCTTTTGGCCGTTTAAAGGGCTGCTGGCGCTCTCTGTATGGGAAGCTGGACCTGGCCGATGATGACATCCCCACGGTTATATCCGCGTGCTGTACCCTCCACAACATTTGTGAAGGTAAGGGTGAAAGATTCAGTCAGGCATGGAACTCTGAGGTTCAACACCTGGAGGCTGAATTTGAACAGCCAGAGAGCAGGGCTATTAGAGGGGCCCAGCCCGGGGCTGCAAGGATTAGGGATACCTTGAGGGAGCAATTTGAGGCTGAAAGCCACCAGTAATGTTTGGTGCCCTGCATGGGATTGAAGTGCAGTGGTTCTAATGTTAGTAGGAATCTGTGTTTGCTATGCTGACTTGCAGTGCCTGTTGCTTTCCTGGGCTAAGGTATCTTTTACTTTAGGCAATAATAAAGAATGTTTTCAAAGCCAAAAAATCCGTTTATTGAAAAGAAACACAACTGCTTGGGAAACAGAAAGGGCAAAGGGGGTGGGGTGGGGAACAGGACAATCACAGATTTGCATATATCCTGTTGTTATACTCAGCCTTCCTGTCTGAAGTGCTGTGCAATGAGTGCTGCACTTCAGGATGGCTATAATGCATGGTGATGGGGGTTGAGTGCAGTGGGTAAGGGTCATAGTTTTCAGGGCTGGGTGGTGAAGCTACAGGTGTTGGAGGCAGCTGGTGGTGATAAGAACCCGGATGTTGGGGAAAGTGGGTTGGAGGTGACATGGGGGCCCAAGGGAAAGAGTTTTGGGACAAGGGCTCGGGGTGTGTGTGTGTGTGTCACGGTAGTGCTCCACCTGCATGACCACAAGCTCCTGGATTGAGTCCGCTTGGCACTCCATGATGCTTATCAGCCGATCCATGCTTTGCTGCCAGAGCTCCGTGCTTTTGTGCCGGTGCTCCTCATTCTGCTGGCGGATCCTCCTTTCAGTCTCCTTCCACTTCTGCGCTTTTAGATTCTCGTTAAGTGACTGCTGCATTACTACATGCAGCATGTCTTCTTTGCTTCTACATGGCCTCTTCCTAATTCTTTGGAGTCTTTTGGCTGGTGATAACACAGATGGCTGAGATCTCAAGGTTGCATCTGTAAAGGCAAAATGCAACACTAAACAGAGGCAGCATTGTTCATACCAGACAGAGCAATGATTCCCCTATAGTTAAGGGAAAGCACAGTCTATACAATAGCATAATTTGCCCATCCCAAAGCGAGCGCACATAACCCACGGGAGCTCCAAAATGGTGAGTAAGCATAGGGTCAAGGGGAACTGATTGTTTCACGGCCGTACTGTCCTCTGGGTTTCTGTGCCTTGGGGAGAGCCAACAGCGCGTGGCGGCATGGTCACCTGGAAAGATTCGCTGAGTGCACTCCATGCCTGGCTGAGCAACCAGGAAGGGGATTTTCAAAATTCCCAGATAATTTAAAGGGCGGGTCTGACAGTTGGTCACCTGAGGGCAGGGCAGTAGAGTTTAAAGTGATGACCAGAGTGGCTAGAACAGGCATTGTGGGACACTTCTCGAGGCCGATCAGAGTGCATTAATAGACCAGGGTCCCCTACACTGAACACTGTCCCCACATTTTCCACGGGAGTTTGTCCTGGAAGATATCTCGCTGCTGAGGGTGACCTAGGAAGCAAGGGAGGGTCTTCTATTGCAATGCAGCTTCTGCCCTGGCCCATGTGCAGCTTGCCTGCGTGCAGCAATGGTCCCCACGCCCCTCACGGCACAGTGGAGTGCAGCTGGGACTGTACAGCTTCCTCCCCCAAACACTGATGAGGTCCAGTACCTCGCCATTGCTCCATACTGGGGATCGCCTGGCGCATGGAGGCATGGTCACCTGGAAAGATTCGCTGAGAGCACTCCATGCCTGGCTGAGCAAACAGGAAGGGGATTTTCAAAATTCCCAGAGAATTTAAAGGGTGGGTCTGACAGTTGGTCACCTGAGGGCAGGGCAGTAGAGTTCAAAGTGATGACCAGAGTGGCTAGAACAGGCATAGTGGGACACTTCTCGAGGCCGATCAGAGTGCATTAATAGACCAGGGCGTCCACACTGGTGCTGCGGTGCTCCAGCAGGGGTGCATCAAACATTATTCCACTCGCTGAGGTGGATTACCAGGAGCGCTCTACCCGTGGAGTTCGGGCCCTCTACGTGCCTTGCCAATGTGGATGCGTCGTGAGTTAGAGCGCACGGGGCTTTAATGCGCTCTAACTCGCAAGTGTAGCCATGCCCTTACTCCCTGGTGCAAGGTGGGACTCATGGAAGGAATTGTGGCACCTCTTTACACAAGTCATTGATCAAAGGCTCCATCTGGCTTTATAGCTTTCTTTAGAAAATGGATATAAAAATGTGATAATGGCATGGAGAAAAGCGTGATAATGAGAGAGGACTGTTTAAGTTAGAAGTTTGTAGTATATTCACTGTTTTTCCTACTTGAGATAATTTATACCAGTTCTTTTACACTTCATTATTATTTTAAAATAGTGCTTGCTACATGGTATTGGAACATAGAAAAAAGCATGGTCCCTGCCACAAAACACTTGTGTTATTAACTTCTTCCTTCAAATGCTTCACCACTTCTGTTAGTGTTGAAGAAGGGAAAGAAGTAGGAATTTAGGACCAACTTCTGATTTTCAGATCTGAATCTATTCTCTAGAGTCTGTCACAGTTCAGGGTACACAGTTCCCCTGTGTAGTCTGGTAAGGGTACCCACTCTAGGTTCCCAGTTCCTCTCTGCCTCTCTTGGGCAGAGACCTACATCTCACCCTCCTGACTGGGGTTTTTCCAGGCTTCACAGTTCTCTGCCTGCACTGTGGGTTCCCCAGCAAATCAGACTGCCTCAGCAGGCCTGCTTTGCTTTCTCCTCAGAGCGTATGAACAGCAAAATTGCCCACAGTTATAAGTTACCACACAGCTCTATCTAAGCAAGCATGTTTATTGTTAAGGTGAAATCCTTACAGAGAAAACATTTAAACAATAAAAGAACCTACACACATACTAATAAGCTTACCAGCACCCCCACTCCATTAAGGACTTTGGCAGGTGATTGATCCTTCAAACCACACCAAGGGTTTTGTCCCTGGTTACTAGTTTGTAACAGCTGCTAGATCAGAACAAGTACCCCCGTGAATCTGTGAATCCCTCCTTTATACAGTCTGGGCCTTTGATCTTGGGACCCTGGGATCAGATATTCAGCGGGCATTCACCCTCACCTCAGGGTGTAGCTTTAAAGGGCTGGGTTTTTGCATAACAAGAGGTGTGGGGCGGGGGGATGATCGGGGGAAATTTGCATTAACCTCTCCCTAGAAATCCTCTTCCCAAAAGTTCATTCTTGTCTGTCACATTGTTCAATATAGTCCTTTGATCATCCCAGTCCACAATAATTCATAACCTTTGCATTTAATGCAATGGACTCTGTAGATACTTCAACTTACTTCAGTAAGGTTGCCCAAAGGTATTGCAGATAATTGCCATCTCTCTATTAATCTTTGAATCTAGCCTATTACTAGCTCTTATGGCTTATGAACATTTTTGGTTCATGTATGTTTGATGATTCTTTTTTCTGGGCCTTCTTACCCATGAGACTATTGTCTCTTTTCAGGAAAGCACTAAAAATATTTTAATTTTAAATAGATAAATACTCAACCAGAAGTCCTAACAAGATTGAACATTTTTAGCCTGAATATAAATAAGTGTAAGTAGTGTTATGAATACAGTACCTGAAGACGCAAACTTGTTTCATTTTCACTATGGCTTGTAAATATTTCTAGCGAGCAATACGACAACAAAACTAGTAGATGTTTTTAATGGAAATACATTATTTATGTTTCTCATATTAGCACTCGGAAACAGCAAACAAATAATGCTTTCTACTCAACTGTGTTATAGTCTAAGAAAACAGTGAGGACAGTCAGTAACTTTATGTAATATAGTTATGAAATTCACCACTGTAGCTTTTTAAAAAGTAGATAATTGAGAGTGAAATTTAGATGTATTGCTTATGTTTGACTGTTAAGTCATAGTGACTCATTTTCATTTCTCCATTCCTTTGGTGGTTCAAGAGCTTTCAGGTTTAAATTTACTGTATTTTCATCCTTTTTCTTCCAAGGAATCTCTTCTTTCTAGTTGGTAATGGTTGCTTACTCATTTAATATTATTTCAACTTAAAGACTTTCTAAAAAGTTGTGACATTCTTCTGTATATTTCAAATGCTTTTTAAAAATAAGTATATATCCTGAATTTTATTAAAACTTCCTCTGTGGTTCCCACCTTATTTCTGCTCTTCAGTTTGGTTTTGCTTTTATAGATCTAGTATTCTTCATGCAAAGTAAAACAACTGCTGCTTATTGAAATGCTATTTTATACTAGTGGAAAGAGAGATGATCACACTTTTTACTTCCTGCCCCACGCAGTTTATCAGGGAGATTGTATAGAGTAGAGTTTAACAACAACAACAAAAAACCTTTTAAGCTAGTATGTGTAAATGATGCAGGGGACTTAGGAGTATGTGTATTTGCAATTTTATCTTGCTTTTCCTGTCTTGCTTTCCCCAGGATTTCATAACAGAGTATTTTGAATGTTATTGCTATAGTAAATTTTTGCTGTAAGCAAATCAGAAATGATTAATTGTTACAGACTTTGTCACAGCATAAGAGTAGAAAATACCGAGACCACATTTAATGCAGTGAATTGTGATCAGTTGGCATTCACTTAGTGAATATAATACAATTTGCTTTTTTTAAATAAAGCTGCTCTAAAATCCACAATTTCAGTTTGTTAAACCAGGTTGGACCATATTGACAGCAGAGAGAAGAGGCAAGATCAGGCCATTTCATACAGTGACCTCAGATCTACCAGAACAGATAAAAGTAAAATTTTAAAAAGATGAACAACAAGGAGTGCACAATTGACGGACACATGAAACGTGTGCTCTCGTAAAATTGAGAAAAATAAGATTAAATATTCCTTCCCTCCAAGCAATTACAGTAAAGATGATGCTTATGGCCAAAAAGGCTATATTCTTTTCTTCATAAATGCATAATTTATATCAGCCACCTTTCATCCATACAGTGCTGTTTGTGAGACTATCATTAAGAACCATGCTAACTGGTTGGCAGTTTCTCTTGTCTTTTTTATTTTATTTTATTTTATTTTAACAATATTAGTGCACAAAATACAAAACTTCAGGATAAGCAAACATTTAAACTCTGGAACGAAATCCTTGCACGGCCCCATATCAACTAAGAAGTGAAGAGCTTTTACATGTGCCTGAGTGTTAGTTTTTCTGAATAGGGTTCCTTATGCAGTATATGAGAGCTAAATTTTAAAATGAACCCTATGTAAATAATATACAAGAACAAAAATAGAGCACTTTAATGGTTTAAGAATGACTTTTATGTATTGTACCCTGATCTTTCCAATATATATATCAGTAATATTGTGGTTCTGACTGTAAATACATATAAGAGAGATCCTGGCAAATGCTGATTCTCCATCATGCTCTTGCGGATTGTCGTGAAATCCAAGATTGTCCTGATTTTATGGAGGGCAGAAGCCAACAGCCTTTCATATGTTCCCAAAAGAGATCCTGTAGTGCAAACTTGCTATGGCTCTGATTGTGCAAACACTTACATGCATGCTTAACTTTGCCAGGGGTATGCACAGGAATAAAAATTTGATGGCTTTTGAAGGTGCACATTCTGTGTCCCCACCCCAACCTTGGGGCCGGAGAAGTTCTGTGCCCTCCTGCTGATTATTGGGCAGGCCCATGCCCCTGCTTGCCCCCACTTGTGCACGCCCCTGACTTTGACTGTGAGTATTAATTTCAGTGGGACTATTCAAAGTAGTAAAGTTAAGTACCTATGTAAGTGTTTTCAGGATCAAGGCATATGCAGAGCATTGCTGGCGCTTGTACAACTATTTACTAGCTTTTCCACAGAAACAGCATATTGTGAGATGTGCATGGCTGTTTCTTGTGCACTCCAGCCCTACTGGTACAGTGTCATGCATTTCTCAGACAGTCCAATGTTACTGCAGAAAGGTTTCTCAGGTCTCGGATGGAATTTAGAGAGACAGACTGGACCCTGCCATTTCTCCCCGACCCCCGTGCACAAAGTTCCTTTTCTTCAGTTAAAAATATTTAGTGGTAATGAGAGCAATAAAACTATGTAATCTAGGAACATATAACATGCTTTACCAAAATTTAGTACCGGTATATATTTTTATAACACTTCATTGTGTATTCTCTTTGTATGTTTAAATTTTTAAATACTCTGACTAAAAATATATAATTGAAAAACGGTGAGCGGTGGTTTTCTGTTCTTATCTAAAATTACTACTCTTTTGCCATGGCAAAGCAGTGATCATTTTTTTTTCCACTTGTTTCTATAAGATACAACTAGTTTTAACCATGACTATCAACTTTAGGCCATATTTGTGTTACACAGATCAAGAGAAGTCAAAAGCCTACTGAATGGGATGCTACATCAACAGGATGAAACAAAGGCACTGCTTAAGTGATAAACATAAAAAATGTGAGAAGAGAAGTTTAATTAGATATGACTTTGATTACTTTGGTCTTAAATCTGATCCTTATTCGTGAAATGCAAACAATATATAAACAAGACACCAACTTCATATTTATTTTGGAAGGTAAAGGGGGTTGAAATGTAGTTATATGAAACACAGCATTTATTTCCAGTGCTGACTGGTTGCAAAATATTAGATCTTAAACTCAAGTTGTTATGATTACCACGTTACTTTCCCTGTCACTCACCAATGAATTTGACGCTATTTTATCGGCTGTATCTCAAAAACAAGAGCTAGAAACCAGAGCTTTACTTCTTTTGAAAGTCTGAAATCCAAGCATTCAGATGTTTTAAAATGTTGTTCTGTTTCTAGTATTTTTGTGAGAGATTACATACTCAAGTGACTGAAGTCAGGTGGAAGTGGAGGAGAGCGGAAATGAAAAAAAAGAACAAGTTGAGACATGAATTGAAGGTGCTAAATCGTTGAGCTAGAAACACTTCAGCTGTCTGATGCAAATGCTTCCAGGACCAATACATTTATCTAAACCATGGATTGAGGGGGAAATTTAGTCCCTGGGGAGGATTTACTGGGATCTTATAAAATTATGTATAATATATCACCTGGTATAATGGGGATCTTTTCTCACACTGAGCAGGGCTGGATAGGATTTCTGCTAGATTTTCTGCTAGATCTGGAGGGAATAGTTCAAGAGTGACCTAAGTTGTTGACTCCTCCTCCCATAGAGCCTGAGCACACCCTGTCTCCATGATGGTCCCATTTCTTGCTAGGCCTCTCAGTGAGGGGACAAGGTTTTGATCTGAACATAGTCACTTGGATGGCAACAGTACCAGACACGCTCAACATTCTTTTAGGTATGGCAACATTTTAGTATGCTTATTTCTGACCCATTGCATTTTGAGTTTTGGATTAAATTCCAATATAAACACCTGAGCAATCTGGATTACTTACAAATTCTGCATTAATTTCCCATCTAATGCTTCCCTTTTCAATGTGCTTCCTGAGCAAAGCCAACCAATCTAAACCTACTTTGTTATTTAATAATTTATAACCAAGACCCCATGACCTTGCAGCAAGCTAGAAATGGTCTGCAACAAGTCCTCCTGGAGTCATTGACACTCCAGAGTAGCAAGCTGGAATTTTTGTGATAGTTCTGCTTGATTTATTTATTTGTAAATGGAGCTATTACTGTTAATAAAACTATTAGCTCAGCCCCTATGGCATTTATTTTGAAATTAAAATTACCTTTTTTTATGCTGGTCCTGCATTTTCAGTGTGCTGCAGTCTTTCATCTTGACAACATATAGTGTATTACTGTATTATAGAAGCTGTTAGGGTAAAACTGGAGGTTTTGGCAGCTCAGGAGAAGCAGTTGTGGTTTTTGCTAGTTGAAAAGCCTTGGAAGTCAATTTAGGATGGTGATGAATTTTGGTGATTGAGATGAATGAGGCAATTGAGATCTCTTAGGATGGTGGTTTCGGGCTGTTTGCAATCTCGGGAAGAGATCGCTGTATTAGTTTACAGTCACTTCTGACTTTAAGGGTCATCTTCACAATCAGGAGGGCTTGCACCATGAAGGGTGATTTGTGTGTGTGTGTGTGCGCAGAAGTAAAGAGGTAGAACTCAGGTGTATACACTAATGCCAAAGACACTTTGGCTCTTAATTAAACATCTCAATGGAATGAAACCTCAGACTAAATCCATAATTTTACCAATCAAAAATGATATCAATGGAAGACTTGTATTGAACCGGAGGGACGAGGTCTGTAAGCTCTACATAAAGAATTAAATAGGATTGATCCATCAAACAAGAAAATTAGGGCTATGACCATTCTGCATATTAATATACACCATTGTCAATATAAAGCTTGTATTTTCTGTACTTTGCGAGGAAAATACCATTCATGAATTTTCAGTGTTGTCATACCTATATGTCTGTCTGTGCTTGAGATGCTAAGTGAACGTGCTGCTTCTATGCTAAAAGAAATTCTTCATACTTTTTGTCTTCAACTGTTCACTAATGTCCTTTGAATCAGAGCTATTTAGCTGCATACACACTTGACCAGGTGCCGGTCAGCTCTCCAGCTGGAAAATGTTAGTAGAATTTGAGAATTAAGAATAACCTGGGTGGAGGTTTGAACACATCAGCTTTACTGGAGTTCTGAAAGTTGGTTATATGTCTTTGCAAGTTTTGCTGCTACTGTTTTGTCCATTGTTGTTCAGATAAAGCACCCTTTAGAAAACCATGTCCTGAATTTAGCCTATCATTCCTTACTCTCCTGCTGCACACATGGCTACCTGCTTACCAGAATTTGCAGCAGAAGCAGCATCAAGGTAAAGCTTCCAAACTCGTCCTTGGAACAATAGAGGCGTTCCAGGGAGTGAAACCCCTCCCCAGCACCTTGCAAGTGTCAGTTGCTCCTCAGTATTTGTTGGGATCCAGAAAATGCCCTTCCAGGGCTCCCATTGCACTCTAGCTCAATGCAGGGGCCTGGGAAGTGAAGTCGTAGATCCTTTCAGTTTCTCCTGTCTCCCAGTAGTGGTCCCAGGAAAAGATGTCATGCGCATGGTCTCAGATTTAGGCTCTGAGCTCTTTGGGGAAGGGATTGTCTCTTATTTTATTATATTTATGTACAGCACCTACGACCATGAAAGCTTGAGCTGAGTTGGGGCCTCCAAGTGTAATAGAGATACAAATAAAATCCCCACCTACAATAATGATGACTCTACTGCTTTTTGTTGCCATCCTGCCCGTAAGCTTTATTTAGAACAATGCTAATGCCTGAGAGTGGAAGAGCAACTGACCATCCATAGAGCAGTGAACTTGATTATAGTGCTGTCACATGCACAAAGTAAAACTGAAGAAGGTAGTAAAAACAATTATTTCTCTAACTTGCTTCAGTTTTAGTTATCGTGGATGTTTACAATTAACTGATGTGATTTTCCCCCCTCTTCCCATGGATGGTGTTCCATTTATAAACATTTTATTCACTTTAAATATATTTCTTACAAAATATCAAAAGCCATTAGCACTAATGGCATACAAACATTCATGTTTTCTTTAATAAATAAATAAAAATCTGTGTTTTGTTGTTGTTTTGTTTTTGTAGTAAGCAAAAACTTGGTCTAAAACTAGGGGAAAACACTGTTTAGTCCAGTCTAGCCAAAGAAAGCTAGAGTGATTTCTTTCAGATAGTTGAAAAAACATTGTCTCGGGAAATTGTGCCAAATTTCAGCCTGACCAGAATTGTTTTCATGATGCTATAAATTCCCGAAGGCAGAGATTTATAATGGAAACACTGGTGCAATAGCAACCTTAGCGTCAAAAATGCCATGTTGATTTTTGGGGTTCTGTTCTAAAGAAGGAACTTTCAAGCTTTATTATTATAACATGTCATTTCCTACAGCTTTAAAAATGAATACAGTTCTGTTTGGTCTGCAGTCAGAAGTACAGTAACTCCATTCTATATGCAGTTATGCCAAATGTGTTCAGATTTCCCTCTTCTCAGTTAATTTAATGTTCTATTGAAACAATTTTGTTATTTTTATGGAAAGCTGGGCAGAAATTTATTTTCGATTTAAGCACCAATAGTTGATAGATGCACAAAAGCTAGGGTCAGCTAGACAAGAGGGGTGTAGGGCCTGTCTGTATTTGGTTGACATAATTAAAGAAGGTGGCCATCTGCCAGGATGGCCCAGCAGGCAGCAATGGATGCCTCTGACCCTGTGGTCAGAGGCAATGCGCCATGCATCAGGCATCCCCTTCACTGTCTGTCTTCAGGGATCTTTCTCATGCAGGCCTATTACAAAGAGAAGTGACCTTGTTGTTTTATGTAGAATAGAAGAGGTTCCATCAGAGCTGATAGGAAGAGACTTCTCCTTCTGGTATTTCCTTATTCCAAAGAAGAAAGGAGGGTCTTCATTCTATACTTGACCTGAGAAGACTCAACAAATACGTACATTATCTCAGATTCAGGATGGTAACGCTTGCCTCCATTATTCTATCTTTGCAACCTCATGACTGGTTTGTGGCTCTTGATTTGCAGCATGAATATTTTCATATAGCCATCCATATGGCACACAGGAAGTATATAAATTCACAGTGGGGTCCAACTAGGGTGACCAGATGTCCCGATTTTATAGGGACAGTCCCGATTTTTGGGTCTTTTTCTTGTATATGCTCCTATTACCTCCCACCCCCGTCCCGATTTTTCACACTTGCTGTCTGGTCATCCTAGGTCCAACCATCACCAGTACAGGGTTTTGCCCTTTCAACAGCACTGAAAGTATTTACCAAGTCCCTGGCAGGGATGGTAGCACATAGTGTATTTAAGGAGACAGGAAATTCATGTCTCTCAGACCTGGATGACTGGTTGATCAGAGGCAGATCCCAACAGGGGACTGCAACAGCTTTAGACTATGTCCGTTCCCTGTTCTGTCAGGTAGGACTCCTTGTGAATGATGAAAATCATTGCTCACACCTCACAGATAATAGAGTTCATAGGGGCTCTGATAGATACCCGATGAACAAGAACCTGGCTCCCAGATGACAGGTTCCAGTCTCTTCAATTGTTGGCAAATGACCTCAGATCAAATTCCACAATGTTGTGAACGTGTCTGGGACTCTTAGGCCTGATGTTGGCCTCAAAGCATCCGATATACCTTTCCTCTCACTCCCCTGATCCCAAGGATAATATCCAAGATCAGATGGGAAAAGGCTGCAGTCATCCTGATAGCTCCTTACTGGCAGAGATAGTTTTCGTTGTCAGACCTATTGCAGCCTCTGCCTTTGAATGCCAAGATACATTCCACCAAGGCAGAGTTAGAATCTTCTGCATGCTTCAGGAGTTTGCCAACAACTGAGATCTGCAAGGCTGAAAAGTAGAGTAACCCACTGATTTTTGTTAAACATTATGCCCTTTGACAGGGCAGCCAGATCAGATACTAATTTCAGGAGAGTAGTATTGCAATCACTGTTTGATGGAGACAGTTGACACGCTTCACTTCCAACTTTCAGGAATGATTCTACTTGCCAGCACCTACAGTGGATTCATATTGACACATACTTGAAGAAGAAAGAGCAGTTATTTACCCTCATAGTAGCTATGGTTCTTCAAGATGTTGTAGTCAGTGTGAATCCAATGACCTGCCCTCCATCCCTGCTTTCAGAGCCCTCAGCTAACGCAAGTTTTGCCTTGCAAGTGAGCTGAGATAGGGTTATGGCTGCCCCACTCAGTATGCCCTTGTGCAGGAGCATGAGGAAGCACAGGGTGCATGCATGGCTCCAACGGACGCTGCCACTCAAAACATTTCTGGTCTTGTGCGTGAGGCACATATGTGCCTACAGTGAGGAATCCATGCTGACTACAACATCTTGAAGAACCACAGTTACTATAGGGAAGTAACTGTTCTTTACAGACATTTAAGTTCAGAGTCTAGAGATTTCCCCTTAACTGCTCCAAATATATCAAGTTTATGGGACTCTGGAGTAGTTAAAATGTCTCCTGGGAAAAATATTGGCACTTACGTGTATGCTGTCTCAAGCACTATTGAACAATGTCTAGAGTTCAATATGTGGGGCATCGGGTGCTATTTAGTATACATCTTTCTGGTGATTGAAACTTTACTCTGAGCCTCTTGTTTATTTTGTCTCTGCCTTTGAATTTAAACATATTGTAATTCAAATTTGAACTTTTGTTTGTAAGGCTGCCTTTGAAAGCCTCTAATTTTAACAAATAATAGTGAAAATGATTAGGAGACAATTGGAGATGGAGCAGAAAAGCCTCATTGTGATTGTTTACTTCATGATGTAGTCCTGTTATAATTTTTGTGTATATATTAATGTACGTTCGCTTCAGACTATATTCTATGCTTCTGACTAATGTTGGAAGAAAGAAAAATGCTAAGGTGTGGTATTCACCTGATGTGTTATACTCTGACTTTATGAATAAATGTGTCCATCATAAAGTCAGAAGTATAATTTTGGTTTATATAGTCTTTTCATAAAACAGAACAATAACTGGCTAAGTAAATATTCTTTCCCAGCTTGGCAAAGGACTCAGTCTTCCGAAAACTTTAAGGCTTGGTGGTAAATAAGCTTTCACCTCAGACACTGCCATCTTTGGAGACAGCCTTGGTGGAAGCAGCTTCTTAATGGAACTCTCATCACTTCCTGAACTGTAATTGGGCTGCTTGTGGTGGGAAACATGAAATATCTTTCTGACAGAAAGCTAAATATAAACTGTGGTGGATTAGTGGATTGTGCCAAAATGGAATTGTTTTGTTCCTTTTGTGAATGACTATAAAGACTATAGCTTTGACACACTCCAGTGAAATGCAGTGTTGAATGGAAACTGTGTAGTGTGTATTGTCATTAGCTATTGATGAAACGTTGATAGCCTTATTTTACAGACCATTAATATATATGGACCAAACATGCAACTATCATTTCCCAAGTTTTTCTTCACACCTATAATTGCAGAGAATAGTGTCATCCCCCTCCACCCCAACTTCTTTAGTTGGTATTGACTGAACGTCTTGCTATTCTGCTTTGTAATGAAACTGCATTCTTCATATAAGAAATCATAGCCTTTTCAAAGTAATGCACTATTTATCATATTTGCAGACCACAATGTAAAATGGTTAACAGGGTTTCTGGGTAGATAGGGACTGTAAGATTCAGACTTTTGGTAAGTGAATTTATAGAGCATTGTGCTAATCTGATCTCACAATGGAAATTCATCATTTCTGCTCTACAAATCTATTTAAACAGGCAGTGTTTTCTTAAAGGTTTTAAGAGCTCCCTGGGTCCTCCAGTTTATTCACACAGGGCTTCCAGAATGGGTAAACATAAACTTTAATGGTTTTGTAGTCTCTGGGGAATGGCTGGTGTAGAACATCATCAAAACATGTACTGCTAATAGCATGGCAAAATACTTGATTATGGCCCCTTTCATTCAGAACATAGAGGAAAGTGTCAAAATGAAATTTTACCTGAGGCTTTAATGACAATTTAGACAATTCACTTCATGGATAGAGGTAATGGTATTTATTACAAATTCTCCCTGTGAATAGGGGGGGTCAGTGTTCTGTGGTAAATACATATGGTGAAAGAAAAAGGCAGAAATGAAATAACTTTTTATCCTGTGTTGTTAATATGCTAGTTAAAGATAAATTATCTGTAGAATCGGTGAACATATTTCCTCTGTCACCCTTGTATGCCTTTCATGGCAGAGTGTTGAAATAGGATGAAAAAATTATTTTGAAGGCTTAAAGTTCACATTCTGACATCTGAGAGCAATTAATTTCTTAATACCAAAAAATCAAGCTTGTGGCATTTAATTAATTTTGATAATGGTACATTCTTGCTCTAAATCGTTTTATTGATTGTTGTTAAACTAAAGGTCTGACGGAACTTGAGAAACAGACCAGTCAGGCCTTATGCAAGTTTTCCCCATTGATCTTCTGTAGCTACTCTGGCAAAGTAAGCATAGAATCCATAGCCTGTCCATAGACGCTAACGTTTTCAAACAAAATGTATGCAAGCTATACATTTTTTTGCTCACAGGACTTGGGGGAAAACTCCCCAAAGTATAGGTGCTAAATTTCTGGGATCAACTTCTTCCCTTCGTTCTGAAAACATGTAATGTTGCTAGGGTATGCGGATGGAAGTGTCTATTTAGGGGAATTGTATCTACTGCTATAGTGATGGGTTCCTAGAACATTAAATGCAATAAATAAGCTGTGCATAAAGTTGTCCATAGTGAACCCTGCCCTTCACCAGTCCTAGGTTTGGCAGTTTTGATTACTGTTTCTTATTTTCTCTTGCACTCTCTTGTTGCTGTAATTCCTTTTCTTCAGTTATTGTGAGGAGGGCAGTGTTAACTGTATTGGTTATTGTCATCCTGAGTGACAGTAGCTGCATTATCCTAGAGAAACACAGCTCTCTTTGAGAGTTCTGACTGGAAAGGTATTGTGATGTGGTGTCTACCCCATTCAGAGCAGGTTGTTAGGTTAATTAACCTTATATGTTGCATCTGGGAGGAGAGGCAGGGCTTAATAAAGTCTAATGAGAGATGAAGTTCAGTTGGTAAGGACCAGGTTGGTCCTGTATAAAGGGATGAAGCTGAGAACAGAAAAGGAAGTAGTCTGCAGTCACTCACAGGGAGAATGGGAGTTTTGTTTGGCAGAGTTTGGCAAGGAATCAAAGTGGGGAGGTACTCTACAGGTACTGCCTGGAAGGAGGTCGTTTGGGACAATAAACCTGGGTGGGGACAGAAAATAAAGGAAATAGGAAGGAGTCCATGGAAATGGTGATGGGGTCTGGGAGCAAGCAGACCATAGTTGCTGGATATAGGGTCCCTGAGCAGGAATCCAGAGTAGTGGGTAGGCTGGAGTTCTTCTACTAGCTGCTGGGAAAGTGACACAGGACTTGTCCCTGGGCTGGAAGACTCTCTGGAGTGGCATGAGGAGAGCTGATCCAGTGGGACTTTGATACTCCAGAATGGGAGGACTGTACAGTGTCCTGGCTGAAGGGCTGAGTTGTGAAGTGGAGCACCCCGAGTCCTAGAGAGAGGGGGGTCAGAGTGCAAGGAAGGGGGTGTTAGATCTGAATGGAGCTAATCCCCAGACACCGCTACAAGGCTGTAAATGAACTCTGACTCCAATAGGACACCAAAGTTTCATATTAACTTGTTGAATGACGTGCAGGTGGCTTAGGTGGAGGTCGGTCAAGGGGCTAGCTTCTCTGAATGTTGCCTCCTTTTCTATCACCATCACTTCAGTCTTATGCCAGCTTCTCTCCCTGTATATGCGATTTCTTGTAGTCCTGTTGACATCTTTGTGATCGGTTGGTTGTGTTTGCTGTGAAGGGGAGTTAAAACTGGGGGTTGTCAGGATATTGTTGGCAGTGGAGATGTGACTTCAAGCAACCTTATCGCAGTGTGTAAGAATTAGGGTGACCAGACAGCAAGTGTGAAAAATCAGGACAGGGTGGGGGGTAATAGGAGTCTATATAAGAAAAAGACCCCAAAATCGGGACTGTCCCTATAAAATTGGGACATCTGGTCACCCTAGTAAGAATATGAGGGTGGGATAGAATAGGAGGGACTTCTGCCCCTTACTGGCTGCCCCTCAAAATGGTGGTTGGGTAGTGGAGTGCTTGGTTTTCTCTCCAGGGGTGTTGAGTCTGTGTGTTTGGAGACCCCCCGCCCTCCCATCTTTTCTGATCAGAGTCGCGCTAGAAGGTGTTTGGTAAATTTTTCAAACCTTGATTACATCCATTTTCTACTCTGGTCATGCTTATTTTTGGGACTGTTGTATAGTGTTCTGTGATATTTATTCTTTTAAAGACTAATTTTCTTGAGGCTGTGACTGATTCTTGGTAGCTGAGATTACTACGGTTCTGGTAGGGAACTTCACAGGCAGGAGGACAGTTATGTTGGCAAGGGTTGCAGGAACTGAAGCTTCAGTTAACAAGAACGTGTAACTGCAGCTCCATAGTGACATGTCAATTACTTGCCAGATGCTCTTATTTGGAAGTGCTGTGGATTTGGAAGTGTCACCCACAGCCAGATGCATAAACAGCATTTTCAAAAAGGAGTCTTCAAACCAGGGCTTTCAGGTTTTCAGCACATGTGTTTTAAAAGGGCATGGATATGGCCATGTTGGTCAAATTTAATCTCTCTCCTGAAATTGGCTCATTGCTCAAGGAGTTTTCATGATGTTTATAATCGGAATTGTACAGACAGCCAATAAGACAGTATCCCATCTGCTTGAGACCTGTAAGCCACAGAATTTAAGCTGCTTAGTGTGCTTTCCTTGATGTGTAAAACAACATGCTCTTGGTAATGCTGCTACAGGCATGCAATGTGACACCATTTAAATGCACAAAAAAGAAGAAAATTCTTCCTGTTGATGGATATCTCTGACAGTTTAGGTAGCTTTGTAATAACTTGTATCACTGAACTTGCTATTTTTGTTTTTAATAATAGGAGGGGGAACAGCCTACAGATTTTAAATATCCATAGAATATCTTGTCAGTGATACTGAATAAAGTGTTTCAAGCTTCTAGTTTCTGCCATGTCGAGTAGGAAAGCCTAGATATGACAGGTCCATTATACCATTCAACCAGCCATAGCAATGTCAGTCTGCTTCAAGGTATTAATTCCAGGCAGACCTCACTGTATATTATATTTCAAAATTTAAAAACTACATTAAGATGGAGATAAGGTTGAGATTGTGTATCAGTAACTGGAAGGTGAAAAAACATTGCAGGCATGTTGTAATTATCCCAAAACCAAACATAAATCCAGGACATTCAAAATTAAGTTTATACTTAAAAAGAAATTCAAATATGTTAAGTTAAAAATGCACAGTTAGGGCACCCAAACAACCTTGACTCTGCCCTTTAGTGATGCCAGCAGTAATCACACCATTATGATTACGGCATTGTAGTGTTTGTGGTCCAATATTACATTCAACTGAATTATTTTTTTTTTTTTAAAAGACAAACTTAGGTTATTTTCATTCCCCTCCCCAACTGCTTTCAGAGCATCGCTACAGGGCAGAATTAAAGTTGTTTGGCTTCCTTAACAGTCTTCAATACAAAATGCTGGATATATTTTAAATGTCAGGAGCTGAAAAATGAACAAAAGTTGGTGTCTTTTATTTATTTATTGAATGGGTTCCCATTTATTTATTGAAAAATGAACAAAAGTTGGTGTCTTTTATTTATTTATTGAATGGGTTCCCATATAAGCTCTTTGATTGTGTAACTTGTATAGGACATAACAGAAAAAAAGGAAAGGAAAATAGTTTAAAAACAACAAATTAATTTTTATTTTATATTTCATTTATCTTACTATGCATGCCAGTGACTAAAGCAGTATCCTGTCACTTCCATTGGTGTTATACATGTTCTGGGGGCTATAATATCAGTATAGCTGCTCTGATTTGTATATTGCAAGAGTTTATATACTCTTTGCCACTTTGACAGTGTCTGAGATGCTACCAGTTATTGTTATAATGGACTCAGCATCATCTTATCCGTTCCTCTTGGTCCTCTGGTATTAAAAGAATTATTACAACTTGATTGTAATGTACTGGTATCACTTAATCTCCCTGTGTGGTGTATTTGAGGGATGTACTGGAATTGCAAGCTATCACTTTAATGGGGTGAGGAGTCCTCTACTCCTACTTGCAGGCTCAGGAAGTATGTGATCTGGGCCTAGCAGGAGTCGTTTGCAAACAGCCAGTTGAGATTAAGATGGGTTGAGTTGTGTCTCTCTGTTTCAGGGAGCAGCCTGGTTTGTGTATCTCTTTGGGGGGTTCTTGTGTGTTCTCATTCTGAATTCTAAGAAACAAAGTAGTGTTATGTGACAACCTCCCAGCAAGAATATTTTGTTTTTATCTCACTTCTCTGTTTATACGCTGAGAAATGTAACACCATCTGTGGAATGGGGATGATAATGTTTTGTGTCTTCTATACTGTCTGACTTGTCTACTGAGATTATAAACTCTCTGCGGCAGGAACTGTCTCTTACTGTGTTTTTTATTGTACCCACCACAATAAGAACTACTGTAGACAGTGGCATAATATAAATAATAATAATGAGAGTTGGCTGCAACCAGTTAACAATAGTCTTTACCTTTTAATTTTTAAGTTTCTCTCTCTTTTTTTTGTGTAGAGGCTAATTCTAGTTGTAGATGCCTCTTTTGGCTATTTGTGTTGGTGAGAGATCATTTTGGCACTGAAAATTCACTGACCCATATGTGAAATTAATCTGGCACTCAAGATGGACATTGGAGGGGATGCTGCTAGTGTTGCTTGCTTCTTGTTTTTAGCCTTCATAGATAGTAGTTATGGCAAATTACATGAATTGGGCAGGTCTTTCTTTGGGTGGAGATGTGTGTAGGTCACCTAATTGCTGTGGGAAGTTGTGATCCAGGGACTTCTTGGTACAAACTGGCAGAGGGCACAGGGGGTGCTTTGAGCAGGGGTTCTCAAACTGGGGGTCGGGACCCCTCAGGGGGTTGCGAGGTTATTACATGGGGAGCTGCCAGCCTCTACCCCAAACCCCGCTTTGCCTCCAGCATTTATAATGGTGTTAAATATATTTAAAAGTGTTTTTAATTTATAAGGGGGGGGTCGCACTCAGAGACTTGCTATGTGAAAGGGGTCACCAGTACAAAAGTGTGAGAACCACCGGCTTAGAGGGATCTCCTGGGTCAGAAATGTTCATATTAGTTCACTAAAAGATGGCATGAAGGTCTCTACCAAGAGCCAGTTGCCCCCTGGACATCAATCATTGCAAAATGTGTATGTAAGGATAATATTTAAGAAGTTATGTCTCCATGCAAAAATATGTTTATAAGGCCTTGAAGGTAAGGTGGGTCTTCAGGAAGTGACATGTCTCAGACAGGGTTCTTTCAGGCAGGAGGTAAGAGACACTTATCTTCCTGTCTGGTCTTGTGTATTGTCTGCTTCACAATGTATGCCTATTTGCATACTGAGCCAGATGCTGATGAGGAGATTATAAAAAGGAGTAAATGGGGGAAAAAACAGCCAGTGATTGGGCATTAGGATTGCCAACTTTCTAGTCACACAAAACTGAACACCCTAGCCCCACCCCTTCCCTGAGCCCCCACCCCCCCACTCACTACATTTCCCCTCCCTCAGTGCTCACTCTCCCCACCCTCACTCACTTTCACTGGACTGGGGCAGGGGATTGTGATGCAGGAGGGAGTAAGGGCTCTAACTGGGGGTGCAGGCTCCAAAGTGGGGCCAGAAATGAGGGGTTCAGGGTGCAGGAGGGAGCTCCAGGCTATGGCAGGGAGTTGGGGTGCGGGAGAGGGTGAAGGCTCCAGCTGGAGTTGTGGGCGCTGGGGTGGGGCTGGGAATGAGGGATTTCGGATGCAGGAGGATGCTCCAGGTTTTTTTGGGGGGGGGGGGGCAGAGCGAGGGGGGGGGGGGGGGGGGTGGGGGGTTTGGGGTTGGAGCATGGGCTTGCTTCGGGGGGCCCCTCGTCAGTGGCGCAGCGGGGCTAAGGCAGGCTAGTCCCTACCTATCCTGGCACTGCGCTGCGTGTGCCCCGGAAACAACCAGCAGGTCTGAGTCCTATTTGGGGGGGCCAGGAGCTCTACACTCTGCTCTCGCCTGCAGGCACTACCCCCCACTCCAAAAAGTGCGGAGATGGTGCTTGGGGCGGGGCAGCGCGCGGAGGGGCCCCCTACCTAGGAGCCAGACCTGTTGGCCACTTCCAGGGTGCAGCACGGTGCCAGCCAGGACAGGTAGGGACTAGCCTGACTTTGCACCGCAGCACCGCCAACTGGACTTTTAATGGTCCAGTTGGCAGTGCTGACCAGAGCCACCAGGGTCCCTTTTCGACCGGGTGTTCCCGTCGAAAACCGGACACCTGGTCACTGTATTGGGCATCCTGGTTATGAATAAGGTGGTTCAAACAGACACCTNCTGGAGTTGTGGGCGCTGGGGTGGGGCTGGGAATGAGGGATTTCGGAGGCGGGAGGATGCTCCAGGTTTGGGGGGGGGGGGGGGATCAGGGCTAGGGCGGGGGGTGGGGGCTTGGGGCTTGGGGTTGGAGCATGGGCTTGCTTCGGGTGGCTCCTCGTCAGTGGCGCAGCGGGGCTAAGGCAGGCTAGTCCCTACCTATCCTGGCACTGCGCTGCGTGTGCCCCGGAAACAACCAGCAGGTCTGAGTCCTATTTGGGGGGGCCAGGAGCTCTACACTCTGCTCTCGCCTGCAGGCACTACCCCCCACTCCAAAAAGTGCGGAGATGGTGCTTGGGGCGGGGCAGCGCGCGGAGGGGCCCCCTACCTAGGAGCCAGACCTGTTGGCCACTTCCAGGGTGCAGCACGGTGCCAGCCAGGACAGGTAGGGACTAGCCTGACTTTGCACCGCAGCACCGCCAACTGGACTTTTAATGGTCCAGTTGGCAGTGCTGACCAGAGCCACCAGGGTCCCTTTTCGACCGGGTGTTCCCGTCGAAAACCGGACACCTGGTCACTGTATTGGGCATCCTGGTTATGAATAAGGTGGTTCAAACAGACACCTGGGACCTTTCACTGAAGAGGTCCCATAAACAAGATCACAGCTAAACCTAGCTGTAAAATGCTGTAAGGATTTGATGGAAGAACCTGGAGAATAGGGCCATCAATGGCTATTAGTCAAGATGGTTAGGGATGCAACCCCATGATCTGGTTCTCCCTAAACCTCCAATTTCCAGAAACATCTGGCACTGGTTACTGTCAGAGACTAACTATACTGGATCAGACCAATCCTTTCTTATATTCCAATGACTTTGTGTGAGCATTGCCCTGAGACATGAAAGCATCTGGTTAAGTGAGTCTATGTTCTTGAAAGTGTGTTATGATTTTATTGTATATGTAACTGTTTATTTGTTTCCAATATCTTTACTCGCTGTCACTCGAATCTACTTGGTTAAATAAATGTTCACTTGTTTTCACTATAAACATACCTTAGTGCCGTGTGTCAGGTGGAGTAACTGGTAAGCAGGGTGTACTGCTTCTTTGGAAGCAATGGATCTCTAAATATCTGTAGAGAGCGAGATAGTGGGGCCTATGTTGGCCTAGAGGGGAGTGCTTATGTTGCCTATGGCTGGTGGAGTTGGGGAGCTGATCCGCAGACAAGGCTTCCACATGCTAAGGGCAGGTGGTAGCGAGGTGCCTCACCACCCTGGGTACCTCTTGCAGGATCACAGAAGTGGTGA
Source organism: Trachemys scripta elegans (assembly GCF_013100865.1). NCBI lineage: Eukaryota > Metazoa > Chordata > Testudines > Emydidae > Trachemys > Trachemys scripta. The sequence continues at coordinate 178,467,888 of NC_048299.1, forward strand.
TAGCAGTTCAGCAGGTGGCACAGTATGACTCTCAGTAAGCATTGATTGAAAGTCCCAGCATGGTGCTAGGGTGGGGTAAGTACTGTACCACTTCAGTTGCATTCATTCTCATATACAAAACTGAGGTCCTGAAAGTTTAAAAATGATATCCTGTGAAACTATTGTCATAAAAGATCCTATAAAACTATTTGCAGCAATAGGTGTGTTGGCCCCTAGTGTTCTGGCCAGGTTTACTATGTTCTGACTACCTACAATTTTTCTACTGTTTCAACTAGATACTATATTCTTCTCACTTTCTGTCCTAAGCTGTTCTGTGGTATTACTATACATTGTTAAATAGATACTGTGTTCCACCGCAAAATTTGTTGCATTTTGGCGATGGGTGAAATTTTTCCTTGTGTGTACTTTGTAAAATGTTTTGAGATTCTTTATGATGAAATAATAAATATATGTGAAATAATGCTGTATATATCCGTGCTACACCTTATTTTGCATGGCTGCCAAGAGTGCTGCTATGAGGATGCTGGGGATAACCCTATAAAAGTTCTAAAATGTTCACTAAGAGCTGCTGCCTTCTAAATATGTATTTACATGACAGGAATTTTTTTAGGCTATAACTGCTGCTTATATCCACATTTATGGACTTTTAATAAAGCTTATTTTTTTGACTGTATGGATGTCAAGAGTTTGAAGGAGCTGTTATGGGCTGCTGTGTCAATGAGGAATTAGGGATTTCTTAAACCTCAGGATTATGCTATTGCTGTGCATGCATACTGTCTGTGTTCTAAAATTCATTTTAAATTCTAATTAAGAGGAGCTTTACTTTTAACTGCTTTGGTGCTGGTCCCTTTCACCATATGTTGTGATTCTGAGTTGAATGATGTTCCACTATTGTCAATGCAATGTTAAGAAGTATCCGCTATGTTCGGCGACGTTGAATGGGTTAATACAATTTTAAGTGTTCCTTTTATAATAGTTTTGGAAAACCTTTGAAGGGGTGTGTGTATGTGTTTGTGTGTGTGTGGTTTGTTTTTGTTTTTTAAACTCTGCTTTAGTTGGCGTGACTGCAGCTTTGAGAAGCTTTTCGTTATATATAGCTGATGCCTTAACTTTTATTTTACTTCTCAAAACTCATAAATGATATGTTTCCTGAGATAGTGGGGCCTATGTTGGCCTAGAGAGGAGTGCTTATGTTGCCAATGGCTGGTGAAGTTGGGGGGGGGTTGGTTTTAAATTTTATAATAGGAAGAGAGTACATGGCAGCCACAACTTTCCTATTTCTAAGAATGCCTGATGCAGGAAAAATGGTGTATTAGTGTCACACCAACAAGAGGGAGAAATTGGCTATCTGGAGAAAGTAATTAGTAAAAGTCATTGTTCAACATGCCTCAGCATCATATATCTTTTAGCATAGCTTTGACACTGTATATAAAAAGATTAAATTAATAGGATCTTCACATTGCATGTTTGTGTCATCTTGTCAAACATACACATTCACTGTTACTACATAGTGATATTTAAGTCCTCAAAATATTTGATTGGACTTCAATAAGTATTTGTTTTAGGAAACAATTCTGTAACTGGGTTATGAGTTAAGTCACTATTAAATAATGAAATCATGAAAGAGACGTATTCTGAATATACTGGAAGTTTTGTACAATGATATGCTAAGAGCATATTCAAGGCTAAATTCTGTTCTCTAATTAGAAATCCCAAAGAAGACAATACAGTAACTGTGAGAACGGATGTTTAGTGCAAAGAGCATTTAATCTTGTATTTCACATTTTTATCTTTGTCTCACCTCAATTAGAAGGGTAATTCAAGATTTTAGAGTATTGGTGTGAGATCATCTTAATGTTTGTCTGGGGTCTGCCGTCTCCTCCTTTCAAACTGTCATGGCCAGAAACAGTTTGAGTAAAAAGGGGATTTGTCAAGCTGTCAGTTAGCTATGTTATCATTTGACTTTTATCTTTTCCTTTCTTTTTAGAGGTACTGATGATTAGTTTCTAGAAACAGGTTGTACAACTTTCTCAAATACATGTGATTTAGTCAATGTATTTAAATCCTGGCACCATGCTGACAATTTTTAGTTGTCGTTTGTGTGGTGATTTTATCTGCTAAATCAGAGTAAAAACATGTAGCTCATCTCTTGTGACCTATGCCACATTTGAAACCTTATCTTTATAAGAGAAGAATTGATTTACAGCAACTCTTACTAATTTACCCCCACCTTCAACTTTTTTTTCTTATTGAAAATGTGGGCTAGCAGGGGAAAAAAAACTGTCAGCAGCATTACTGCTAATTAGGCTTGAAATAGACTTTACTTTGAAGAATTTGCAACCCAGTGGAGTGAAAGGTGGAACCTTTAGAAATAAACTAACACTTTGAAAAATTCTTTTCATGTTTTCTTCCTTTTAAGCTCATTGACACATGTCCTGCAAATTCATCACAACTTCATTTCATTTACATAGCTTGCTAATTTTGTCACTCTGGGTGTCAGCCTGTGTATGGGCAATGCTCCTAAAATGTGCATGGAAAAAGACCAAAAAGGTCTATTTTTTTTTGTCTTTAACACTGATTATGTAATTGTAAAGGGAAGATGCCCCCAAAAAGGAGTATATAGGCTATATTGGCAGTACAGAAAAGCTTGCCACAGCAGAAACATTGATATGTGGTCCCCAATGTAGAATTTATCCACTAGATCTACACAGCAGAGTTATTGACTTTTCCTGTTTGTTTTTTTTTGGCCCCCTCCCTCTCCTCCTTGCCCTAAACTATTTTTTATGTATAGCGTATGTAACTAGGATCTCTCCAAAGTGCCATAATTTTAAAATATGCTTACTTCATTTTCCTCTTTCAAAATGTTTCTCTCTCATTTGAGTTTGAAATACACTTTCTACCTCGATATAACGCTGTCCTGGGGAGCCAAAAAATCTTACCGTGTTATAGGTGAAACTGCGTTATATTGAACTTGTTTTGATCCACCAGAGTGCGCTGCCCCGCCCCCCCGGAGCACTGCTTTACCGCGTTATATCCGAATTGGTGTTATATCGGGTCGCGTTATATCGGGGTAGAGGTGTAGCTTTATTTCTTAATGTATTTTTGCTTATTTGCAAGAAAAGAAAGAAAACAATAAATATACTGCAATGAATAAATCATTATTATCAGCATTAGGACATAGGAATGTTAGCACTTGCCAAAATTTTCAAATTTGAATGCCTAACTTTAGACACCAAAATCCATATTTAGGACTTAAATAAGCAGTCTGAGTTTCAAAGGTGGAGGCAGAAATACCTCAGTTGATTTGGATTTGAACTGCAGGATTTTATTCTCTCTGAAAATCCAGCTACTTATTAGGTTCTTAATAAGTATGAAAATTTTAGCAATAAATATGTTTAGAATCTTGCAAAGATAATGAATTAGATGCATTTCTAGTGTTCCACTATATTTCTTCTGAGACTAATCCTGAGTGAATGAGAGATGTAACTCAGCTGCTACTTAAATTCTAACTCCTGCATCAATGGGTATGACAAGAAACAATTTCTATGAATTTTCTACAAGTTGTACTTACTACCAAACCTCTTAACTAAGTCCTTGAAAGAAATTATTTTCTTAGGATTTGTATTTACTTTAATATATTCTAAGCTTTATAACCAAGATGGAAACAATAATTGTCATAAGCATATACTTGCTGTTTCTGTATTAAAGGGAATAGTAGACTCCTGTTAATGAGCATACCTCTCAGGGCACATGCAATATTGGGAGACCTACGGATTGGAGGGAACAAAGAGCACTTTCACCATAAAGAGAGAGCATCGGTCAGACAAGATAGATATGTCACTTGTGGGTGTCAGATGGTTTTTGGGTATGCAGTTGGGGAGTGGCAACTGGGTGGAATATGGTTATAATATGTGGGTGTGGGAAGTAAGACTGGGGGTGGGGAGGGAGAGGAGGAACCATGTGATAGCTGGGAATGTTATAGTTCCTGCTCTAGCCTTATGGCTTTCATTTGTGACTATCTCCACTCTCACTGCCTTTCCTCTAAAACTCCCTTCCTGCCTCCTAAATGACAGCTGAAGATGGACCCAGGAGCTGTCTTTATCTTCCTTGGTATGTCATGTACTAGGCCTTACATACCCTAGTAAGGATTTGGTGGTATAGCTATACTGGCATTTGACAGTTGCTACTTGCTCAGTAACCCATCAGGTCAGGTTAATACTTAGCTGACTGTAATTTAGGGTTGGTAGCTGCTTGATGGTAAAGATTTATCTGGATTAATAACTGGACCTGGCATGCTGCTGCTTGCCTGACCAGACTGGCCATCAGCTGCAGCAATTCACCAGACCGAGCTAACAAAGCAATATGATTGGTGTATTTGAGGTCTTAAAGGAAAATGTTCCAGGCCATGCAGTAGCTTCTGAGATGTCATGACATGAAGCTTTCTACAAAGCTGCAGATCTACGGAAGCATGGTTATACCAGCTTTCTTGTACAGCAGTGAAATGTGGGCACTGAGGAAGGTTGAAGAGCAGCAGATTGATGTTTGAGTCTCATCATCTTCATCAGTTCCTCCATATTTAGTAGCAGTATAATATCAGCAATGAGGATTTTGGTAGTTGAGTCCAGCAACTGCATCCATTAGCATTGGTTCAGGTTTGGTGTCTTTCTTGCTACAGCCATATTAGAGTTGACAAACTAATTATGAAGTATGTTCACCAAAGAATGTTGCTAACCGAGCAGCGATCACATGGTGTCCAAAAGCTTTGGTGACATAAAATTGCCAGTGATGGACATAGACTGAATATCCAGCCAAACTGTCTGAAGGTCCTAGCTTAGAGATCAATCTGCAAGGAGGCTATGTCCCTTTGGGATTTGTCTTTTTGAGAGTGATATACTGGTATAGCTACACTGGCAAACACGTCTAATGGAGATGCAGCTTATGCTGGCAAAAAAGTCCATCTGTTGGTATAGCTTATAGCCGTTCCTCAAATGGACTAAGCCATACCTTGAGAAGGACTTCTGTCTGTGTAACAGTGTCTATTCTAAGGCTTTTGCAATGTAGCCATCACTTGGATGGGTTCTGACTTTTCCCACACACCTAACCAACAAAGCTATGCTGGCAAAACTTTTAAATGTAGACCAGGCCCTAGTCTGCTTCTCTCTGTTTTTTCTGTCTCCTCTTGTGTGAATTTGCCATATTTACATGAGTGGCATCTGAGAGACAGGCTAAAATATGGTAAGCCTGAAGAATCAGAGGAGATGGTTGTTGTGACAGTCTACTATTATGGTCACTACTTTTACAAGACTGATCAATCCTGCACAGCGTATGCCTTGTATAATTTGAAAACTCATAATCTGCTGAATATTATTATCCCATTGAAGTGTGTAGCAACACTATATGTGAAGTTATGAGATTCTACTGTATGATTTTTACTGAAATGTGTTGTAATTCAGGGTAACCAGTTTTTCAGAGACAAAGACATACTGCCACTACCAGAGAAGTATCAACAAAGTCAAGTGGGCTATCACTTACATAGGCAGCCATTCTCCAGCATAGGGAAGGTGTGAATAAGAAATTTACATTGCATCACAGGAACATTTCAATCCTGATGTCCATGAGGGACTATGTCAGAGGTATCCAAACTTACTGACCTGCTGAGCCACATATGGCAATCGTCAGAAGTTTGAGAGCTGAGGCGCACCTGCCATGGATTGAGGCTTCAGCACCACAGGAGGAGACCCACTCCTGCTTCAGCGCTGAAGCCCCTAGAAATCTCCCCCCTTCCTGCTGGGCAGAAGCCAGAAGCAATGTGTGAGGGGGACATGTGGGGTCACGTGCCCTCCCCCAGATTTTTGTCAGGGTTTGCTGGCTCACTCGGTAACATGGTGACCCTGGGCCCCCCCCTGCATAGCAGCTGCTGGAGCCAGCAAACTGGGAGCTGAGGCTGTGGGGAGAGGCAGCGGCAGACAGCTGGGAGAACAGCTGCATTTGCGGCTGACTCATTCAACCTCCCTGCAGCTCCCAGCTGTTTGCTGCTGCCTCTCCATGTGGAGCTAACATCTGGGCGCTGCAGGGAGAGGCTGCTGAGGGCAAGGGGAGAGTGTGGCTGGCGGGGTATGACTCAGGGTTTGGGGGGCAAACCTTTAAATTGTGCTCCCCACTCTCAGCAGGCACCAGTTGTCTCTGGCAGAAGCCCCTAGCCCTAGCACCCTGCTGTAGAGCAGAAGCCCCGAGCTCTCTCCCCCCAGTGTGGTAGGCAGGGAATGGGGGTGGGATGGAGGGCTCCGAGAGCTGCACTTTAATAGTAAATGAGCCACATGTGGCTCAGCCACCCCTGGACTACATGTTGCCTACACCCCAGTGGTGGGTAATCCTCAAAGAGGGGAGGGTGGTATAAGAGAGAAAAATACATAGCGGGCCCCATTTCACCTCTCCTCCTCCTCCTGTCTCTCTGCTAATGACAACAATAACTATCAAAGAGCTAAGGGGTAGTGGTCCCAGGCTGGAAGGAGATCCAGCATATAGCTGTTAAGAATTTCATGGTGAGACCAAATCTTTGCTTTTAAGTTCACTTTGCATGTTAAGTGAGGTATTAGATTGGATATTAATTACTTCTTTATTTTCTTTTGTAACCAATCCTGATTTATGCATAATCACTTAAAATCTATCTTTCTGTAGTTAATAAACTTTACCTTATTATCTTAACCAGTGTGTGTTTGGATTGAAATGTGTGTGGAAACTCCATTTGGATAAGGTTGGTGCATTATAATTTTCCTTTGATGAAATGATGCACCCACTATGAGCTTGTACTGTCCAGGAGGGTACTGTGCAGTACAAGATGCACATTTCTTGGGGAAAGTCTGGGACTAAGAATTTGCAGGTGTCACCCTGTATGTAATTCATGAATGACTGGTCAGAGTGCTTCTTTATTTAAATGGGTATGAATTTACATGCTGAAGGCTGTGTGTGAGCGGAACCGGAAGAGGTGGTTGTTCTCCAGCAAAGCAATATAAGAGGCATCCCAGGGTGAAATTTTTAAGGAGACACTAACAGTCCAGCGTGTACTCTGGGGAATGTCACAGTGGTAAAGGTGGAGGCAGGGCCTAGCACAGTGGCAGCTGCTGAGTTTGATTAAGAGAGGAAGTGGGAAAGGAGCCAGACAGGGAAGAGTTGGAATGTTACAGTGGGAGAAGGAGCCACAAAGATAAGAGAAAGGAGACAGGCAGAGATTGCTGCATATTACCCTGACTGGCTCTCCTAAAATGATGACTAAACACTGATTTCAGTAGAAACTGGCACATTTGCTTATCCTAAACGTATATCAGGTGTATGAATTAGGGGTTTGCACTGAGAATCTTTGTAGAAAGGAAAAACTACTCTGCTTTCTGCTTAGCAAGTCTGTCTGTCCTGCCTGTATTTTTAATTTCCCTCTTAAGTCAAGGACCCATATGACTTTTTTGGCAATAGAGATTTCTGTATGTTGGTTCACAGAACTGTTGAATTGTGGGACTTGGGAGCACTTCTTTTCTACATCTATTTATTGCCATTGATAACATCTTATTGGCATGGTGACCTTCATAGATATATAGAGGGTTGTTCTGAATTTTATGTGTTTTGTTCTCCTTAACTGGCTGTCAGTTATATAAATGAAGGTCACCATGCCAATAAGATATTGTCTATAGAATTATGTGAATGTATAATAGAAGACTGATACAGACCTGAACTACTCTGACGAGTATTGTTTTAAAGTCATATTTCTGTATCTGAGTTATGTATTTTATGTTGCTACCATGTTTACTATAGCAAAAATACTCCTTCAATAAGCTATTGCCTCTGTGCCCCAGATGTCATGTATCATCTGACATACATGATACGGTACTGCCCTTTCCAGGAGAAATTTTCGAAAGCAGCTGAGAAAACCCTGAGCAAGGTATTTGACGCTTCTATAGATTTATCCCCCAATATCTACCTACTTTGAAAGTAAAGTACATCAAACATGCAAAAGAATACATTCACATAGCTTTATCAGCCAAAAGAAACAAAAGAATGGCCATACTGTGTCAGACCAATGGTCCATCTAACCCCAATATCCTCTTTTCAGACACTGGCTGGTGCCAGATGCTTCAGAGGTTATGAACAGAACAGGGCAATGATCAGGTGATCCCTCCCCAGTCATCTAGTCCCATCTTCTGGCAGTCAGAGGTTAAGGAACACCAAGAGCATGGGGTGGCATCCGTGACCATCTTGGTTAATACATAGTGATGGCCTATCCCCCAAGAACGTATCTAATTTTTTTTTTGAACCCAGTTATACTTTTGGCCGTCACAACATCCCCAAGCAATGAGTTTTTGTTGCTCTTCTCTGTACTTTTTTGAGTTCTAATATCTTTTTTTGAGATGGGATTACCCGAACTGCACGCGGTATTCAAGGTCTGGGTGTACTGTGAATTTATATGAATATATATATATATTAACAGTAACATTACTAGACCTTGCAGTTTCTACAAATCTCTCACCAATACAACTTGGCTTGTCAACACTTATAAATTAGTGTACTGGAAAAACTGTAGCCAAACTGGTATATTAATGTGCACAATCTTTTCATCATGAACTGTAGGCTGTTTGTGCTCCTTCATTGTCTTTTATGATCTCATAACTTCACTGTAATAACAATAGGAGTTAATGTTGATAATCTTATTATTGGACTTGTGTGATACACTTGATACAAATACCTTCAAACAATATATATAGATGTGGGCACTGGATGCCTTAGTTGATTGATGAGATGTAAAGCCTATATGATTTCTCCCTTAAATCAAGTCCAGGCATGTAGTGACCAAGTAATTATCTATCTGTTATACTTTTAGGACCTCATTACCAAAATAATGAGTGCCTTCACAATATTTAATATAGTTATCCTCCTAACACCGCTCTGAGGAGGGGAAGTACTATTAAGTAGTGAGGCATAAAGAGACTAGATGACTTGCTCAGGGTCACACAGGAAGTCCTGTGGTGAAGCAGGCATACGCATTTGGCTTTCCTGAGTCCCAGGCTAGTACCTTAGTCACTAGACCAGCCTTCCACTTGGATTACGTATCTTTATGGAAGTGCACAAATTGTGCTACAGACACAGTAAAATACAGTTCAGTCTGTGAAGAGAAACCGATAAAAGGTAGTGGACAGGGATGCAACATACGAGCCAAATGATCATGGTGAAAATTGGCATACATCCTGTTAGTTCCATTTTATATGAACCATCTTCATCTGTACATCTGCCAGACCACTGATGATACTGTATTGCCAGCTCTTGGTTACTTTTATGAGTATTGCAATATTAAGCTCTCTGTGTGGGTGTATGGGCTAAAGCTGCTCAGGATGCTAGGAACAGCAGGACTTCACTTGTGAATTTTTGGCCTTAACTGAAAATGGCAACATGTCCCATTTCTTTTCAGTGGGGCTGATTTCCGTTTCCCATTCTAGCGTTTGGAAACTCCGTGACCAGGAGTTATTACTAAGGGAAGGATGTTGGACTAGTGATTAAGGCACTGGACTGGGACCTCTGGAGATTTGATTTAATTTCTCAGCTCTATGTCAGACTTCCTGCATAACCCTGGGCAAGTCGCTTAATCTCTCTGTTGCTTCGTTCACTTTTATGATGATCCTTTCATACCCCGCAAGGATACAGTGAAGACACATTCATCAGTGTTTGTGAGATTCTCACAACAAAGAGAGAAGCCAATCAGTATTAATGATGTGCAAAATGTCCCAACAGTACAAAAAAGCAGTCAAAATGCATCTAGTTTCAGGTTCCATTATAATCTTCATATTCAATCCAGGTTACTCAACATGTTCAGTAAAGGTTCTGTGAACTTTTGTATGGCCCATAGTTGATGTATAACTTTGTTGAAGCCCTGTTAAAGGACTGATTTGTGTTTGCTTTGCTTTTTTCTTTGGGGTTCTTTGAAAAAATGAACCAAAACACAACTCCAACTTATTACTCCTGGGGAAATTCTGCACCACTGCTCAGGTGCAGCATTCATATTCCCAGCAGATTTCTTTGCTTCCCTGCAGAAAAATGACTTTCTGACGGAGAAGCAAAGGGAAGCCATGAGCGGTCATGCGACCCTCCCCAGCAGTATGTTTCTGGTGCCCAAGGCAGCAGGCAAAGAGGTAAATCACTGTGGGGTAGAGGACGGGATTGGGGAAGACCCAGCTGGTGGCTCCTACCCTGCGCCGGCTCAGCAGCTAATCCCAGCTGGGCTGGGGAGGACGGGACTTCCTCTTCCCCTGCACAGCATCCAGGGCTGGGTCAGACCCACCTCCAGATTTCTCCCCGGCTGTAGGAAGCTCTGCAAACTTCCCTCATCCCTGTGCTTCCTGCCATTTCTCTTCAGCCACAGGGGAAGGGATCACTGTACAGGGAGCTGCTCCCCCATTCACCCAACTCCCGTGCTTCCAGACCCCCTCATACTCAAATCCTCCCGCCGAGCCCTTATCCCCCTGCACCTGGGCCACCCCAACAAGCCACCTGAACCCAGATCCCCAGCCTACCAAGCCCCAAACAGCTGCACCTGGATCCCCACCCCACTGAGCCCCACTCGCCCAGCATCTGCACCCCCACAACCAGACCCCCTTGCTAAACTCCAACCACCTTCACGAGGACCTCCCTACAGAGTCCCATTACTGTTGTACCCAGAATCCCCCCAACAAGCCTCTGTGCATCCAGATCTCGCTCCCTGCACACCCAGATCCCCCACTGAACCAGCCGCACCCAGATTGCCCCACACAGAACCCTCTCAACCCACACTAAGTTCCTCCACACTTGGGTCCTGCCTTGCTGAGCCTGCTTGCCCACACCTGGTGCACCTGGCACAGAGAGGCAGGGCTCTGGGGTGTTTCTGGAGCAGGCCCGGTCCTTGCGCTGTGTCAGGGTTGGGTGCAGCCTCACCGCTGAGTCCATGTGCCGGGGGGGGTGGGGAAGAGCTGCACAGTGATCTCCCACCTCTGTGCAGCCAGTGGCCTGTGCTTCCCAATGCCATGCTGGAGCCTCCACATTTATTTGACAAATAAAATTTGGAGAAAGTTGCAGATCTTTTATATATTGTGTGTGGAATTTTTATTTTTTTTGGTGCAGAATTTTTATTTTTTTGACATAGAATGCCCCTGGGGGTATCCTTATATTTTTTTTATTTACCTCCCACACTATTTCTTTCCCCCTCTGCTACTAATCTGTCTTGTCTTTCTACATTCACCTTCAATGCAGCCCTTATGCAGACATTACCCCTCCCCCCACCCTTTGCTCTTGTGTTGCCCTCCCCTGCTGTGTCTCTCTGCTGAGTTCAGTGTGCTGGCAGTCAAGTGAAATATATGAAAATTTGGAGCTCTGAAGTGCTGTCTCAGCGCTCCAGGGATTAAGATTTTTAGTAAATTTCACTTTGCTGCTTGGAGAGGACAGGTAGTAAGCTCCCAAATCCATGGGATTTATGGAAAGTCTGTGGCCACTAAATGTATTTATTGTCTCTTGCCTTGAGATTGCTGTGCTCTTGACATTTCGGGGCTGAGAACTGCTATAGAGTCAGCAAATATTCTTTTTTTAAAATTGTTGTTGCAATAGGTTAGAATTACTTGGATCTGGCAGTGTACTGCCATCTGTTTTGTTTTAGTCCTACTTCAGTATTTTCAACACACAAATCTGGAGTCCCCAGATTTCTTTAACCCCTCTCAATCTGATTTTAGGCCTGGGTATGGTGGAGACTGTGCAAGCATAGGCGCGGACTCCATGGGTACACTGGAGCACCCACAGGGAAAAAATGGTGGGTGCCCACCAGCAGCCCCTCTATCAGTCCTCCCCCCCATTGCTTCCCGCCTGCCAAGATCAGCGACAGTGCGGTGCGGTCAGGGGAGGGGGATGGGGGTGCGAAGAGGCGGGGTGGGAACTTGGGCGAAGGAGTAGAGGTGGGCGGGGCCAGGAGTCGAGCACTCCCTGGTACATTGGAAAGTTGGCGCCTATGTGTGCAAGTTTTGTTAGCTGAGTAATTGCTTCTAGCACTGGCCAACAATCAAGTGTTGACCATAGCAGAAAGGCTGACGTTATGTTTGATCCCGAGGGGAGAACTAACTTAAAAGGTCTTTTGTGTGCAGTATTGCAGGGCTCTATTCTGCCATCCTTCCTGCTCAATTTCATTTTAATTTAAATTTGTTTTTTTGATCCATAAAGTACCTATCACTTATTCTAGGTGCTGTGCAATACAGTAAACAAAACTAAGAATAATTCCAAGCTGCCATTAAACACCTCTTCCACACATCAGTCATCTACTCTGAGGCTGTTCCAGCTTGATCACTTCTGCTAATTGCGACACTGGCAATATAACATGGTGTATTCTAGGGGGAATTCTGCACACAATATTTTAAAATCTTCATATTTTATTTGTCAAAATAACACTATATATAATCATGCCAGTTTCAATTATTTTAGTAATTTATTTCAAAATACCCGTCAGCAAGTATGTCTGTAAAAATACAGACACCAAAAAAAAATTCCCTCAGGAATAGAGAGTTAAAGAAATCCCTATGACAACCCATTTCTGGTTCTCTGACCCCCTTCTTCCCCAGAGCCCAGGGATCCAGAGGGAGAAACAGCCTGATGCTGGGTCCTGTGGGGGCTTGGATGGAGTTTCTTGAATGCCACCTCCTTCCTTCAGAGCATGCTGAGAACTGCCGCTGCCAGGAACCTTCTAGCTCCCTACCCTTGCTTCCTACAGTGTCGTCTATTTGGGAGATGGACTCTGCTGCGTCCAGCGGGCCACAGTGGCAGCCAGCAGCTCTGCAGTTCTTTTCGGGGGTGGGGGGAGGATTAAGGAAATTCTGCACACACAACATTAATTTCTGCACAAATTCTGCATTGAACAGTGGTGCAGAGTTTCCTCAGGAATAATGGTGATAAGAGGTGGTCTCCTAGAGCAGTGGTCTCCAAAGTGGGGTGCGCAAGAGGATCCTTGGGGGTGCGCGGCAGGAGGAACGCTTTTTTTTTTCTTCGTCAGGCAGGAGTCCGAGCAGCTTTTTTTTTTTGCTTCAGCAAAAATGGTAGAGCCGGCGCGGCAAGGGGTGCGTGCTCAAAATTTTTTTACTGATAGGGATGCGCGATCAAAAAAGTTCGGAGACCACTATCCTAGAGAACAAGGTCCCAAGTCATGTAGAACTTTATTGATCCAAACCTACACTTTTTAACTTCCAAGTGGTGTTCAGTAGACAACCAGTATAAGTCAATGTATATGTGAAACTGGTAGGGGTACTAACACTGCATCTTAAATTGCCTCAATATAACTATGTTGGTGATGCAGCTGTTCAGCTTTCCTGCTGCCTGGATGAGACTGGGGTTGGATTAGAGTCAGCTGGCTGAATCTCTTTCTTGATCAGATCAAAGGTGATGCTGGTTGTCTGATGGGGAATAACCCAAGGAGATGGCTGTGGTGATAGCTATCACTGACCAGGAGGGAATGCCTATTTCTCCTTCACTGCCTATTGAAGTTTGCAATCTAGGAATCCTAGTAGTTCCTTTGCCACATCTTGATAATCTGGTGGCTGAGATTGCTTTTTTCAAATGTTGCGTGACAAGGAGGTTGCAACCTTTTTTGCTTATATGCTTTTTTTCCTCTGTATTTCAATGCACTGGGGCTACCTGTGAAGATCCTTCATCCTTCAAACTTCAGCTAGTGCAGAATTTTCTGTCTGCTTACAGGTGTTTCATAGATGGAATATATTTGTTTTTCTTCCCAGACTCCCGTTTTTTTTCTGGGGTGTAATTAAAGATATTTTTAAAATCTGTAGAAGTCATTAGAAGCTTGGGCTCTGTGTACCTCAGACCACTTTTTTTTTTGTACTCTAGCCACTCATTTGGGACATGGTAGGGAAAAGAACATTCTCCGTGCAGAAACTCCTATTCTGGAATTCTTTCTCCTCTGTTGGAGACAGCCTAAAATAGTTGACTTCCATTGCATGTTGCAAAGCCCATTTCCTGTGCAGGGAGCTTTGAGGGGTGGGAATGTGTCTGTGGTTTTGCATGGCTGGGAATGTTAGTTACATTGATTCAACTGATGTATAGATTTTTTTTTTTGAAGTAATTTTTATGTATGTGCCTTAAGGCCACAGGAGGCACATTTTTGTACATTGAAGTAATATAGCAGTGTAAATGAATATTCTCAAATGTCTTTGATTAACTGATTATCGAATAGTGTAGTATTTTAGAAAATTTCAAATCCCAATTGGAATCCCTAAAATGAGATATACTTTGCAGGACTGTATAACCCACTAACCCACAGCAATGTTAGACTCTAATTAATCCCACTTTTGTATACTGTTAATTTAAAGCATTACAAAAAATCCATTAACCAGACAGATGAGACAGGAACTTGCAACAGTCTTGTATTATTTCTCCTTTGAGCCAGGGTATTACATATCTGTTGGGTGGGCCTGATTGAGACAGATCTATATTAGAAATGTTTCAAGTAGCTCTGCATTAATGATGGGCAAATCTGTCCTTTTATTTGAGGGCCTGTCAAACTGATCAAATAAGGAGACCTACATGTATTTGTTTATTGATAGAGGCAAGTTGTTATCCCTTCCAAAACTGGGGTATTCTATACTAACTCCCACCAGCTAGAATTCAGACTTTTGTCACACTATCTGCATCAGGTTGCCTTGAATAAAGATTAGATGAGTGGTTTGATGTTCTTCCTAAACTTTCAGACTTGTATGCCAGTTCAACAGAAGGTAGGGCAATTAAAATTACTCAAATCTCCCATTTCATTCCTACATCATGAGACTAAACCTTTTTTAAAGCATGAAGCAGGCAAATCACTGTGCTGTCATCTTTAGTCAGGGCTGGCCCACAACATTTTGGCACCTGAGGCGGGGAGCTCAAATGACGCCCCCATGCCCGCTCGCTTGGGCCAAAACTTTGAAAGGTCTCAATTCTGTCTTCTTCCTGTTCTCCTCTCATGGTACTGCTCTGCTACCTACCCCAATAAAGGAGAACTAACAACTTAAAATGCCTTGTTCAAAAAATTTTAAGTAACACTTAACTTTCAAACGCATGAACAGCAAATGTAACTTTTCTTGTCTGCATCGTAAACCCTGGCATTTTTATCTGTTTGAATAATCAAAGTGGTGGTTTCTGTGCCTTCTTGGTTGCAAAGATTTGAACTGCTTCCTGCTGAAGGTCCACACTCTGGGCCAGCTCATGCAAGGCCGACCAGCCTCTCCTGTGTCATTGTGGAGTGTAGATGTGTTTTTATTAACTTCAGCTTGGAGAAGTTGCGTTCTCCATTGGCAACTGTTACAGGAAGTGTTAGAAGTATGTGCAGAGCAACAAAAGCATTTGGAAAGAGGGTGGTCATCTTATTTGTGCACATATATTCCAGAACAGCCTTTGGAGTTGATCCTGCTGAAATGTATCTTGAAAGGGCTTTCAGTTCATCACCTAAATCTCTTGCATCAAGATCGCGCATGTCTTCATGTGTCAGCACTGTCTCTAGTACCCTACGTTGCTGGTGTAGGTTTTCTTCAGGTATAGTGAGGAGTTTTGGAATATCATACAACATCCCAGATATACTGCTGTATTCCTTGAGCTGCATGAAACGTTCTTCAACTGACTGTATTGCACAATCTAGCACCTGGTTAAAGAATTCAACTTTGAATTGTTGTTTGGGATCTCTTCTGGGATTATCCTGTGCCTCGTAATCAAAATGTCGTCTTCGGTGCCTCTTGTATTCTTGAATGGGTGGGAAAATAGCTTCAGTGTGAAGTTCCTATGCCAACTTCTGTGCACTCTTCAGAACATTTTGAAATCCCTCATCTGACCAGTAAGACTGTAGGTATGACTTTGTTTTGTCCAGTTGTTCCATTGCTCCAGATATATCAAGGTCAACACCTTGGAGTCTCTTGCTTACAACATTTATTTCGAACAATATGTCATGCCACAACACTAAGCCACACAGAAATTTGAAGTTATGTATGTTTCTGGTGAGTCCATTTCCCTCTGGCACTGTTTTCCCACAAACAGTTCCTGTCATAGCATTATCCTCCATAATGGCAACTATGGAATGCTCTATCTTCCCAATTTGGTGTTTGATAGGCTTTATCGCCTCCACTTGACTTTCCCATTGTGTGGCACTCAGTGGTTTCAGTGTCAGAGAGAATGTTCCCAGATTGCTTCAAAATTTGCCATCAATGAGTTGATGCAGAGAAAAATACATAGATGCTTTGACAGCAGCCTCACTAGAAGCTGATGCTGCATCACTGACCACCAAGTTCTGACAAAAAAAGCTCGAGGGTTTAACTCTTGGATCCGTGTCTGCACTCCTCTGTTCTTTCCTCTCATGTTGGCACCATTATTGTAGCCCTGACCTCTCCTATCAGCTATCGCAATTCCCGTATCTTCCAGTTTAAGAAGCACATTTGTCATACCAGCTCCTGTAGTATCATCAATGTCAATAAATTCTAGAAAATATTTGGACAGTCACCATTGCAGGACATTTTTACTAGGTTCTGTTGTTAGAAAACGCACCATTAAAGTTATTTTGTTCCGTATGGCTGATGTCAGGTGTGCAGTCCAGATTAACGGAGTAATATCTTGCTGACTTCAGATCTGCCACAATCTTCTGTTTGACTTTTGTTGCCAGTAACTGTATGATTTTATTTTGAATTGTTTTTCCAAGGTAGTAGTAGTGTGTACATTTCTTGGGTGGTGACTCTTCTTAGATGCTCCTGGAGTACAGCATCAAACTCAGCCATCAGAGCCACAATTTTAAGGAAGTTTCCATTGTTTGGCACATACAGCTGATCTGAAGTGCCATGTAGTGCTAGGTTTTGGGTAGCAAGCATTCTCACAATGGCAATGAGCCTTTTCAGAACATTTTGCCAGTAAAGAGACTCTGATGCAATCTTCTCTTGATGCTGATCATCTCTGGTGGCCTTTAACCTTAGTCTCATCTCAAGCTCTTTCCACCTATGGAATGCTCTCTGGTGATTTGCTGCCTTCTCATGGCATGCCAGGTTTCTAGACAGATTTTTCGAGTTCTTTGTTCCTGTAGAACCCAATGTGGCTGGAACATTAGACTGAAAGAATTTGCAAGAAAAACAGTATGCAGCATTCTGGGTTTTTGAGTACATAAGCCATGGCCTCTCTACTTTGTCACCATTGGGGATTTCATGCCAATAAAGTGTTGGATGGAAACTTCTATTTTGATTGTCTTTGGGGACCATGAAGTTTTTCACTTGCTGTGGCCCATGCAGTACAAGGAAGTCCCTATAGTGGCTCTTAACACTCAATTGAAGGGGACAAATAAGCAGGCTGGTAGCTGGACCTGAGAGAGGGAAGATATGAGCGTCTTAAGGGCCTAACTGGCTCCTACTACTTCAGTTGACTGCCTGTTCTCTTCAAGTGGGTTCAGGGAAGCAGCAGGAAACAGGAAGCTCCCTGAGAAGCTGGTGTTAATCATTCCAGGCTCCTGGGGGTGCTAGAGAGGTTCCTCCTCCTTTCTCTCCCAGCAGGTCCTGCTGCTTTCTGTTATTCCCTCTCACCTTTTCTCCTGTCTGCCTGTTATGTCTCTTGTGCCCTCCTTCCTCCAGCACAGAACTCCACCATCTGTATGCATCTAGAGCAGAGAGAATACATGTGAACCAGCAGCAGACACAATTTTCTACACTCTGGGCCCCCCCCCCCCCCCCCCCCCCCGCCACAGTCTGGCACCTGAGGTGGCTGCCTCAGTTCGCCTTATGGTAAGGCCAGCCCTGTGCTTTGTTGTTTCAGAATCAACAGACTAACATGACGAAGCAACCATTTCTTCCCACCAAAAACTGAACTGACGTACTAAATAAAATAATGTATGGAAAAACTGGATTTTCTTAAGGTGGGGGAAAAAATGAAATGAATATGCTACCAAACTAGAACTTGCTTTATTTAAACAAATCAAAACCATCAATTTTGTTTGTGGTGCGCAGAACAATAGAAGAAGTGAAGTACAGGGTAATACCTTCGGATATTGCAGTAATAATCAAATTCACTAGATCAGTAGAAGAAACAATTGGCCAAAAGAGACTGCTAGCACATTTTTGTTTCTATTGTTTCATAGCATTTTGAGAAGAATAAGGTTAGGATTTGCATTTATGGACACATTTTCCTCCAGCTCAGTGGAGGGGGCAGGTGGATCAGAAATCAGAATCCCCATGCCATTTTCCCTTCCTTGCCCCCCCCAGCCTTCCCCAACGTGAGGGAAAACAAGGGCTGAGGATTCATTCTATGCTGCTCTGTGGCTATGGAGTAGCTCCATTCCCTAAATGTGGGGAAGAGGGGAGATGGAAAGTGAGGGAGGGGAAAGATTATTCTGTCCTCAATTTGCCTGACTATTTGCAGTTGGTGTGGAAGGTGAGAAAAGAAGGATTTGCTGCACTATCACTGCACTTTGTGTATATCTTCCCTGTAGGCCCATCTTTTTGTTTGTGCAGATTGAGCTTCACTAACTTCTATCAATAGTGTTTTTTCCAAACATTAGCTTTTTCTGATGAGTAATTGATATTTTTATTTTTCTGTATATTTATATGGCTAAGCTCTGCCCACTGAAACCAGAGGAAATCAGGCATATGTCTGACAAAGAATTCAGCTCTTGGTCTCCCATAGTAGGTTACTAATCATAAAATAATATGCTGGGGAAACTTATACCTGTAAGGCCAAATTTTCAAAAGCAGTATCTATTCTTATGTGCTCAAATTTGCTTCATGTTCTTGTGTGAGTAGTCTTTGCTTGCCGAGAATGTGGATTTGTAGATGCAAATTGTGTAGTCACATAAGTGCCCAAAATCAAGCATTCAAATATCTGTAGGAGCAGTAACTTGGGGGTACAAATTTAGATGCACAAATCTGGGTAGCTTGAAAGCATTTTGAAAATTTGGCTCAAATATGTATCCTAAATGTCTCCATAATTTTCTCTTTCCCAAGAGATGTGTATGTGAACTTTCCCTTCCCTCCTCGCATTTCATTTTTTCAGTAACTGAAAGAAATCCAAGTTCTCATAGCTTTAAAATGGATTGAGTCCAGGGGGATCAGTGCTCTCTTCTCATTATTAATCTAAAGGGCTACATACTTTACAACATGTAACTCTGCTGTTAAGAGGAAAGAGGGGGCGGGGGTGCCCACTTTAGAAAAAGAGGCCCTTTCCTGCTGAGATGCCTGTGATGCTAAGCATCTCTTTAACAATGATTTCATGGTGAATTGGGAGTGGGATAGTGTAAAGTCAGGCAAGCCCACACTGTTCTCACGGACCAAGTGACTAAATGTGGGAGGAAAAAGAGGAGGCTGGCTGCATCCCCAGTTATGATCTGGCTCTGTAGTAGAATCAGTCTGCTAAACTCATTGCATTTTTATGCAATTTAGTCTGAGAGAAAGGAGAAGATCACTGAACCCTGACCCAACTGTGAGATTGGAATAATAACTAGAGAGACTTAGAGCTACCAACATTTGAGTCACACAGCATTTAAATTAAAATAAATATTTAGTGTGTGTTTTTTCTTTAGGATCATCTCATGCAAGATTTATTAAATGCCAGTGTTTAACTCAAGCGCAAATGTAGCTTTAATTAGAAAGGATATTTTTACTTAATGCTGCACAGCATCATTAAATGGTGTTTGTAACTGAGAGTTATGAGCAGCTATGTCTAATGATCTGGATCAGACATTCCCAAACTGTGATCCATGGATCACTTGTGGTCTGTGGTGTGTTGGCTGGCCACATAGTGGTGGCTATCATTCTTGTTTCCAGCCAATAAATTGCATTAAAAGAAGCTAAAACACCATTACTTTTCTAATGTTACTCTTCCAAGTAAGCCAGTGCTATATTTGTCAGCGCTATTATGTATTTGTGAATGGGAGCAGGGAGTGATCCAGGCAATCATGGTGGGGTGGAGTGGTGGTCCACACGACATTGTATTAAAGACTAGGCCCTCACCATGAAAAGTTTAAGAACCTCTGACCCAGATAAGTGAAATGATGACCTATTTTTTAAATTTTGTATTACAAATTGACCAGTTTGAAAATATTTTAGTATTTGTCCTACTCTAATACATGTATGTTAATGTAATCATTCCTACAGCAGGTCTTGTCTCTTGATTAGATTCACATCATCTTTAGGCCCTATCCCAACAGTAGTACCTCTGTGATTTGTTTTAGAAATAATTTTTATGGTGACTTTTCTAAGGGTCCAGCAGATATCTGGGATATTCTGGTTATTATTGTCTTTTTAAAAAAATCAATGTGCGGAGAGGGGAAAATGGGTGGATAGACTACTTATTTGTGGATCCAAGATGGGATGATTTTGTTTTCTTTCAGTCTCACAAGCTAATGAAATAGAAAGCAGTCCACAAAACACAAAGGTCCATCCAACTTCTGTTTTCATGTAGGTTTCTTTAGAAATTTCAAAGACACAGAACTCACCTTTTAAAGAGCTGTGTGCATTTCAGCCATATTCATTTTGTTTGGTGTTTTCTGAATTCTTTGTATTATGTTGTCAGTCTCTAAAGCTGGAGGATTTTTTCTCCTGCAATAGAATCCTAGAAATGTAGGGCTCGAAGGGACCTTGAAAGGTCGTCAAGTCCAGCTACCTGCACTGTGGCAGGACCAAGTAAACCTAGGCTATCCCTGAGAGGTGTTTGTCCAGCTCATTTCTAAAAGCTTCAATGATGGGGACTTCACGACCGCCTATTCCAGAGTTTAGAAATATCTAACCTAAATCTCCTTTGCTGCAGATTAAGCCCATTACTTCTTGTCCTACTTTCAGTGGACACGGAGAACAATTGATCATCAGCCTCTTTATAACAGCCTTTCACATATTGGAAGACTTTCAGGTTTCCCTATCAGTCTTCTTTTCTCTAGACTAAACATGCCCAGTTGTTTAAAACCTTTTATCATTTTTGTTGCTCTCCTCGGACTCTTTCCAATTTGTCCACATCTTTCCTAAAGTGTGGTGCCCAGAATTGGACACCATTCTCCAGCTGGAGCCTCCCCAGTGCTGAACAGAGCCAGACCATTACCTCCCACGTCTTACATACAACACTTCTACTAATACACTCCAGAATCTTATTAGCCTTTTTTGGAGTTGCAGCACATTGACAACTCATATCCCATTTGTGATGCCCTATAACTCCCAGATCCTTTTCAGCAGTACTACCACCTAGACAGTTATTCCCCACTTTGTAGTTGTGCATTTTATTTTTCTTTCCTAAGTGAAGTACTTTGCACTTGTCTTCACTGAATTTCATCTTGTTAACTTCAGACCAAGCCTCCAATTCATCAAGATCATTTTGAATTCTAATCCTGCCCTCCAAAGTGCTTGAAACTCCTCCAACTTGGTGTCCTCTGCAAACTTTATAAACACACTTTCTACTCTATTATCCAAGTATTAATGAAAATATTGAATAGTATTGGATTCAGGACTGACCCCTGCACAATCCCACTAGATACGCCCTCCCAATTTGACAGCAAACCATTGATAACTTATATTTTGAGTATGATCTTTCATCCAGTTGTGCACTCACTTAATAGTAAGTTCATATAGACCACATTTCCCCAGTTTGCTTATGAAAATGTGATGTGGAACTGCATCAGAAGCCTTACTAAAACCAAGGTACATCATGTCTACTGCTTCCCCTTTATCCACTAGATCACTAATCCTATCAAAGAAGGAAATTAAGTTGGTTTGGCATGATTTTTTTTCTTGATAAATCTATGCTGGCTATTCCTCATAACCCTGTTGTTTTCCAGATGCTTGCAGATTGTTTAATAAATTGCTCCAGTATCTTTCCAAAGGTATGCAAGTTAGGCTGACTGGTCTATAATTCCCCAGGTCCTCTTTTTCCCCCTTTTTAGAGATAGGTACTATGTTTGCCCTTCTCCAGTCTTCTGGGACCTCTCCTGTCCTCCAGAAGTTCTCAAAGATAATTGCCAACAGCTCAGAGATTGCTTTGACTGGTTCCTTAAGTACCCTAGGATGAATTTCATCAGGCACTGCTGACTTGAATATCTCTAATTTATCTGAATATTCTTTAACCTGTTCTTTTCCTATTTTGCCTAGTGTTTCTTCCCGCTGGTTGTTAATATTGTGTTGAGTATCTGGTTCTACTTTTTAGTGTAGACAAGCAAAATAGGAATTAAGCATCTCAGCTTTCTTGATGTCATTAATTATTAGCTCTCCTTCTTGCTAAGTAGAGGACCTACACTCGGAGCAAGAGAAAGACAAAGTAAAGTGTATTTAAAGAACATCTTCGTGCTGCCTTTTGTCTCTTGCAAGGTGTAACTCGTTTTGTGCCTTCGCCTTTCTGATTTTGTCCCTACATACATGTGCTGTTTTGTTCTCCTCCTTATCCATTTGACAATGTTTTTAATTTTTGTAGCATTCCCTTTTGATTTTCACGTTATTAAAGAGTTCCCGATGGAGCCATATTGGCCTCTTACTATTCTTCCTCTTTCCTTTGTATCAGAATAGTTGGCAGTTATGCCTTTAATATTGTCTCCTTGAGGAACTGCCAGCTCCCCTGAACTCCTTTTCCCCTTGGGTTTTCTTCCAATGGGACCTTACCTACCAGTTCTGTTTGTTAAAGCCTTTTTTCGAAGTCCATTATTCTTATTCTGCTGCTCTCACTCCTTCCTTTCCTTAGAATCATGAAATCTATCATTGCATGACTGCTATCACCCAAATTGCCTGGAGTGTGAAAGGTTAACTCGCTTCTGTTAGCTGAGAAGAATGAAGACTCTTTCAAATTGTGAAGATGCTTATTTTTATTCTGATCTACAAGGATGTTTTATGAAACAAATGTATTTTCTAGTATAACAGCTGGTTTCAGCCTTCAGGTTCTGTCTAAGTGTTTTCACTCTCATCTGCTTACAAGCAGCTGGAAGGGTGTGTAACCTGGGTGCTTATTTAAGATGCTGATGTGCCTTCTATGGAGCACACAGAACTGGCTTCACTGAAAGGAATACATTAAGATTGTCAGTGATTCTTTTCAGTAGGTTGAGCCTACACCAATTCCTTTTGTTGAGAAAATGCTTTATTCTGAAAGTCTCTCTGATCTTTTGTACAACAGAAAATACTGTGTTCTGTCATTACCAGAATGGCTCTGTAAATGAGGATTTGGTGTGGGTTTTTTTTTCCTGGACTACATTAATTCCAAGTGTATGTCCTGACAAAAAGAAAAACATTTATTGAAGAATTATTTTTGTTACACTAATTTATAAATAGAGGAATCCTTTGAGTTGCCAAAACCTTACTGGAGTCGTTGTCCCCCTTTAGTGATGTGCATAATATAATTTTTCCACCTGGGTAGACAGGAGCTAGCTACTGAATGCGACAATAACAGGAGATACAAAATTCAATTTCAAGCAACACCATAAAATATTTTCAGTAACATGAGACTTTAAGGAAAGGTGTAACATTCAGTTGACTTATTATTTAAAGGACTATATATAATTGGGTAAGACTGTCTAATTTCTCTTAGCTGCCCACACTGAGGAGGAGAGATGCAGAAGAGGTGGGGCTGAGGTTAGAACTTTTAGGCCTAGGGTTTGACTTTGCACAGGCAAGCAAACCTGAGGTTCAACTGTGAAAAATGGACTTTTTCGGCCTTCAGTTTCCCCACTACTGTGCATTTCATCAGTTTCTGGTTATAACAAGGAGAAACTCTGTCTCTAGGATAGATATCACTTTTAAATGTTGGCACTTTCCTTCATAGTTAAATATATTTATTCAAGAAATTTCCTTTAGGAATAATTCCGAAGGGAAAGAAGGCAGAGAGTGGGAAATTGTATGTCTGACACGGGTTTTAGTGAGAGCCATTCTCAAGGTGGTAAGAACAGCAACAGAGGGGAAAAAATGGTAGCATTCACCTGATGTTTTGTGGATGCACATCACATTATGTGATACTGGAGAAAAAAATGCAAATGATAACAAATGTAGTATGCAACAATGTTTTTTGTTTATAAAAATGTATTAATTCCCTTTTTCACAAATGAGGCTAAAATGCATGAAAATTTAAATATGTAAAGGTATGATTATGCTTACAATTTGTTTGCAATAATTAGCATGCCTGCAGCCATTTTGCATATTTATAATTTTAAAAATATTTTCTGAATAATCCTATTGTGTGTGTGTGTGTGTGTGTGTGTTTTAAATTCATTCCTATGGATAACTGATGTGGAGCTGACTGCTGAGCGAAGTGTTAATTCAGGATGCAAAAATCCTCAACTGTGTATCTTGAATTTTGCCAGAGGTTTAAATGTACCCTATAGAGGTTTGCTCACATGGACAATATATATTGAAGCCTCAACGACATGATCTCTCATGTTTTATTAGAGGTCAGTTAACCCCACACTATTGTGTGCTAGCCCTTTGAGGCAATGTTCTGTTAACTATCATCAGTGAGTTTTCAGGTGTGGACTGTGATGGTATTGACTGCTAGAGTCGAGATGCTGTGATACACACCCCTTATTTGCAATTTTATATATTCAGCCTATTTCATTTCAGTAATCACAGTGCAACAACCAATTTTTTGTCACTTCTGTTCTGGAGTAACAATGGTCCTGGAGAATATTTTTGTTCTTGCTTGCTAAGTGGGTTTACACACAGTACAATTCCTCCTTTTTGGCTGTATTCTGCCATTATATCTTCTAGACACTAGACATGGATCTGCTCAGGCTCCTCACAGCAACAGACACCTGCTGCTTTTAAATTTGTGTGTGAATTTATTGCAAGATGTAGTGCTGGCAAGTGGCCTTTCTCAACAGGGCTGCTATTCTTGTGACACGTAGAGGACAAACACAGCACATGCCTGTAGTATATAAAATCCTTTAATAATCTAGGACCTGGGTGCCTTAAAGGAATTTTTGCATGTGTCCCAGGAACAGAATTTCTCATTATCTTGAGATTAATCTGGATCCAGAGGAGAGCCTCCTAAGAAGGCCTGCAGCTATGGTGCTCTTCATCTAAGATCATCCATCTTTTGCTATCTTGAAACTTTTAAGTCCTCCTTATTTGGGTCATTTTATCAATGATGGTATAGCTTCCTATTTTTGTTTATATTCGTGTCACAGATTGCAGGCTACAGTTGGACCATTTGACCCTGTATACGATTATTTATTGAAGTTTCTATTTTATGTATAGTGCCAGACACCTTTTGGCACCTTACATAAATAAATAAAGTAAAAGTTGCCATCAGCTATGAGATGGTGGGTAGTTCAGTTAAGATCTTGGCTTTGAGTGCAGGTCAGTGCACAATCTCCACTTTTTCCTGTCTCTAGTTTGTAGGAATTCCATGCCCTAGTCGGAGCATTATCTCAGCAGCACCATGTCTGCTCTGCAAACACTCTAATTCTTATTTTCAAGAATGCCAAATTAACTTTAAAAATTGTATTTAATAATTTAAAAACATTCTAAAAGTTTATGGCATTTTTATCATATTAGCATGTCTTTGAATTTCTTTTATTTTTAAAGTTTTCTCTTAAATGCTCCCTAAAATGATTACAATAAAAACATCTTATAATAAATCATAAGTAGTGGCAACTAAGTCTGAACACTTTTTTGAATTTCTTACAAGCTTCAAGTTGCGTTTAATAAAATACTTATTTGTCAATAAAATGGAATTAAACAGCCTTCTAACTATAATACAAAACAAGTTATATCTATGTGAGACCTTTCATTCTGAAGGATCCCAAAGTACTTTGCAAACTAGATAGTACCACTGAAATATTGTCACTGCCAGGATCGAAGATGTGTATAGTTGAAGGGGAGGATATTTTTGGTGAAGGATGAAGAAGCAAACACCTGATAAGTAAAGTACAGGTCTGTCTCATCTTATGCTGGGGTTATGTTCCGCGGTCAGTGCGTAAAGCGAAAACTGCGTACAGTCAAAATTACATTGAGTGTAATGGCGGGCGGAATCGCCCGCACTACAGGAACATTATTTAAATTGTTGTTTTTCTTTTTTTTGTTTTTGTTTTGTTTTTGCCAACCGCGTAAAGCTGAATTCGCGCATGTTAAATGCGTGTAAGATGCGACAGACCTGTACTTTAGGGATCTCTAACATTGTTACAGGCGAAGTTTCACGCATGGCCTCACAAGAATGACCAGTTGAATTGATCATGCCAAGATTTGAATCTGTGTTTCCAGGAATTCTAGGGGCAGGTCTACACTACAGCCAGGATCGAAACTCTGAGATCGATCCACCGGCGGTCGATTTAGCGAGTCTAGTAAAGACCTGCCAAATCGACTGCAGATCACTCTCCAGTCGACCCCTGTACTCTACCCCCGATGAGAAGAGTAAGGTAAGTCGATGAGAGATTTTCCCCCATCGACCCCCCGCAGTGTAGATCCCGCAGTAACTTGACCTAAGGTACATCGACTCTAGCTACGTTATTTACATAGCTGGAGTTGCGTAGCATAGGTCGATTTACCGCGGTAGTGTAGACATAGCCTCAGTATTTTGCACCCTAATGCTTAGTCCATTCAGTCAGTATACCTTGGGCATAAACCTATCTCTGCCCTGTATACACCATGCTGTTTGGGTTGCTTTGCTTATGTAATTCCTGGAAGTTGCTGGCTGGAAAGCTGCTACATCAGCCAGAAGTCACTGTCTCTTTCTAGGAAGTACTGTTTTTGGAAGTGGCATTCAAAACAGGGTAATGCCTACTGCTGTTCTGAAAAATGACACTAACAATTTCTGCCTGTCTCTGAAAAGGGGTCTTCTACATGGCCCTGCAATAAATCTTGTTCTTATCCTGTTCTATCAATGAACATTACCAGACCCTTCAAAACTTATTAATGAAAATCTTAGCATACTGTTTAGATTATGGCAATGTTATATTTCACTAGACAAATATTATATAATGGTTACATTTGGACTTTTTCATCTTTCCTTTCCCCAGTAGCATCCTGGGGTGGCCTTTAAAGGTATCCTGTTAGATTCTCTGTGGGTGGTCAGAAAGCAGAAGACTTTGAGTTACAAAGGCTCTTGTTTGTTTTGGGTGAAGGCTTCAAAGGCTCACAGACTTCCTTACATGATGATGCAGTCAGGAAATACAATAGCGGGTGAGAGGGAAAGAATTTGCTGAAGCTGTTTTATATAAAATGGAACTTACAGATGCTATCCTTCTTGTGTTTGAGCCGCAAGCTAATATGGTCACGGATTTTTCTTTGGTCTAGGTGTCTTTGATGTTTGCATCAATTGCCCTCAATAAAGATTCCAGGGTTTTTGTACACATTCACTTTGGAAATGTAAAATACAATGATGCATTCATAAGTCAAACTGTAAATAGTGTATTACAGCTGAGTGATTTAATGTACATATTTGAGGTGCTTGATGCTGGGACACATTCCAGTCCATATGTTCTGCAGATTCTGATTAGTAAAACTCTCCAGCTGCAGTTTGTGACAAAAGTGTGGGTTAGGGCTTAAAGCTGTACTTTTTTTGGTACATTCAAGGAATTACCTCATCAGCTCCTTCCAGTTCTCAGGATTACTCACTCATGCAGCTTGCCCAGGATGGTCTGTGTCTGTAGAGCTTGTGATTTAGGTGTACATCATCTGTTAGTCATTTTATTACATAAAGTTAAGATACATTTCATAGAAATTCAGGGTTGGAGGAGACCTCAGGAGGTCATCTAGTCCAACCCCCTGCTCAAAGCAGGACCAATCCCCAGACAGTTGTTTAATCTCCTCAAGGATTGAACTCACAACCCTGAGTTTAATAGGCCAGTGCTCAAACCACTGAGCTATCCCTCCCCCCAGTTAATCATCATTTTCATTTGATACTGCACTTCTACAGACAACTTTAGGAATATAGGTGTTCATATAAAAACTATTCGGAAAGGAATAGCAAATATCATAATGCCATTATATAAATGCTTGGTGCATCCACACCTTGAAAACTGTGTCTAGGTCTAGTAGCCCCATCTCATCAAGAATATAGTGGAACTGGAACAGGGTCAGAGGAGGGCAACAAAGATGATCAAGTGTATGGATTGGCTTCCATACGAGAAGAGACTAAAAAGGTTTAGGGCTGTTCAGTTTAGAAAAGAGACTATTAAGGGGGAATATGACAGAGGTCTATAAATTCTTGAATGGTGTAGAGCAAGTGAATAGAGAAGCGTTTGTTTACTCTTTCACACAACACAAAACCGAGGGGTCACCCAATGAAAATAATAGGCAGAGGTTTAGAGCAGGTTTCACACAATTACCCTATGGAACTCATTGCTATAGGATGTTGTGACTTCCAAAAGTATAACTGGGTTAAAAAAAACTAGATACTTTCTTGGAGGACAGGACTATCACTGGATATAATCCAAGATGGCCAGGGATGTAACCCCACACTTGGGGGTGATCCTAAACCTCTGACTGCCAGAAGCCAGGAGGGCAAGATGGGCAGAACTCTCCAAATGGCTCCATTCTGTACACTTCCCTGTGAAGCTCTGGTACTGGGCACTGTTGGAAGACAGGGTACTGGGCTAGATGGACGTTGGTCTGACCCACTATCTCATAGTTTTATATTCAAAACATTTTGATAAGCTAACTTATTTATTAATCAATTTAGTGAATCGAACTGATAATTTCTAGGTCACCATGTCCTTTAAATTTTTAAGAACTAATACCTCTCATCCTTTAATGCATCATTTTTATTCATAGACTGGAAGAGCTAAACAAGCTCTTTTTCAACTCCAAAGTGGTTTCTTAACTTTGAATAAACTAATCATTGAACTAAACTAGTTAAATAAACTGAAATGAATATATTTTCTTTGTACCTGCAGAAGAGGCTCCGGCTATTGAAAGCTGGTTTAGCACTTCAACAAACTCTAGTTCCAGGTGCTTAGCCAGTGACTTCTACCAGTTTAGTGGTTTCACTTTCTTTAAAGCTTGACAGCAAACCTGTACTGTTTACATTTTTATTTTAATTTAAATGATTTTAAAAGATTATAATAGGTTTAGGGCTTAATATAGGTTGGTACAATTTCAAATTTGATTTTTAAATAGGTTTATTTTTAAAAATAAAAAATCCAGTTTAAAGCAAAAAGCTGTTTTTTTTTAATCTGTTTTTATGCACACTGTGATCCTGAGTCTCAGTCCTGTCCTTGGCCAAAGCAGATTCTGACAGAAGCAGACCATTCTAGGAAACGTATTTTAAATGTATTAGACTTTGACAGTTGTTGTCACTTTCCTATTTAATTTCCCAACATTTTACTGCAAGTCAGGCTAAGTTGGTTGGTTTGCGTTTGAGTACTCTAATTATATAGGAAAAATCAAGTACAGTTAATTTTTTTGGGAATAGTTACCCATTTTCCATTTCAAGAGGACCTGGGGTTCTCCTAAATGTAACTGGAGAATGTTTTACACGTCCTCACATCAGCTTCACAAAGCTCAGCATGATGCAGAACTGACTCTTATGTCAGCTCTCCAAAAATTCTGTAACTTACTAAAAATAACATGGTCTGTGATCAAAGAAATAATATGAAAGATCAGACAGAGGTAAATTACAGCTGTATTTGGGAAGGTCTCATTGTTATTCTCTATGAGGGTTTTTTAAATTTTCTTTTTTTTTCTGGAATACTGCACTTGAAAACAGATTTGATTTTAAAGAAAATAATATGTAAGCTTTCTGCTAAAGTCAGGGGAAAATATTTCACAGTAGCAATTCTTTTGTTGCAGAACTTCTGCTCTGATAGCAGATGTCACGGCAGAAATAAAACCCAATGTGATTGTCCATTATGTAGAAAACAGGATCAAATCAGTGCAGGAAATCAAATGCCTTTAATTTCTGTCAGGCTTTCAGACTTGGGTCATTCTGTCAGTTATTAAATGAACTTTGTTGGTGTAACACATTCATAAATAAGAACGTTACAAATAGCTGATATCCATTATACTAGCAGAAATCAGCGACACTTGAGAATGTGGTGTTTAAGGTGCATAATATCCTATTACTTTTTTTTTGTTTAAGACCCCCACAGTATGTCTCTAAAGAATATAAGGCATGAGTCTCATTTGCATCAAACTCACTTTATGCTGCTCAGGCAGTTTAAAGGCCTTTAATGTACTGAGAATAAAAGTTCCACATCAGTTTATGGTTATATACAGTATATTGTTGCATTTCTAAAATTTTAGAAAAAGCATTCCTGAAACACATATATTCATGAAATACATGTTTCTGATGAACATCTAAGCTAGGCCTTTTAAATTGCAAAAATAAATTAATCATTTATCAATAAGATGCATCCTACAAAAAACTACATTTTAGACAATAGTTAAATTCTTGTATGTAATCTTAGGCCCATATTCAAGTTTATCATGATTTTTGCATCAAATATACTTACAATTAATTACCTACAGTCTATGAACCTACTAATGTTCTTACAATTCGTCACTTACTTTATATTAAACACACTTAAAGTGCATTTAATCTTAATGATAACATAGACTATAAAAACGGATTTTTCTAATTGAAATATTTATTTCTGTATTCTGTACTGATACTTGAAGCCTTATTTTTGTGAGTGGTAGGTCAAAAGGACACATGCATCTGTTGTTTAAAAAATTAGTATTTGACATCTTATTTATTTTCACTTGTTTGCAGTACTTGTTTGGAAGCTTGGAAATAATATTTCTTTTCCTATCTGTTGTTTTCCATTTGTAGCTGTATCAACGTGGATTCTTTTAAAAATGATAGTAAAAATGTGAAGGTCATTCTCAATGAGGTTAATAACTCCTGTGATTTGTCATGTAGGTGGTAAGACTTGGTTGCATCTGACATTTTGTGGAATTCAGGCACATCAGGAATTGCAGTCCATGGTATTGGGACTGAAGGTCAAATTTTTGCCAGTGTTCCTTAAAAAAAATATTGGCAGGATAAAATATGTAAAAGGTTTTTAGAATTTAAATAGAAGAAAGGATATAGAAGGAAATACCTACATTTTAAGTAGCCCATATCCAAGACAAATTTGTCTTAATACTAGTTGTTACAGTCATGCTGGGACAGATTATGCTCCATGTCCATACACAACTTCTTAATTTGTGAGATGCTGGCTAGGCTTGTTTCAGGGTTAATCTCAACATAGCTTCAGTTGAGTCAGTCTCCATTGTGTTGCTGCCATTGCAGATGAAAGTCTCTACTCTATTAACACATGACCATTTGCCCTGCCTCCTAAATGCAATCCCATAGTGAACCAGGCTATTTAAACTCAAGTGTCGTAAACTTAGCCTGGCCAAAACCCACCTACCTGCACAAATAGCCCAGCATGGATATATGGGCCTTAATTGTGAGGTGTTTTCAAAGTGATCAGCTTCTTTTGGCCACGGATCTGCTATATACACCTCTACCCTGATATAACGCTGTCCTCGGGAGCCAAAAAATCTTACTGCGTTATAGGTGAAACCGCGTTATATCGAACTTGCTTTGATCAGCCGGATTGCGCAGCCCAGCCCCCCCCCGGAGCACTGCTTTACCGCGTTATATTTGAATTCGTGTAGCGTTATATTGGGATAGAGGTGTATACCATTCCTGATATGTTCCATATAAAGTCTTATCAAAAAATGTGAACACAGCCAGCATCTCAAAGCTCATGGCCTTCAATGCTGAGAATCTGCAGGACCATGGATGATGTCATTTCCTGGCATCTTGTAGAGGGAGGTGTACATCAAAATGGGGAAAAAATGTAAAAGCCCTAAAGTAAGCTTACCGGAAGGCCAAAAACAGTAACAGCAAGTCTGGGTGACTGGTCTGTGAAAAGATGGACAGGATAATGAAAAAAATGCCCAGTCACTCAGCTGGATGCTCTCGTGGATAGATCCTGTGGAAGTGATTGTCTTCATGACAGCGAGGGGAAGAA
Organism: Trachemys scripta elegans; assembly: GCF_013100865.1. Lineage (NCBI taxonomy): Eukaryota > Metazoa > Chordata > Testudines > Emydidae > Trachemys > Trachemys scripta. The sequence continues at coordinate 178,499,794 of NC_048299.1, forward strand.
GTGGAGATGACCATTGTGACCTTTCAGACTTGGGAATACAATGTCAGGGATCTGAAGAATTTGGTGAGGGACTTGCTTGAGTTTCAGGTCCTTTTTTGCCAAGCCAGAAATGATTGTAGCCTTGGCTCCAGAGAAAATTTAGTACTTTTCACATTTGATCAGTTCTGCACAAAATATTTTTTGTTAGATTTGTGCAGATAAAATCTGTCGTCATAAAGTGCCTTGTTCCAAAGGGTGCCACAAGTGAAAATGGGCTAGTGAACTCTAACCATCAACTCTAATGAAGTCTATTTATTTTTCCTCTTTTAAAACTGACCATTTTTTAACATGCAAAGTGCCCATCTCTAGAAAATAGCTATGGAGAAAAGGGAAAATTTTACTAGTTTTATAATAGTCTCTGAAGACTAAGTACCGTGTTGATTTATTGTTGGGTCCCCATTTTGGGTATTTGTTCACTCTGAGGGATTAGGTTTGTTGGAAAAACTTCATGTAAATTTATTTTGCAGAAGAGAAATATTGAAGCAGATACTGCACAATTTGTCTTTTTCTGGTGATAGTGGAGATGCATGTAAAAATGCCCATCTAATGTGTACAATACTACTTTTCTTTCAGATTTACAAAAAGATATTTATAAAATAGCCCTTACAAGCAACTTAGTTATAGGGGTGAATGAAAATATCTCTGTAGCTACAGAACCCCTGTCCCTGCGCACCCTGTCCACGGCAACAAAGGAGGTATGTAACTGTTGGCCTTCTCTCTGAAAACCTCCCCCTACTCATACAGCAGAATAGCAATAGGGGAACGCACAGAGACAGAACAGGATTTTCCCCACATTGCATATGGATTCCTTTTGTGTGAGAGAGTGATATTAACCAGCTGAGTTCCAGTCCAGTGCTCTATCCGCTATGCCTTTCTGCCTCTTCAGTCAGGTTTAGCTGTGACACTGACCAGAATCTCTCAAAGTTGAGTCTTTCTTTGGGAACACAGTGCTGACAGCAACTATGCAGAAATGATTATCCTCATTTAGGGCAACATGTCCTTTATAGGTATGTGGGGGGAGGGGAGAGGGAGTTGGCAACAGAAGTAACCATCCCAGTCAAATTACCTCCCCCATATTCTGGTTGAGCTAAAAGGGCTCAATAAATGAGTACTGAAATGGCAGAGGGAGAATGCGTATCATTGTTATGATTGAATTAAATGTATTTTCATTTCAGAAGGATAACAATGTTAGATCTAAATAGGATTAGTTTAATTGAAATTTGTGGCATCATTTTGACACTAAAGATCATGGATTACCCAAATCCCTCTATTTTGAGACTGGTACGGATTCTACAATTTTAGTAGTGCCCTGTTCATGCTGGTACAGCTAAAGGTTTGTCAGAGTTTCCATTAGGAAACTTTTTTCCCCCAAAGGGGCTCTAATTTAGCTGTAATGTGCTCTAATGTGAAACTTACAAGTGTGTAGTGAATCTCAGTCCTTTTCTTAAAATTTAAGTAGGTGTCAGCATTTTAAAAGTTGTTAGAAGGGCAGGAACTAGAAGTTCCATGACTTCAGAAGTTCTCTGTGCTCAAATCCCCTTCTTTTAACACACTCCCTTGAATTTTTGCATTCAATTAGGATCTGTCCTTTTGATTCTTAAGTTAGAGAAACAATGAGTTGAAAAGATATTAATGTCTGAAAATTGGCAATGATGCTCAGTGATGAGAGAAATAGAACTACACATTTCAATATAATCTAAAAATAAGTGGGTGTACATTTATGTGGGTGTGCATTTTTATATTACTAATCAGATTGATGGGTCAAATACATACTTTATTGAAAAGCCCCTGAATACATACAGATGTGATCTGGTTAATAATGCAAGCTTTAAAAGTCGCTACATACTTTGCCAAAAGACATTAATCTGAATCGTCAAGTAAATATTTATCTAAGGAGTTTTTAAGAGGCTAGTTATGTTGGAGCACTGTTTGAGGAATTTTCTTTTTTAATACTAATGAAAAATACCTATAGAAATTAATCTATAAAAATAGTTTTTGAAGTCTTTGACCTAAATCCATAAAAACTAGAAGAGCCACAGTTTAGCCTGAGTATCGTTAGTGACTCATGCTTTAACTTGCTCTCTTATAAGTTCTTCATGTGATTCAGGCTATTGAGTGACCTTTCATACATACAACGTGATTCACCACTGCTTTGTTTCAGATTTACCATTTTTAAATGTACCTTTTCAGTGTACCTTTTTTAAAACAAATTGTGCAAAACTCAAGTATGGCACTTCAGTAGTCCTGATTCTCTGCTTCCTTATACCTTGTGTAGTTATTTACACATGTGAAAAGTGAGTATAAAATTCTATCACAGGTTTAAATGAATGGGGAATTCTGATTTAATAGTGAGTTACTGCTAGCGACTTTGTACTAACTTTGCAAATGTGTAAATGACTACGCAAGGTACAGGGCAGAAGAGAACTGGATTGCATTAAGCAGAAAACCCCAAATTAATTCCTATCTTAACTCCTGTCTTTAATAGGCTTATATCAGGGATGAATTTGGTCCAGAGCTTGAGTCCAGATTTTCAACTTTAGCTCTGAATTCTTTGCTTTGTGGGTTTGACAGATGCGTAATAAAGTTATAATTATTTTAAATGAGCTTAATATGCCATGGAAACTTTCTTCATATAAGGCTTTGCCATTTTCTTTTCTTTTAATGAGGGCTTGGTTATATGTTTTGGTTTCATGCCATTCTACATATAAACTGGTGTGATTCAGGTGCTTTTGTAGCTCTAGCTCAGACCGTTCACCTCTAGGAAAACCTCATGCAAATAAGGTCCTAAGAGAAATATTAGATGATTTCAAGTTGTTCCTTTTGTTATTTCATAAACTGAGCCCAGCAGCTAGATCTTGGCTTTATTTGCAGTATTTGCTTAGCAGGGGTCCAGGAATGAACTAAGAAATTCCAGGGATTTGGAGCAATCAAATTTTTGAATTGCTCCGCTACGGCTCCACTCCAGCTCTGGGCAAAAACCTACTGCTCTGCACTCCAGCTCCGGGCTTTGCTCCAAAGCCCTGAAAATTCAATGACTGATTTTGTCTGTTCTCTCTCCATGAGAGGTGGTCTCTTCATCTCACAGCTGATGTTGCTCTTGAGGCATACAGGAAAAATAACTTTACAGTGATTGGCTTCTATTTTGTAAAATGAATTCTTTGAACCTGAGTCTGGAGATCTTGCTGTGTTATATTAGTGGGTCATATAGTATAGCTTTGAATCCAGGCATAAGAGAGTTAAAAAAAAAAAATCATTTGCAGGCAATGTCCTTCATTTCATTATTACAAGCACAAGTATATATCAGAAAATCTTATGGTTTAAATAATTTCATAAAGACTCTTTCTTCCCTTTGAAAATACAGTCGGACTGAACAGGGACAATTCACAGCAGCTGGGTAAGACTACTTTTCCCGCAGGATGCCATCTTGTGCTCCTCAAACTAAACTTTCATATCATCATCATTATTATTTTTTTAAATTTTCTAGCATACATGGTGATGAAGTTAATCCTTGTGATGAGACTATGAGAACTAAGTGTCCCCAGACAGCCTGAAACAATGAGGCAGATTCTCTCCCGCACCAGAACTCTGCTTAGGGCAGGGAAGGTTGGGGTGGAGGGGGGAGAAGGGACATCAGGGTGTGGGCTATGGTGGAGCTGGGCCTGAGAACCGGGGATCTATAGTGTTACTTAGGGCTTATTGACTTTAAGGCCAGATGGGACCATCGTGATCATCTAGTCTGGCCTGCAATGTGCAGGCCACAGAACCTTACCCACCCACTCCTGTAATAGACCCATAACATCTGACTGAGTTACTGAAGTCCTCAAATCATAATTTAAAGAATTCAAGTTACAGAGAATCCACCATTTACTCTAGTGTAAACCTTCAAGTGACCCATTCCTCATGATGCAGAAAGTGAAACTCTCCCAAGGTCTCTGCCAATCTGACCCATGGGAAAATTCCTTCCCAACCCCTAATATGGTGGTCAGTCAGACCCTGAGCATATTGGTAAAACTCACCAGCCAGACACCTGGCAAAGAATGCTCTGTAGTAACTCAGAGCCCTCCCCATCTAGTGTCCCCATCACTGGGGATGTTTGCTACTAGTAGTTGCAGATGGGCCACATGCCATTGTAGGCAGTCTCTTCCATAAACTTATCAAGCTCAGTCTTGAAGCCAGTTAGGTTTTTTTGCCCCCCACTGCACCCTTGGAAGGCTGTTCCAGAGCTACACTCCTCTGATTGTGAGAAACCTTTGTCTTATTTCAAGCCTAAACTTGTTGATGGCCAGTTTATATCCATTTGTTCTTGTGTCCTCATTGGCGCTTAACTTAAATAACTCTTCTCCCTCCCTGGTATGTATCCCTCTGATGTATTTATACAGAGCAATCCTATCTCTCATCAGTTGTCTTTTGGTTAGGCTAAACAAGCCAAGCTCCTTAAATCTCCTCTTATAAGGTAGGATTTCCATTTCTCTGATCATTCTAGTAGCCCTTCCCTGCACCTGTTCCAATTTGAATTAATCTTTCTTAAACATGGGAGACCAAAATTGGACACAGTATTCCAGATGAGAGCTCACCAGTGCCTTGTATAATGACATTAGCACTTCTGACTCTACTGAAAATACCTCGCCTGATGCATCCTAGGATTGCATTAGCCTTTTTCACAGCTGCATCACATTGGTGGTTCATAGTCCTCCTGTGATCAACCAATACACCCAGGTCTTTCTCCTCCTCTGTCACTTCCAACTTGTTGTTAGTCCCTAAATGCATGAGTTTGCACTATTAAATTTCATCCCATTTCTATTAACTGCAGTTTTCAAGATAATTTAAATCTTCTTGTATAATACTCCAATCTTCCTCTATGGCTATACCTCCCCAACTTTGTGTCATCTGCAAATTTTATTAGCACACTCCCACTTTTTGTGCCAAGGTCATAAATGAAAATGTTAAATAAGATTGGTCCCAAGCCCGATCTCTGAGGAGCTTCACTAGTAACCTCCCTCCAGCTTGACAGTTCAGCTTTCAGTATTATCTGCTATAGTCTCCCCTTAACTAGTTCCTTATTCACCTTACAATTCTCATATTAATCCCCATCTTTTCCAATTTTATTAATTTCCCATGTGGAATTGTACTTACTGAAATCCAGATAGATTAGATCTACTGCATTTCCTTTGTCTAAAACATCCCTTATCTTCTGAAAGAAAGAGATCAGGGTGGTCTGGCAAGGTCTACCTTTTGTAAAAACATGCTGTATTTTATCCCAATTATCATTTCCCTCTATGTCCTTAACTATTTTTTCTTTCAAAATTTGTTCCAAAGCCTTCCATACAATTTAAGTCAAACTAACAGGCCTGTAGTTTCCTGGGTAACTTTTGCCCCTTTCTTAAAAATAGTTACTATATTAGCAATTCTGCAGTCATAGGATACGACCTCTGAGTTTAGCCAGGATTTTTAATGAATCTGTATTGATCTTGCAATTTCATGTGCCAGTTCCTTTAATATTCTTGGATGGAGATTCCCCCCCCCCCCCCAATTGGGTCCCATTAAGCTGTTTGAGTTTGACTTCCACCTTTGATGAGGTAATTTTGGTTTCCATATCCTCATTTCACTTAACTGTCCTGCCACTACCTCTAAGCTCCTCATTACCCTTATTAAAAACTGAGGCAAAGTAGTTGTTCAGGTGTTGGGCCAGGCCTAGATTATCTTTAATCTCCACCCCATCCTCAGTTCTTAGCGGTTCCACTTCTTGCCTTGTTTTCATTTTGTTTATATTGCTATAGAACCTTTTACTATTGATTTTACTTTCCTTTGCAAGGTCCAACTCTGCTTGGCATTTGGCAGTTTACTTTTTCCCTACACTTTTTGACCTCCAAGAAGTAGCTTTCCTTGCTGATCCATCCTGTATTCCATTCTTGTAGATATTCTACTTTCTCTTAATCACCTGTTGAGATGCTTGCTTATCCAGTTTGGTCTGCAACCCTTCCCTATGAATTTTTCCTCCTTGCTTGAGATGCAGGCTTCAGATCGTTTCTGCAACTTTGACTTAAAGTAACTCCAAGCCTCCTCCACATTCAGCTCCTTGAGTTTTTCAGTCCAGTCCACTTCGCTAATTAATTTGCTTAATTTTCTAAGCTTGCATTTTTTAAATCAAGGACCTTAGTTGCAGACCTATTTTTGTTTATCCTTTCATTTAGCTTAAACTGAATTGGCTCACTATCCCTGGAACCAAGCTTGTCCTCTACAACCAGCTCTTCTATGAGGTCCTCACTACTTACCAATACTAAATTGAAAATGGGCATCTCCTCTTGTTGGTTTGGTGACTATTTAGTGAAGAAATCTGTCAGCTATCACATCCAGGAAAATCTGGGCCCTACCATTATTAGTAACTCTTGTCCTCCAATCTATCTCTGGGAAATTCAAGTCTCCCATAATCAGAGAATTGCCGGTGTTTATTTCATTAAAAATATCCAGTCTCTAACCATATCCAAATTGGATCTTGTGATCTGTAGCATACTCCAAGCACTATCCCAGAGGAGCGCTTGGTAGCTTTCTTTCCCAAAGTGATTTTGACCCAAACAAACTCTGTTTTATCAATTCCCTCACTTCTAATTTCTTTTCAGATTACCTTATTAACATATAATGCTACTCCACCACCTTTACCTTTATTTGTCTTTCCCGAACAGCACAAGCCTTTCAATACCTGTACTAGTCCACCATGTTTCTGTTAGTCCTATAATATCTGGTTTCACTTCCTGAACCAGTAGTTCTAGTTCCTCCATTTTGTTACCCAAGCTCCTTGGATTGGTGTACACACATCTTAGTTGTTTCTGCTTGGCTTCGCCAAGATTCTCATCCGACTAGGTACAGTCATTCTACTGCCAGTGTCACCTACCTCTCTGTTAGCGTCACTGGTATTGGTATCAAGTATCAGAGGGGTAGCCGTGTTAGTCTGAATCTGTAAAAAGCAACAGAGGGTCCTGTGGCACCTTTAAGACTAACAGAAGTATTGGAGCATAAGCTTTCGTGGGTGAATGCCCACTTCATCAGACGCAAGTAATGGAAATTTCCAGAGGCAGGTATAAATCAGTATGGAGATAACGAGGTTAGTTCAATCAGGGAGGGTGAGGTACTCTGCTAGCAGTTGAGGTGTGAACACCAAGGGAGGAGAAACTGCTTTTGTAGTTGGATAGCCATTCACAGTCTTTGTTTAATCCTGATCTGATAGTGTCAAATTTGCAAATGAATGGAGCTCAGCAATTTCTCTTTGGAGTCTGGTCCTGAAGTTTCTTTGCTGTAAGATGGCTACCTTTACATCTGCTATTGTGTGGCCAGGGAGGTTGAAGTGTTCTCCTACAGGTTTTTGTATATTGCCATTCCTGATATCTGACTTGTGTCCATTTATCCTCTTGTGTAGTGACAGTCCAGTTTGGCCAATGTACATAGCAGAGGGGCATTGCCTACACATGATGGCATATATAACATTGGTGGACGTGCAGGTGAATGAACCGGTGATGATGTAGCTGATCTGGTTAGGTCCTGTGATTTATACCTGCCTCTGGAAATTTCCATTACTTGCGTCTGATGAAGTGGGCATTCGCCCACGAAAGCTTATGCTCCAATACTTCTGTTAGTCTTAAAGGTGCCACAGGACCATCTGTTGCTTTTTACTGGTATTGGCGTTATATTTCCTCTTGATGTCCAGTCTCCTATCCACTGCTGTTCCTTTCTTCATTGCTGTATCCTCTTTTTTGATTTTCTTCCTGATCAATATTAGAATCAGCAGTGGAGATTACATGAGCATCTTCTAACCGTCTTCAACTGCCTTCTCTGAATTCCTAGTTTTGAAGCTCTTTTAATCAGTGGTGCCAACCTCCATCCCAGAAGTCTATTTCCCTCTCATCTCATGAGAACAGTCCTCTGTCCATGAATGTGACTCCCAGTTGTTGAACATCCCAAAGCTTTCCGTATAGCACTACTGCCTGAGCCATCTGTTGATAATCATCTTGTCTTGTCTTTATTCTCCTTCTCTAGGGACAGATAGAATCCCACTGAAGATCACCTGAGCCTCCGTTTCCTTAATGTCTCCCCCAGCCTGGCATAATCTCCCTTGACGCATTTCAGCCAGAATCTAGCAATATCATTTGTTCCCACGTGAAGGACAATCAGTGGATTCTTTCCTGCATCCATCAGGATTGTCTTTGGCCTAAGGTCCACAGCCTGTATCTTTGCTCCCAGAAGATAGTGCACCATTCTGTTCTGCTCTGTGACAGAGGCCTGTCCATTTTTCTTTGTAGGGAATCAGCATTTACGTTGACTTGCCTCTTCCTGGTGTTGCAGCAAGTCCTCTTGTCTTTTGTTCTCCCTTTCAATCTTATGAGAGTCATCCTCTGTCCTGGGGCTTCAAACTCTGGCTATTTCCATTGATATCTCTTCCCTTCTTGTAGGACTAGTGACTCCTCTTCCTCCTTGCCCTCCCACCTTCTGTTACTGGTTGCTATGCCCCTTCTTCATTTTCAAACTCAGCAAATCTGTTCCTGAGCTCTATTTCTCCTTCACAAGCTGGTCTTTTTCCTCTGTCTGGTTCTTGTAGTCACATGCCTCCACTGGCCACTTTCCTTACCCAGCAGTCTACCCTCCAATGTTCTCCAGTCTAGCTTGCATCTGTGAGACTTGAGTTTTCCTTTTAGTCTTCTCTTGCCTTCTCTCCATCTGCTTGAGTCCCCTTCGAAACTCAATCACAGAGTCTACCTGCATCTCCAAATCTCGGATCTTCTCGTCCATCAGCTCTGTCAGAGGTACTCCAGAGTAGCTTGTAAATTCTGCAAGTGTCAGAGCGTCCTTAATGGACCCTGCAAAAGTGGAGGATTGACTTGGCAGAGTTCTTCTCTGAAGCTCCTAAAAAACCAAACAAATGGAAAAAAAAATCACCCCCAAACACTCTGCCCCTTCACCAACTCACTTCTTTTGCCCAGAGCGGGAAGCAGAGGAAGTAGCAATAGGGAGTTCCCTTCAACGGGGCATTCTCTGCTAGTCATTTGCATCTGGGTTATGGTTCTTCTATACCACCTAAGTCGTGCAAATATGCTATAAAGGAGATTGAGAAAATGGTCCTTCAGGATTTTCCTTTCTGGGATTAAGATATGTGGACAGTGATGAAAAATGTACAATCACAGTGATCTTGCAGTGAACGTTCAGCCTTGGCCTGTGCTCAGTTAACAACTACTGAGCTAAGGAGGCCTCACTTAAGTCCTTCTGGATATAGGACTGCTTGGTTAAGGTACAGTTGAGGTAAAGTCAGGAGGCAGTGCATATACTAATACTTCTTCCCCTTATTCGCAGAAAAAACAAAGCAGGAAGTTAAATGCCTAAAACTACTGTGAATGCATTGTTTGGTATGAGTAACCAAGCAGTCAAAAGATAGAAAATTCCAATAGCACAGCCCTGGCTGTGGGTCAGCACAGCTCACAGCCCGAATTGCAGGGATGAGCAGAGCTGGGGGGGGGGGGGCCCACTCACAGCCCTGGCTGAAGCCAAAGAAGTCACAGAGGTCTGGTAAAGTAACTGTGTGTGTGTGTGTGTGTGTGTGTGTGTGTGTGTGTGTGTGTGTGTGTGTGTAAATAAATATAAACAAGCATGACCTGAAATGCAAAGACTGAAGCCTGTAAAATTTTTACCTTAGCCAGACTAGGCCATAGGCTTTAAAATGCTTGACATGAGTGGGTGACCTAGGAATAACCCTATGGCAGTAAGGTCACAAGGTTGCCTGTTGGCACATTACTGTAAAATAATGTTATGGAAACATAACCTAATAAACTGCGATTTATTGTCCAAGATCACAAGACACCTGATTGTGACATCATGGAATGTCCTTCCTGACCGCAGAGTACATGTTGTGCATAGATGCTAATAAGAACACAAGGAACTAAGAAACAACCTATGAAAAAGGGGGCAACCCAATATTCATGGACTGTGGAAGTACAAATAAGGAAAAGAGGGTTGAAACCCCTCATGCATATGTATTAGATGAGATGAGAAGAACAATATAAAAGAGGTTCCCTGGTTGGGTAAAAGTCAAGACCCCACAGGAAACCCCAGCAGGAACCATCCCTCTACTGATGATCATCTGAGAGATCCATCAGAACCTAGAATATCTTCTGAGGATGTGAATAAGTCTACAGTATTAGTCATTGCATGGGTTTTTGTAGGATTTCTGTATGAATGGGTAATTGTAATATTACTTATTGCTTTAATAAAACTTGTAGTACAGAAAAAGAGTTTGTACTTGTGATTGTGTCTGTGGTCACTATCCTTGGACTTTGTGTTCCTGGAGTCTCCAAATTTGGGAAGAGCACCAGAGGTGATTTTTCACGCTGTTGAGCTTGAAACTGTAGCAAGGTAACGAGCTGCTGGCTGCAACTGCCTGGACGAGCCGCCAGCCCCCCTAGCGCCAGGCTGGCCCCTCGAGCTGCCAGCCCCTCCTGGCCCTGAAGGCCGCCCCCGACAAGCCGCGCCCCCCCCCCCCCCGCCAGGCCTGAGCCGCTAGCGCCCCAAGTGCCAGCTTCTTCTGCCCCTGAAGGTCCCCGAGGTGTTCGGCAGTGGGTTGGCAGCATATTATACCCGCTGCCCATGATGTCTGTTAAGAATAGTTACAACTCTAAACGTTCTTGCTTTGGTCAGAGGGAGTTAAAACCTCAACCTTAAATGAAAATATTCTTAAGCGTGCTGGTATCAGAGGTGGTGTTGTAAGCTTTATAAAAGAGAGCCAGATATTTGTGAGTGGATTTCATATGCTTCATTTCTTACTAACACAGAAATAAAATTGAGAGCAATGCAGCCACATCCCTTAGATTGTACAGGGAATGATGCTTTGCTATCTCTATTTAGGGTGAGACTGACAACTAAGGTAGCTGTATCACAGTGACAGAACACTCCTCCATGTGTTACAGATTGCTAGGAAATTGGATAGGACCTCCTGTGAGAAATTGTCTCTCACCTTAGTCCACGATAATTCTGTGATATACATAAGGGGGGGGAAATGTGTGATATGGGTTTTATTTAAAATAAAATATGCACCGGTGTTCATAAAATCAGCCTCCCAAGTATATTATGCAGTAGTACCTTTTCGGTGCCCTAGAAAGCATGATTTGCCCACAAGGTTTAAGGAGACATGCTAGCAAATATTGAAGAGGTTTGCATTGCATTGAATCTGCAAGGTTAATTTAATAGCTTACTGCATGGTTACTCTCTAGTAATCAAGGAGATGTATCTAACATTAACACAGTAGAGAATCTGAGTAGTTTTACCAATTTAATACTTGATTAGAAAAATAACTTCTGCTGTGTTGTCACTTTTCTGAGTTGCAGAAGCTTGTCTTATTTGTGTGATAATATTATATCCAGAACATAAATCTGGAGAATGTTGTGTTCAAAATTCAAAAATATTTTTTATACAAAGACAGTTTAGGAAGATAGAGCTTTCCAACTGAAATTAAAAATAGAACAAAGCTTTGAGAAAAACCATATGTTTCACATTTAGAATAAACAAGTCATTCTCTCTCTCTCTAGAACCATTTGCAAACCATTCTTCCTTCTCCTATGAGAACTGTAAAGCTGTTTTTTCTGCTTTCAGTGTAAACGAACAAGAACAAGCATCTCTCTGGGCACAGCATAGGAGACAGATCTTTAAACTTAGATGGCTTTTATTTTTATTCCATTTCATAGCAGATATATCTGGTGAATTCATTGCTGGTTTCTGCTTTAATTATTATTTATCGTTCTGATTTGTTTTGCATTTGTTTTGCCCTGAGCTTTCTATCCAAAATGAAGTCACCCTGATCTCATTAATACACCACAATTCTGTCTGAATTTGTGCAATAAAATACTTAATTAGCTATACAACACCAAGCCATCCCAAAAGAATAATTTCAATGGAAACATATGAACCAGTTTTGGCAAGTCTTTATTTTTCTGTATCAGTTTATTGGTGTCCTATTGAAAGTTAGTTTTGTGGTTTTGCATAGTATAACATGCCTATGTTTCTCTTTTAAATGTACAGGGAATTGGCCATATCTCTTTCTTTCGCCTGGTTGCTGAAGCATTGTCACAGGACAGCAAGGATTGATGAATATTCTCCAGGTAGGAAACTGGCAATATGCTTTTTAGTGTGGTGGTTCATTAATTTTCCCCACACCTTTGCCTTCCATTTTTTTCTGGATATATTCCAATAGTAGTAGTATTTATGTTACAGCAACAAAATGCCAGTGAAAATATCAAAAAGTTCCATCTCTTGCTCTTTACATATGTCTCTATTTAAATCAGTGAGAAATTTTTTTAAAAAATGTGGTGACTCTGACAACATATGATACAGCAAATTAACAACTGAAGGATTTACCAGTTAGTCTGTTTTATCTTCTTTTTGTCAGCCCACCTGCCCAAATTGAATCTAGTTGCTTCAGCCAGATCTGCTGCAGAAAGCTCTGCTTTGCCGACCCTGTCTGGGTGTGCACAGAAATGTAGTGGAATTTGTCCCTTTACTGAATATTTTTCCAGTTCTTTCATATAGGTAGTTGGGGTCATAAACACCAGTCCTTCAGTTGAAAGACCAGATAAGTGGCTGTATTTTTTGAAAATGCTAGTGCAGGTGAATGGATGAACTAACTGGGGGAACTACAGCATATTTAGTGCCTCTCTTTCTGCAGGGCCGGCTCCAGGCACCAGCGAAGGAAGCAGGTGCTTGGGGTGGCCAATGGAAAGAGACGGCATGTCCGGGTCTTCGGCGGCAAGTCCCTCAGTCCCTCTCTTCCTCTTTGAGGTGCCGCCGAAGAGGAAGAGAGGGAGCGAAGGACCCACCGCTGAATTGCCGCAGAAGAAAGAAGCGGCACGATTGAGCTGCCGCCGATGGGCTTTATCTCCCCCTCTCGCTGCCCCCGCTTCGCCGCTTGGGGCGGCTAAAAAGCTGGAGCCGGCCCTGCCTCTCTGGACCCACAATCCTATCACCTCAGTAAGAAACTTTATGGTTTGGGTCTCTAGAAGGTATTACACTGTTGCCATGTGTGGATTTCTGAAGGTTCTGAACAATTTGCTGTCATCTAAGATCTCTTAAGTGTGACTAATGTTCACATACAAGAAACTTATTATTTTAAAGACATTTATTTCTATAAAAGCTTTGCTTAAGAGCATTCCTACATATCCGTGATGTTTCTTTGTGCAGAATAGCAAAAGGCAGATATGCCTTTGAAACCCTAAAGCTGAACTGGAGAAGCAGAAACCTGGCCTTCCAAACTGAACTTTGAATATTTAGCACCATTGTAAAATCTGTCTTACTATATGGTGCTGAATTTGGAGATTTATCAAGACCATACTATCTAAAGTTCAAGGTTTTATAAACAAATGCCTTAGACAAATTCTGAACATTAGATAGCCAGAAAAAAATCTTAAATGAATTGCTCTGGAGGAGGATGAAACAAACTGATAGGACAGGAAATTATGGGAAAAAGTGGGTGTGTAGGACGCACATGGAAGAAATAACCAAACAACCTAACAAGACACACATTGGACTGGAATCCCAAGACCAAGAGGTGACAGGATAGACCAAGGACAACTTGGAAATACACAGCAGAAGCAGAACTGAAAGCTATCAAATTGACATGGGAAGAAGCCAAGACTGCAGCAAAAGACTGCCAAAGATAGAAGGCAGTGGTGAAAGCCCTATATTTTGTATGGAAGAAAGAGGCATAAATTAGCCTCTCTGCATGAATAAATTTATTTAAACCCCAATTCTGTCACATGCACAAATGCTCTTATGTTGTTAAATCATAAGATTATCAGTAATACATGTTTGTCTAGAATGCTGGACGCAAATGGAGCTTTGCGATTGGTTGTGCAATACCTGTGCAATAGTGCCTATTCAATGTATAAAGGAGACAATTTCCCTCCTATTTATTGCTGAACTATATTTCAGATTAGCCATGAGAAACTCGAGACCTGGAACTGCAATGTGATTTTTGGTGCTGCTTGGGTGGTTTAAGTAACTCAGCTTTTGGCCTTGTGGCTATAAATACCTCTCAAGGATATAATTGCCAAAACATGCACTGCCTGTTGGGTCTCATTGTTTAGGAGCATGATCCAGCACAAACCCCAGAAGGCCACAGAAGCTGGCACTTTAGAAGGCCAACCTACTCAGCAGAAAGAATAACTTGTCACTCATATTCCAAAACAAATGTTTTAAAACCCAGCTCTGTGGTAGCAGGGAGTTGTAGAGTTACCCTAGGGCAAGGAGACTAAGCATTCATACGAATGAGTTTCCTTGCTCCCGCACTTCATAACTCCCAGCAGTCTCACAGCCTGCCGGAATTACTTCCAGCTCAGACAAGAGTAGGGTGTTGGACAGGCATTGGGCTTGGCCTACCAGACAGGTTTAAAATAAACAAAACTTTCTAGAAGTGAAGTGGGGGTCATGGCTTCCTTGACTCACAGACTGCTAGAATTCAGCAGAGAGGATGAGCCAGTCTAATCTTCTCCTGATTATCCCTTTCTTATTTTTTTTCCCATATACAGGGATAGTTTGGGGCTGCATGGCCCTTCCTGTTCTGTTTAACACAGCTCCTTTCTGGAGCTCATTCAGAGAGAACATGATACTATTGGGCTGCAATGCAGCTCTTTTAAAATTCTTCCCTGGCTGACAGACTCCTAGTCCGAAGGGGGAAGAGCTCATCCCCAGTGAAGAGATGCTGTGTAGCATTTCATTTTGAGCACATCTATCCTTGTTTGCCGTTGTCCCTGCCTACACACTGAACAGAAAACTTTAAGGCAGTTCTTATTCTTATTCAGCTCTTCAAAGCTCTGGGCCTTCTCTAGGTTAAGCTGGTGAAGTGAGTCATCATAGGTGGGTTGAGAGTGGGATGTGACATTCACGTAAGTCCTTCCTCTTTGAAAAAATGATTTGAAGTTTATTGACTGTTCTGATGGCTCATATGGGAGCTCATAGTACATTGCAGGACTCTCAATTAGAGAAGGTTTGGGTCACTTGCTCCTTTAAATGTGCTGAGGCTAGGTAGAAGGCAGAGGGGACAAGCTGTTTCTTTGGAAACGAGGACATTGCTATTAAAATATGTCTGCACTAGAATGAGGGGATGGGACTAGAACTTTAGTGAGTGCAAGAGGGTGAAAAGCCTCAATAAAAAGTCCTTGACCCTACTAGGACTGTGCATGTGTGGTTTGTTTGTGTGGTTTTTTTTTTTTTTTTTTTGAGTGAGTCAGTCACTAGAGGAGGAGGAAAAGTTCTGCTGTTACATTCTGCTGTGCAGGAATGGATGATGGAGAGGTGGTATATGTTGTGCAGGGGCATGCACATGAATTAAAATTTCACTACTTTTGGAGGGGCATATTCTGTGCCCCCGCCATGACCCCAGGGCCCGAGGAACTCGTTCTCCCCTCTGCAGCTCTGGGGCTGGAGGAACTGTCAGCTCCCACTGTGGCCAGAGGAGTTTTGTGCCCCTGTCGATGATTGGGGGGGGATTGGGCCCGTGCCCCTGCTTGCTCCCCCTTGTGCACACCCCCGATGATGCACATGTTTGGGAGTAGAGAAAGTGAGTTGGCCAGTTTGATTAGGCTACAGTGAAATAAGAGTAATCATGTATGTATGTATATGAATGTAAGGAGCTGGGTTGTTTCTTGCCAGACACTTCATAAAATTGAAAAACAGAACAAATTTTCTGTGGCAGGATATAACTAGGCTGTAAACTTTGGCAGGATTTTAACATTTTAATACAGTTTGAAACTCTGACAATATTTATATTCAACTGTGAATCTGAAGTTGGAATAAATGAGAAGTAACATTTTTTATATTCTTCCCGATGCTAATGTGAGGTAACATTAAGTTTTTTGTTTGTCCAGTATAGCTTCAAAGCAAGAAATTTGAGAATCTAGAGGAGCCAAACAAAGATAAATAATGAGCCTATTTTCCAAACTGGCAGTGACATACTAGGATTTGGAAGAAGTACGCTTGTAAGCTTCCTTTATTATTATAACCTCTTGAACAGAATAATTCAGTCCAAATAGCTATAAATGCTTTCCAGTGGAGAAGTTTATGACCCTAGTTTCTGACTGAAATGCTCACAATGTAATAAAAGTGTGTGAAGGAGCTAAATGGAGAAGACGCTGGTGGGCTAAAGCTTGGTGTAGATCAGGAACTTTGAGTTAGAAATGTATGTTTGGGAGCTTCTGTCCTTTGCAAATACTTACTAGTGGATTCAAGTGGCTAAATTCACTTTGGAAACTGGTTTTCAGGTAGGACTTTAACAGAAGCCTCTCAGATCTTTAATAGAGGGCTGCTAAGGAAAAATAAAATTCTAGTAGATCCCTAACAGTTACATGATGCCTTTCTATAGAGACCATACTCTTCTGAAGCTAACAGAGCAGCACAGTAAAATACTTGTCTATAGTGTATGCTGAAGCTGTTTATAATAAGATATCTGTTCTAGGGAAAGATGAACAAGATCAGAGTATAGAAGAACTGGCCCAGATGCCTCAACTGCAGCTCATATAAAGATCCCCTTCTTCCTCAGTATGATCCTTCAGTAGGTGCCCGGTAATCTCCCATAGCGTTAGAGCAAACAGTTGTTATTCATTGGCAGCTGGGCAACACACAAGGATTTTTTTTAATGAAGGGGGCAGGTATCATGTGGATCTGGCTAGGGGTCCTGTCTGAGGGCTGAGAGTTCAGAGAAATGGAGCCACCATTTTCTTTCTCTGTATGTACCTCAACTGCCTATCCACATCTCTTTTCTCAGTCCAGAGCTTAAGCCTGTGCCAATCAATGTAGCTCCTTTTTACACCAGGTGTGGCTCCTGCTTTTGCTTTCTACTCCTGCAAGTAAAAAGTGATCTTATTTTACTATTCATGTTTCATGTGATGATGGATTTTGAATTATGTTGAGGTAAACTAAATTATAGCTAGAATATGTAACAATAGCTATAGTTAAGGTTTCTTAAGTGTTTGCATTTTAATTTTTTTTCATTTGCTTGTTAACTTTTTGAAACTTTTATCATTTAAGTTTTCCAGGCCTGGCCTCTGCTGAAAGTGATTTTTTTGGAAAGTATTGAGTGAATAGGGTTTAGGCTTTATTTTATTTTATTATATTTTTTTACTAAGAGAAGAGGGGGAATATACTTCTCTAATTATTATTTGTTTTTGTAAAAATCTTCTGACATTTGAACCACCCAGGTGCTATATTGGCTGAGGGAATAAAGGTGAAATTTGGCAGAAGTGTCCTTTGGTGTCTTAATGAAAAATTGGGACAGAACATTCTAGTGCTATTGTTTTAATAAATCTCAACCTTAACTCTGGCCCCCTGTTCATATGTATTATGATACAGTGCATTTATCCTATCACATACTACTATTTTTCCATGATCCACGAATCATTCAGTACATGTATAGAATGGTGTGCAGTGAGTGAGGCAGGGCCATTAGGGATCCATTTTTCATTGGCTGCTTCTACCATAGCAAAATTTGAACTTACAGAAATTCTGTATTGGAGCATCTCCACTGGTATAATATGTAATGTAAACAGAGTGCAGACATTTTTACCTGAAGCCCACAGCACAGCAGAGCCCAAAGGCAAGAAATAAGATCTACTAACAGAGCTGATTGTTTTTCCTAAAATGTTTTAAATGATTTCCCCCAATTCCATTGTAAAGTCCCATCCTTCCAGCTTGAGGAGGATTGAAGGAATTTCCTTTAGAACCTGCCATAATCCTTCTTTTGATCAATTTGAAGTACTGCCCCTTCCTCCAGGGCCTGAGAGCATTGTGTCAACAGCACTCCAACCCCCGAGAGCATGGGAGAATGAAACAGAGGCTGAGAATTGAACCCGGGCCTGTATATCAGTGCAGAATACTTGCCTCTAAGCAAATGGCACAGCATTCTTTATTTTTAATTTCCCTTTAGCCTTATTTTTGCATTCTCCTTGTGTATCTCCTTCTTGCACATCTTTGTCATACCCTGTCATTATTTGTTTGATCCTCTTTTCTCTTTCCACCTTCAATGAGATGACCTTTGAATTACTTTGAGGATGACTCATCATGTGCCAGGAACGGAGAATTGCCATTAAAGTTAATAGTGCTTCCTGGGGACCACATTTGTAGTAATAAGACTTGCAACAAGGCATAAGCAATTTTAATTTGCAATACAATATTTTAATTGTCTGAAGAGATGACTGTTAAAATATAGTATGGCAAATTAAATTCACTTGTGAACTGTTGCAGATTTTCTTTCCCAAAAAAATGGCCCTTGGGAAGGCCTATTTTCTTTAATGCTGAATCACTGCTACTGGCTCAATCAGTTTAGTCAGAAGAATTGTTTTTGGCAGTGCTGAAGGTGGCTCTGAGTTATATGTCTTCTAGATAGTCCAAGTAGTCTTCTGTCTGCTTTGGCAGGTTATTGTCTGAAGCACAGACAGGTGAATGTGTTGAACCCTGCAGCAGTTGGTTCCTGAAATTCTTCAGTTTGCATCTTATACCGAAGTACCTAACGAAAGGGATCTTTCTGGCCTGAAAGCCTGTATTATAAATTGCTGCTTGTCCCAGTTGAAGGTATTTCATTATCTATCTTGTGTAGAGTTTCCTGGGGATTAATTATGGTACAAAGACTCTTGCAGCCCGACCTCAGATGATAGGTGATGTGGAAGGGCTGGCTGCATTGTTAAGTAGTCACAAAGAGCCTTGAGCTTCAGGAACCCATTCTAGGGGAAGGTCCTTCATTTCGTGTCTCGCCCAGAAGACCTCACACTACCAGTGCTTAATACACAAAATGGTGGCATGTGATTTCCCCCCCCCCCCCAGGTTTGGACGTGGAGGGGAGGAGGGGGGACTTGCCATCTAAACCACTTCACCTGGCAAATTTATCCATGCATGTCTAATGCGCCTCAACTGAAACAGCAGGAAAAATGCACCACTGTTAAAGGCACGTAGTCGGTTTGAAAATCACACTTCTCTGAAATTTGTTACCTACTATTGTTACAAGAAACACTTAGGATCGTGGGCAGCTGGTGACCCGGCCGTTGCTGGAGGCTAGACCCCGGCCCCTCCCCCTTGTGCCCACAGCCCTGCCCCTCCCCATCTGCCCCCCTTCTGCACCTCCCTCCCGCAGGAGACCAGAGCACCTCCATCGCGGCCCCCGGCCCCAGCGCCGGGTGGCCAGCTATGCAGAATGCTCTGAGAACCACAGGAGGGGGCCTGGCCTGGGAGCGGAGCATGGGCGGGACCACGCTAGGCTGTTTGGGAAGGCAAAGCCTACCCTTGCCTCAGATACCTGCCACTAGGGTGACCAGACAGCAAGTGTGAAAAATCAGGACAGGGGGTGGGGGGTAATAGGAGCCTATATAAGAAAAAGACCACAAAATTGGGACTGTCCCTATAACATCGGGACATCTGGTCACCCTATCTGCCACCCATGTTTAGGATGTTATAACTGAAAGAGATTAGGAATTTTTTCTCTATTGTTTGTTCTGTGAATTTGATAGCACTCTGTGGGTAAAATCAATTAAACTTTGTTCCTACAAACACTTACACATGTGCTGAACTTTAAGCACATGACTAGTCCCATTGAAGCCAAAACTATAAAACAAAGTTACAGAAACTAATAGCACTGCTGTTGTGTTTAAAGTTCAAGATGCTCACGTTTGTAGGACTGGGGCCCTAGTCATTTTCCCCGTCCTCTGTGTGTTTTTCACACAGCATCAGGATAGAGACACTCATTTTGAACATAGGAAAATGTGATTGTAAATCCACAAAAATGGGTGGGGTGGGGTAGGAATAGTGATCAGGGGCAGGTTTAGTACCTGAAATTACTTTCAACTTTTTTCAGTTGTCAAGATTTCAGGTTGACTGCCCCATTAATAGGTATAGTTCTCATGAAAATATCCAGGTTAGTGGCATATAGTCACTGAACCCATTCTGGATCAGAAAAGTCACAAATATACCATTAAAATAGAACTTTTGGTCCAAATCGTTAAGTCCGAATGGGATCACCAGCACAAAAAGTTTGAGAAACACCACCATAGAGAACAGGGGCCTGGCAAGATCAGCCTCCCTGCACCAGTCTCTCCTCCCCCGCTGCATCCTCCCTTGCAAACAAAGGCTCACTCAACTGAAGGGGGTTATGTAAAAATAATAATTCTACTTTTGTAAGTTCAACTTTCATGATATAGATTGCACTACAGTACTTCTATGAGATAAATTGAAAAATACTATTTCTTCTGTTTATCTTTACAGTGCAAATATTTGTTATAAACATAATATAAAGTGAGCACTGTGTATTTTGTAGTGTAATTGAAATAAATATATTTGAAAATATAGAAAACATCCAAAATATTTAAATAAATGGTATTCTGTTTAATAGTCTGATTAAAATGACAATTAATCACAATTAATTTTTTTAATCTCTTGACAGGTTTAATTTTTATTTCTACTCTTACACCAGGGCTTGCTTGTCCTAATACATACAAATGATTCACAATAAGATCAGCTTTTGTTAGTTCCTGTTGCAATGTTTGCTATTGTAAATGCTATGAGAACATGAGAATCAAGGCTAGGGTTGCCAGTGCTGTATTTCAAAAATAAGGGACTGTTTTCTTAGTGCCCTCTCCCCACTCCTCCTCCTGATATTTATTTATTTTATTAATAAGCGGTACTCGTCTACATTCAGCAGGGGTATTACTTCCTGCTTTTTGCAGCACTAAGCAACTCCCAATCTTGTTGTACAGAGATTAAAAAAAATAAGGACATCCCTTGTAATAAGGGACTTCTGGCAACTGTACAATCAACATATTGGTAGTTTTGTGTAAATCAAAGTTGGCAGAATCTCTTTGGAGAGGCCAAATTCTCCTTTTTTGTAGTATCCATCTTGAGTTTTTAGTGTGTCACTAGAGTCCGTGTTTGAACTGAGAATCATATCTCTGCCTTTCAGTATCTGAGTGCACAATTCTTAAAATATAACGTAGGTCAAGATTTTCAAAGGTAGGCCCCTAAGTCCATCTTAGGTACCAAACTAAGTGGCCTGATTTTCAGAAGTGCTGAGCTCCCAGCAGCTCCCACCGGACTTTTGAAAATCTTCACCTCATCGTCTAAATTTTGCTCTCAGAGCGTGTGTGCATGCATGCACTTGTGCACTCAAACAGCATTAAAGTTTAAACCTAGTCATTTTGTTAGCTGTAAAATGACCTCCCATTTATTAAGATACCTTAGCAATAGGCACTCAGAGCAAATAATCACAGTAGTTTTATTATTGCAGATATGCCTAATTATTGCTACTATATGTAGCAATTTTTACATTACTTGTCACAGAACTAGTCAAGCGATCCCTCTTGGCCACTCCCCAAACCAATGGATCCTATGTGGTTTAAGCCTCTGGGGTCTGAACAGAGTCCAGGCATGGCAGCACACACTCAGGGAGCAGACCCTCTGTCCAGCAGCACTCCCTCAGAGCTGAGACCATGTGGTCAAACTGCACAGCACTTGAGACCAGTGCTGGCCCCTCAGACTTCTCCCATATCTTAAACACATCCTCTCCCAGAACTCCAGCCATGTGGGTTTTCTGGGTCCACAGGTTAATCGTTCAAGAGCATGAGATAGGTGTAGCATGTAAAATACAGGCAGACTTGGCACAGGATTCTAAATCACCGTTGTTCTTTACTCAATAGATACTCACAGAGTGCAGCTGAGGTAGAAAACAACCTCCCTTCTCAAGGCTGTGCCCCTCACTCTAGCTCTCTCTTCCCTTGGTAGTCCTTGGGGGGACAGTCGGAGTTCAAGTGTGGAGGATTCCCTCTGCCTCATCAGATTCCTACCACATCTACCCTCTGCTTGAGCTCGTAGAAGTGGCTGAAGATCCCAAACGGAGTAGCTCTTGCCCTTTTTATAACCTTCCAATCTCCTTTGCCAGGAGACTCTCTGTTAAACCTCAAGAGATCAGACCCCTACTATGTAACTTCATGGGGAGACGACCTCTCCCCCCAACAAACCAGTTTTCCTAAGCGGTAGCTGACATATTCTATAGGATGTTTTGTATTTGTAAAGAGGACTGTCCTGATTTAATGATATTGTTTTCAGCCCTTTATCACTACTGCCTGAAATTGCAGTCCAACATGGAGGTAAAGAGACAACAGAGAAGACAACTAGCTCTCACATTCAAATTGGAGTTTGCAGTCTGATAAAGATACATACAGAGTTCATGATCTTAAACAGCATTCATAAGTTGTATAGAGTCTCTTTTTTCTTTTTTTGTTATCCAAAACTTAACTATAAGAACAAGTATTCTGCCATTCAGAATGGACCTTTATGCTAGGACAATTCAATAAACAAAGATCTTTCTGTCTTGGTATATTTCAGAACTGGAGTCACCCTTTAGCTTTGTAGGTCAAGTTTAAATTGAGATTGCTCTTCTCCACTCGGATCCTAGTAGACGTCTCCTAGTTGTTTTTATTATTGGAAGTCTCGGATTTTAGGTTTTGTGATGATGACTGCATTAGAAATGCATAGATAGATTAAACCCATGAAATACACATTACAAAATCTATTTAAACTCCTCTCCATTTTTGCGTCCATCACCCCTATCTTACCTGTTTGTTATATTTGTCAATAAAAGCAACACCAAACAGAAAACTGATCTAAAACCAAACTCCCACAGACTAAACTTATCGCTGACTGAAAGCCACTGGTGTTCTGTTCAGGAAAAAATTAGAATGCCGCATTTTGTGTGTCCAGATAATTATGTGAACCCATCATGGAGCCAAGTGACCTTTTCCCCCCTCTAGATAAGTAAGTATAGTCATAGTTATCCCATTTTCTCTGCAACAAAAACACATCAGCTTTTAACCCCCCCCCCAAATGTCACCTCTTACCGATGAGCATTACTAAGAAAATGGTGACCCACAAATGGCATGTTAATTGGGTCAATTACCAAACCCTAATTATTGCTGAAAAGGCTTGGAAATTAGTTAGCATTATTGCATTATATTACTATGCCGGTAAGGGTGGCCCTTTCCTTTACTGTTGGAATCAAGGCAGGGGAAACCAGCATTGCAGGTGCCGGTGTGATATTTCTGGACTTCAGTTACAGTTGCTGACAGATCTTTGTGGTTTATAGAATGACTCCCTACCCCAATCCAAAATTAAACATTAAAGGATTATTATGCTGGTTTAGATCCCTATAGCTGACACAATTTCAAATTTTTTTATGAATTACTATGTATTTTTTTGCAAACAGAAATATCTGCATACTGTGAAGAAGCAGAGGAAGATTAGTTTATTTGAGAAGATCCAGCAAGGCACTATTACAAAAACGAAAAAGGAAAAAAAATATACTGTTACATATGACTGCCCTGATATGGACTGATAAGGAAAGCAGAGGCCACAGTGCGTGCACTAGTACTGATTAGTGTTGTGCTTCACTGATATGGGGAGTGACCTGAATTGGAAAACATTTGGATTTTCCATGAAAAATAATATCCAGTCTTTTAAAACGAATAGAAAGAGTCTGTACTTTATAGACTGGAATCTAATGCAGAGGTGAGCTAGTTACAAGGCAGAACCAGGAAAATCTATGGTCATGGGCAGGCTCATATTTGCTTTCCAGATAAAGCAAAGCCAAGTGGGAGTGTTTGTTTTGTCTCTGGGGGTTTGCACTGCCATTGTTGGATGGAAGGGATGCCTACTTACCTCACAGTGGTAGTTCTGCATAATGGCAGTCCCACATTTCCATTGCATTCAGTGCAAAGAGAACAAATGTGATAATTCTGTCATGAGAAGGTATCCGTGAGTAAGAAATTTCAGTGTGGGATAGGATGTGGAATTCAATCTTGCTGGATGGACCACCCTGGGATAGACAGATTGCAGTCAGTTGAAACAATGTTGGTGGCAATTCTGACTCTGCTCTGTTTGTAAATTCAGATATGCCTGAGATTAGGCCTGTTTCAAGCTGTCTCTTTCATGGCCATACCCATTCCTCTGATCCCAATCATTAAGAGATTAGGGTTCTTGAAATATCAGCATTGTCGGCCCCCGGGCTGAAGCAAACCACTTAGCCTACAGATACAGGAATTCTTGAATAGCTTTTCAGTGCTTAAAAAAATGCTGTTTCTAAGATGTACAATTTATACTGCAGAATAGCCTTTCACCTGCAGAGTGCTGGTAAATGCTTTTTTGTACTGTGGTCAAGGGCATGCACCGATAAGTTGGTAAAAAAGGAACCTTGACAGTAGGTGTGTTTTTCTCCCCCCCCCTCCTGTCCCAGTCAGTGAATACAATACAATTAGGAATATGCATCACAGAATTATAGTGCAGATTTCTCAGGCTTTCAGTAATGAACTGATTTGTTCGTTCTTTTGGCAGGACTGAAGATTGAGACATTTCTATTTTTTCATCTAGGCTTTTGTTGTAGTTGTTTATGGCTTCACTTTTTGCAGTAAGAATACTGTTGTGTTTCCCATTTCTAAGGTTGCTGTCACTCACCAGGCAAGACAAGGAGCAGATAGGTGATTTTCTAGATCCTGAAGAAACCTGAATGTGATTTGAATACAAAGAACACTTGTCCAATGCTTACTACGCCATGATACATTAAAAATACCTGATGCCTGGGGGGTGGAGGGAAAGGGGAGGAGGAAGAGGGAAAGGGAGATCTCTTGTAGGGTGTGATTTGATGATGTTGACACTGCACCTTTCTGAAAGGAGTACTTGTGGAAATAACATACACACTGGCACCCACGAGGTGAGATTAGTGATGTTGTAGTAAATGGGGTTGGGCCAATGGTCTGGGTAGAAATGGAAACAAGCTGGGCCATCTGCTTTTGTTTGCTGGACCCAAAGATTGCTAATTTGGATTTGCAAGCTTTGAGGCCCAATTCCTGGACCGTGGGAGAGGACTGGCATGCCAGATGTCTCTTCATGCAGCTGGTCTAGGGCTCCTTGTTAATGAAGCTTGGGTTTAGGTTCACCACCTTTTATGTCCAAAAAAGAATCTAGATCCAAACATTTTTGCATCCAAGTGACAAATATTCATAACTAATCCTTCCTATGGGCCAACAAAATTTGTGCAACTGATTTCTGTTGCATAGAAACAACGTCTAGTAGTTTTTTTTTTTCAAATTGTACAGTCTATTTGCTAATGTATGTCTGGTTACACTTGTGTGTGTGGGGTTGTAATATCTTGCTGGTTTTTAATGAAGAACAGTAATATGAACAAATACTTGTCTTTTTTGTAGATCTAGCTCATGAGCAAAATTCTAACGTACTCTAAATGTGAATAAACACACGTTTTTGTTTTATCTTCAGGATCTATACTAATCTAAAAGAGAGCATAAGAATATTCTCTGCTCTGAGGAAATTATAACCTAAGCCAGTGTATACCTGTCTCTTTTGAATCTCGTTTGAATGCTTCTGAGGGTTCCTATGTAAATAAAGGTAGAAAGTGTATAAAGATAATTATCCTTTTTTTTCCCCCTGGTGTTTTTATGTTCACCTTTTTATTTTACTTTTTCTGGGACTGGTCAGTAAAAATTGTAGGCCTGAGCTCTTCTCCTTTTACACCCATTTGAATTTGAAGCAACTCTATTAGCTTCATTGTAATTACTACAGATTTGAACGTTGGCAACTGATGGCATGTCTACATACATGAGCACCTACTCCACTGCAAACTGGTGTGTAACTCTACAGCGTGGACCCTGTTGCTGCAAACTAAAAGTTCGCTAGTGCACTTCAATGTACTGCGATTTCAAACAGCTGAACGTCAAAGCTTGCTGTGGAACGTTAAGAGTACATCAGCAGGATCCACACAGACAGATAGCGTGTGGCGTGCTGTAGATTTATTTACATGCCAGCTTGCTGCTCAGTAAGTGCTCATGTAAACTGCGGCCCATAGTCATGCAAAATTATGGTGAAGATTAAAGAGAAAAGGATTAGATAAATTTGCCTGCTGTTAAAATATCTCAAACTTTCAATACATGAGAATTTACTGTTGAAAAAATTTCCTTTTCAGCTGTAGATTCTCCAGCGTAATTTAGTTTAATAAGTTTTAAGGCAGCTGTGATTGCCTTCCTTTCCCTGCAGCTGTTCACTTTTTCTTTACAGGAGAGTTATAATTGGACTGGCTGAAGCAGTTGGTCTAGACATTGTTAGTTTAATTCAAGGGAAATCTGAACACTGATCTTTCAGTTTAACCATAGACATATGCATGTATGTATTTGATAGAAACATTTATAAGGTGCTCTCATGTGGTATCCTGTATATAACCAAATAAGAAAACAAGATTGGTTTTGCAGAGAGATTGCGCCAAACACAATTATCTAAAATTCCAGCTCCATAAATAGTTTGCTTCCTGCTGTTCTTGGAGGCCACTCAGCAGCTGAACCAAGCACTGTATGAACCAGATCAAAGCAGTTTACATTTTTGCACTTTAAAAAACACTATTTAATTTTACAAGTAGACTGAAAGTTAAGCAGGCACTAGAACTAATTATTTCCAAACCTTATAGTCTAATCTGAATCCTTAAATCAAGGAATAATTTTTTATCAGTTCTCTGAACCATCTCATAAATTAGGAGGATATGCCTTTGCACATTATTGTTAGGGGCCATTGATGTGAGTTGTCTCTGGGCTTGATTATAATAAGGACTTTGTCAGTCTTCAAATGTTTACTTTGCATGTGTGTGCATGCACATGGAAAAAAAATCACAAAACAACCAAGCTAACTCAGGGGAAAAATGAGGATAAAATTTAGTAAATGTGGTGTTAACACTATTGCCATGCTTACTTAAGATTATGTATTGGTGTATGTGTATAATACAGTGGCCTGAATATCATGACAATGTAAGTTAATAATCAGCAGGAGAGTTACTCCTAATTTGCAGTGCTGTAATTGAGATCTGACTGTGTGTGTGTGTATGTGTATGTGTCAGGGTTGCCAACTTTATAATTGCACAAAACTGAACACCCTTGCCCCGCCTCTTGTTCAAGGCCCTACTCCCTCCACCCCCCCCTCTGTTGCTTGCTCTCCCCCACTCTCACTCGCTTTAATTGGGCTGGGGCAGAGGGTTGGGGTGTGGGAGAGGGTGAAGGCTCTGACTTGGGGTGCGGGCTCCGGGGTGAGGCCAGAAATGAGGGGTTCAGGGTGCGGGAGGGGGCTCTGAGCTGGAAGTGAGGGGTTTGGAGTGCGGGAGCAGAATCAGGGCTGGGGCAGGGGGTTGGGGTGTGGGCAGGGGTGTGGGCTCTGGCGTGGGGCAGATGAGGGGTTTGGGGTGTGGGAGGGGGCTCAGGGCTGGGGTGCAGGCTGTGGGAGGGAGTTATAGTGTGGGAGGGGGTTTGTGACCTGGGTTCAGGTGTGGGAGGGGATGAGGGATGCGGGCTTACCTCAGCCCTGCTGCACTGCCAACCGGGAGCTGCCTAAGGCAGGCTCCCTGTGGCTCCCAGAAGCAGCTGGCTTGTCCGGCTCCCAGGTGCAAGGGCGGCCAGATGGTTCTGCATGGTGGGTGCCCACAGGCGCTGCCCCTGCAGCTCCCATTGTCCACGGTTCCTGGCCAATGAGAGCTGTGGAGCCGGCGCTTGGGGCGGGGGCAGTGCATGCAGCTTCCCTGACTGCCCCTATGCCTAGGGGCCGCAGAGACTTGCCAGCTGCTTCCAGGAGCCTCCAGGAGCCGGGGCAGGCCTTAACCACGCTGTACTGCTGACCGGACTTGTACCAGCCATGTCAGCTGTGTGTGTGTGTGTGTGTGTGTGTATTGACAATATATAAAATAATACACTTCAGAAGAATTTGTATGCCTCTGGCACTTTGCCAGTAACACCCAAATAATTTGAAACTACATTGGCCTTAAAAACTTCTCCATAGAGTATTGATTGTTCAAGTGTATAATGGATACTTTCAACTGGAACATGAAAGTATATATCACGATTAAAACACAGACCAGTAGATGAGCCAAATTTGGCGGAAGTGCCTGAGATAAATGGCTGCTATAGCTATTGGTATAAACTTAGCACTAGCCAAAATTATTTTCAAGGGCCCTAATTACATTTCTTTTAATTTAGGATATAAAATGCAGGATACTTTTTTATATATACATTTAATTTATGGTTAATCTACTGATTGCAATATCTTTCCAGTAGGAACAATGTAGTTAGGGCAGGATAATTGGAAACTTCCTCTTAGATTTTGCAGCCATGCTGTCCACAATTATATGTTTAAATATACACGCTGCACTACAAATATACATATAAGTGTTAGTGGTTGTACATAAAAAGTCTGATTTAGAAGCTATTTTATAGAATCTACATTAACACTCTATACAGTGCAACAGAGGGTCCTGCGTCTGACGAAGTGGGCATTCACCCACGAAAGCTTATGCTCCAATACATCTGTTAGTCTTAAAGGTGCCACAGGATCCTCTGTTGCTTTTTACAGATCCAGACTAACTCGGCTACCCCTCTGATACTTGACTCTATACAATAACTCACTCATTTTAGATGTGTAAACGAGCAATCAAGGCTTAATATTTTTCCACACAAATTTTTCAGTATTTTTTCTGAAACACACACACAATATTTAAGTAGCTTGTTACTAGAAATGCTATATAGTAGGGTCAGCAATACGTAAGGAGGGAGATTTGAGCTACTCAAATGCTTTTGAAGGTAGTGTGCAACAAGCAAAATAAGGAAAAGAAACTTTGTGAACAATGCACACTATGGGTCTGATTCTCCATTGTCTTGCATCTCATACAGTAAGTTATACCTGTGCAAAGTGAATGCAGAGCAGGTATAAAATTCTACCAAATCAAAATGCAAGGTGCAGTAGAGGATATAGCTGTTTATAAAAAGCACACAAGAGTAGAGTTTGGAAAATTAAAGACACTATATAGATCAGGTTTCAGAGTAACAGCCGTGTTAGTCTGTATCCGCAAAAAGAAGAACAGGAGTACTTGTGGCACCTTAGAGACTAACAAATTTATTAGAGCATAAGCTTTCGTGGACTACAGTCCACTTCTTTGGATGCATATAGAATGGAACATATATTGAGGAGATATATATACACACATACAGAGAGCATAAACAGGTGGGAGTTAAAATCTTGTCTGAATATAGATAATAGAATGATGAGCAATAAACAACATAGATGTTATAAGGACCACATCATGCCAGACAAACTGGTTTGCCATTTTGATGGAATTACAAAATAGCTGAATGGAATTCAGTCAATGTAATAACTTGTTTTTTGTAAAGTATTTGATATTTTGTCTCATGAAATCTTATCCATATTGGTTTGTATATGAGAACTGGCACATTGATTTAAATTTAAAAACTGGCAGTGGGAGCAGCAACAAAAGTAATAGATAAGAGCAGCATATTGAGCTAGGGAAAAGTGTCCAGGTGGGTACTACAAGGATTATTGTTAAACTTGGTCTTATTTATGGTTTATTCATGTAGAAAAGAGATTACCCATTTTTTGTGCCCAACCAAATATTTTCCATGTAATCATCTGTTTTCATGTATACACTGTAGTAAATACATCATATTGACAATATCAGAAGTTTAAGTCTGCTGAGAATGAACATGAGATTTTTCATAAAAGTAGAGATTTTTTTCTCATCTTCTAGATCAAACCAGACGAGCATTGGAAAGAAATTGTTTCCACACTGAATTTCATGCATTCCAGTTGCAAAGTCTGGCAAACTATTGAAAGACTGAGCAGAGAATCTAGTCTGAGCAAAAGGAAATACATAGTCACGGTAAATTCCATTGCATCCCAGCTGGTGGCCAATGGCAGAGCTCCTAATGGAGACAAAGTTTTCAGACAGGCAGTTAAAAGGATGGATGCTGAGAGATAGCAGGGTCTGAGTGTAGACACGAACCTGATGGCTACTTTCGCTGAGCAAGAGCTCAACCTGGCTATGTATCAACTGCAGCTCCGTGTTTAGATAACATGTCTATACATCAGCAAGGCTCCTGGTCTGGATAACATCCACAATGAGTTTGTCTCTCACTTCAGACACATCACCAAAAGCTGGCTGCTTTGATTTCTGAATTGTTCTATCCAGGACTGCAATATCCCAAAAGCTTGATGCAGAGAAAATGTGCTAGCTTTTGATAGACCCAAACAGCTATCAAATGATTGCTCTGCTCTGTTACCAATAAGTAAGGCTGCGAGTCTGTCATGGAGGTCATGGATTCCGTGACTTTCTGGGACCTCCATGGCTTCTGCAGCGGCCGGTGTCTCGGGCCTCCGCCTCCTCCTCCTCCAGCAGCAGCAGCGGTCTTGGGCCGCCGCCTCCCCTAGCAACATCGGGGTTCTCTGGCCGCTATGTTTCCCCTGCCCCCCGCAGGATCGGTGGTCCTGGGTTGCATACCGCCGCCCGCCACCACCACCCCCAGCAGCAGAGGGCCCGGGCCGCACGCCACCATGCCCCGCCACCCCCCTAGCACCTGTGGTGCCTCCCGGGCTGCCCCATTCCAGAGCACCCAAGATTTAGTTAGGGGTATATAGTACAAGTCATGGACAGGTCACAGGCCATGAGTTTTTGTTTACTGACCATGACCTGTCCATGACTTTTACTAAAAATACCCATGACTAAAATGTAAACTTACCGATAAGCTATGCAAAGACTAATCCTGATGGGGATTAATGATGTTGTTGAAACTTCCACTGCCTCATGTTCAGGCTGGATGCAGGGGACAATGCACCCAAAATCAACTATATCCTCTGACTCAGGGCATAGAAGATGCATTTGAATCAGGAAAGAAAGTTGGTGCAGTTCTTATTGACCTGATGGCAGCCTACAACACTGCCAACATGCTGCAAGTTATTCCTTGTAGGCCGATGGTGCAGTTCATCCAAGTGGGTTCCCCCAGTGCTGTGCATATTCATAACATATTCATAAATGATCTGGAAAAAGGGGTAAATAGGGAGGTGTCAAAGTTTGCAGACAATACAAAATTGTTCAAGATCGTTAAGTCCACAGCAGATTACGAAGCGTTACAAAAGGATCTCACAAAATTGTGTACCTGGCCACTACAATGGCAGATGAAATTCAATGTTGATAAATGCAAGAAATGCACATTGGAAAACATAATCCCAACTCTACATCATCATCATACAAAATGATTAGGTAGATTCTTGGAGGATAGGTCCATCGATGGCTATTAGACCAGATGATCAGGGACACAACACCGTGCACTGGGTGTCCCTAAACCTCTGCGTGTCAGAAGCTGGGACTGGGTGACAGGGGATGGATCACTCGATATTGCCCTGTTCTGTTAATTCCCTCTGAAGCATCTGGCACTAGCCATTGTTGGAAGACAGGATACTGGGCTAGATGGACTGTTGGTCTGATCCAGTATGGCCATTCTTAAATTCTTAAGAAATTATTAGCAACCAAAGCTTCATTCCTCAAAGATAGAAAATCAGTCATTTTAAACATCTCCATAATGGCCTTCCCAAGGGTCAATGTTACTCCCCTTTAGTTCACTATATGCGCATATGACAGTCCTGAAATGCGGGCTGGGAACTCTGCATATGCTGATAATTTCTGTGTTGCTGACACTGAAATTGACTAACTTCCACAGGATCTAAAGTTTCAGAGTAACAGCCGTGTTAGTCTGTATCCGCAAAAAGAAGAACAGGAGTACTTGTGGCACCTTAGAGACTAACAAATTTATTAGAGCATAAGCTTTCGTGGACTACAGCCCACTTCTTCGGATGCATATAGAATGGAACATATAATGAGGAGATATATATACACACATACAGAGAGCATAAACAGGTGGGAGTTGTCTTACCAACTCTGAGAGGCCATGGACCCATGGCCGTGGACCCATGGAAAAGAAGCCCTTGAGGAATTTCACCATGATTTCAATAATTTCCATCCCACCATCAACCTCAGCCTAGATCAATCCACACAAGCGGTCCATTTCCTGGACACTACTGTGCTAATAAGTGATGGTTACATCAATACCACCCTATACCGGAAACCTACTGACCGCTACACTTACCTACATGCCTCCAGCTTCCATCCAGGACACACCACACGATCCATTGTCTACAGCCAAGCTCTAAGATATAACCGCATTTGCTCCAATCCCTCGGATAGAGACAAGCACCTACAAGATCTCTATCAAGCATTCTTAAAACTACAATACCCACCTGCTGAAGTGAAAAAACAGATTGACAGAGCCAGACGAGTACCCAGAAGTCACCTCCTACAAGACAGGCCCAACAAAGAAAATAACAGAACACTACTAGCTGTCACCTTCAGCCCCCAACTAAAACCTCTCCAGCGCATCATCAGAGATCTACAACCTATCCTGAAAGATGATCCTTTACTCTCACAGATCTTGGGAGACAGACCTGTCCTCGCTTACAGACAACCCCCCAACCTAAAGCAAATACTCACCAGCAACCACACATCACTGAACAAAACCACTAACCCAGGAACCTATCCTTGTAACAAACCCCGATGCCAACTCTGTCCACATATCTATTCAAGTGACATCATCATAGGACCTAATCACATCAGCCATACCATCAGGGGCTCGTTCACCTGCACATCTACCAATGTGATATATGCCATCATGTGCCAGCAATGCCCCTCTGCCATGTACATTGGCCAAACCGGACAGTCTCTACGCAAAAGAATTAATGGACACAAATCTGACATCAGGAATCAAAATACTCAAAAACCAGTGGGAGAACACTTTAACCTGTCTGGTCATTCAGTGACAGACCTGCGGGTGGCTATATTACAACAGAAAAACTTCAAAAACAGACTCCAAAGAGAGACTGCAGAGCTAGAATTGATATGCAAACTAGACACAATCAACTCCGGTTTGAATAAGGACTGGGAATGGCTGAGCCATTACAAACGTTGACTCTATCTCCCCTTGTAAGTACTCTCACACTTCTTATCACACTGTCTGTACTCGGCTAGCTTGATTATCACTTCAAAAGTTTTTTTTTTTTTTTTTTCTCTTAATTAATTGGCCTCTCAGAGTTGGTAAGACAACTCCCACCTGTTTTTGCTCTCTGTATGTGTGTATATATATCTCCTCATTATATGTTCCATTCTATATGCATCCGAAGAAGTGGGCTGTAGTCCACGAAAGCTTATGCTCTAATAAATTTGTTAGTCTCTAAGGTGCCACAAGTACACAGGATCTAAAGGAATCTTAGACAAGACACATATTTTGACACCGATACTTCCAGGAATGGAGATGAATTCTCATACCAAGACAATGGCACCTACTTTCCATCTAAACAATTGTCTTGCCTTCTCGATACAGGTCCAAGGATGGCTATTGCTATTCCATCCAGCTGTCACATACTTGGGGTAAAATTCAACCATAGTCTGACATAGTGGCCTCGCGTGGAAAATGAAAGTTTCTACCTGGACTCCCTTGATATGAAAACTGTTGGGAACCCCTGAGAGGCAGACTCTTCAGGCCTTCATACATCTGTATTGGCCCTGGTGTGTTGCTTCAGCTGAATACTGCTCTCGGGGTGCAGCCATCCTACTCAGCCTGTTGATACAGAGCTGAATTTGGCCATTCGTAATATTAGTGGCGGCTTGAGCTATACTCCAACCTACGGTCTGTATGTGCTAGCGTGCGTAGCTCCGCCAGACCTTTCACGAGATGCCATTGCTGTTAAGTCTGCCTGGAGAACTGTGATAGGTGAAAGCAACCTGTTACATCTCCAGTTGACTTATGCCCCCTTCTCAGACAGGGAACAATATACTGTGCCAGCTTGAAGGCTTGCTTGTATTCAGGGAAGAATGAGGGTGATGGGCAGGGGGGGTGTTGCCTGCAGGCGAGAGTGGTGTGTGGCGCCTCCTCTCCCTCCCCTTCCCCCCACCTAGGACCAGGACTTGCTGGTTGCTTTCGGGGTGCGCACAGCGTGGTGCCAGGACATGCAAGCAGCCTGCCTTAGCCCCGCTGTGCTGCTCACCAGGAGCCGCCCAAGGTAAGCCCACACCCCAACCCCCTTCCCTAGCCTTGAGCCCCCCACAAATCTGGAGCAACCTTCTCCACGCCAAACCCCTCATGCCCGGCCATGCACCCCAACTCCCTGCCCTGGCCCGGAGCTCCCTCCCACACCTGAACCCCTCATTTCTGGCCCCATCCTGGAGCCCACACCCCCGGTTAAAGTCCGCACCCCTGCCCCAGCCCAGTGAAAGGGAGTGAGGGTCAGGGAGAGCGAGCCACAAAGGGAGGGGGGAATGTAGTGGACTGGGGGCGGGGCCTCGGGGGAAGAGGCAGGTCTGGGTGTTCAGTTTTGTGCAACTAGAAAGTTAGCAACCTTAGGAAGAATCCCACTCCTGTGGACTGGGGTGTGACATCATGGCTAATTCTTCAACACCTCTTTCCTATGGCAGCTGCTGCACGCTTGTATGAGAGCACTGCTGGCCCTTTACCATACATCAGTGCCACCAGTGAGCCGAAAATCACATCCTTACAGAGGTATTGGAAGTATTAGTGGGGAAAGAGTCTAATGCACTAAGTAAATTCGGAGCCTACCCTGCACCCACCTCCTTTTTCACTTGGATCAGGCTCAACAGGCTACTCTCTGGCATGACCAGATTGTCACAGCCATGTACTGGTGTGGTCTGGTTTCCGTCTCACGCTGTGACTGGTGCAGCATTGCAGATGTTAACTCATGGAACAGTGCCCAACCCAACATTTGGAGGGCTGTCTACAGTGCCTAGTACAGAGGCTGTTCTCTTGTTATGGAACCTGGGCATTGAGCTGAGACATCTGCATATGAGAGAGAGGCTGGGATAAATCACAGTGTTCCTCACTCTGCTCTGCAGGGATTATATTCTGATGGCTAGAGTGGGGATTTGTGGAGGGGAGTGGCTGCATCAGCCATTCCACTTGTCCCACGTAAGGGGGAGTGGAGGAGGAATATAGCAGCCATGGAAACTAAAGCAGCCTCTGGGGAGGATTTCTTTTACACCCCAGATTTTGAATTCAACTCCTTAGTGCTTTGAGGCCTGATCCTGCACCGTTAAAATGAGAGCTTTAACTTGATTTCAATAGATGCAGGATTAAGCTCTTGAGGAGAGTTTGGCCTGTTTTGTGGGTATAAATTAGTTGAAAATATTATCCTTTGTCTTTAAAGTCATCTGTTCGTTTTATTGCTAAGCCCAAGTTTTACTAATGGAAAGCCAGGACTGCATTGGAAGAGTGAACTTTATTTCATTTGCTTTCATGAATCACGAGCAAAACTACCAGCTAAATTCTGATACCAGTGATCTACTCTCAAAGATCTTTTTGTTACGGCAGAGTCTGGCAAGTGCCACTTGGAGTATTACCAACCTCAAGTATTAAAACATCCTAAAACAGGCCCCCCAAAATCATGATTGATTTAAAAACCAAGAGATTTAAAAAAAATAATAAATGTGAGGTCTTTTTATTTCCCTTTTTATGTTTGAGATTTTAGGACTTACTTTTTCCAGGTTTTCTCCACAGCCATGAGAGCTAACACTTATTTTTTTTAATAAAAGCTGAGAGTCTAATGTAAACATATTACATGACCCCTAGAGTTGGGACTTTAAGAAAAACACTAAATAACATGAGACTCATAATAAAATCATGAGAGTTGGCAACATTGCTCCATGACGGATTTAATGGTAAAACATTTCTTTCTTAATGTGGCATTAAAAATGGAAGTTGACCAGATCAGATACTGAACATAGACCTTTATTTTTTGCTGTGAATGTAGTGAAATTTTACATACACTCTGTTTTTAGTAACTCATAGAGATTCGGCGTATTGGAGGTTTGTTCCATTTTGGGAAAAGTGTTTTGGGAATATGAGGTGACCAGTGACGATGGAGAACGGAATTAGA
Organism: Trachemys scripta elegans; assembly: GCF_013100865.1. Lineage (NCBI taxonomy): Eukaryota > Metazoa > Chordata > Testudines > Emydidae > Trachemys > Trachemys scripta. Next base: position 178,535,710 of record NC_048299.1, read on the forward strand.
ATCATTTAGCGACTGCAACTCTCTTAAATCCTTGATTTAAAACCAAAGAACTCCTAAAAGCAGCCTGTCCCAGCAGCAATGAAAGGGGTGGAGGAAGCAACAGCTATCCCAGGCTGTCACTGGCCTTTTCTTCCTCTGATACACAAATCCAGAGCAAATCCAATTCAACCAAAAGTTGTACTAGTACTAAAGCATATTAAGGCCATAAGGCTGTGAAGCTTACTGCATAAGTCAATATGAGAATCCCACGAGAGCTCAGGCATCCCTGTCAATTCAGACCCTTCTTGCCCATAAGGAAGGCTGATGCCTAATTTGTGGGAAAACTGAGCATTACCTCAACTCCTGACCTCTGCAGGAATGATATTCCCTGTTAATGCTACCCCTTTGAGATAAATTTAATACTTGCTACTGGGATCAGCCTCCTGAAGTTGTAAGCCCGTGAATTTAACATAATTCAAGTGCATCGCAAAATGAAGATTATTGTCCAATAGGCTGAGTCCATGCAATGCAAATCTGTACAAAATTTAGATGTATCCTCCCCTTGGCTGTTAAACTGTGACTCCCTGACCTGACAGCACAGAACCCTATGCAGGTAGTGACAGTAAATTGACACTGTGTAGCCAATAAGCGAAAGGAGAGGGGACATTGGGATTTTGCAGTGACAGGTGGAGCTGGAAGAGACCAGCTTCTGCCCTGTGCCACCTTTTTTGGGCATCTGGCCAGTCTTTGTGCCTGTCAGAAGCTCTGGGATGGACCAGAGCTGCAACTCTCCTAAGGGACCAGCAGAAGCCATGCTGCTGCTTTGGAGCTATGACCTCCCTGCAGGCTCCCACCCAACAATCCGGAGCCAGTGGTGATGGTCATCTCCCCTTAAGGTGCTAGATCTGGAGTTTGGTTAAGGACTTTGTGTGTTTCATGCAAAGGTTGAGAGGTTATGAATTGTGTGTGGTAGAAAATACTTGATATTTCTCCTTCCACTGAGTTAACCATACCTGCCCTGTGTATGTGTATTGTCATCTTTCTCCTGCCCACTTGTTCAGAATGGGATAGAAGGTGCTTTTTCATAATGTTTTGCTTTCAAATAACTTAAAGCTAAGTAACCTGAAGTGTTTAGATGACATTCTGTTTGCTCTTTGCTTCAAGTGTAAATGTTGCAGAATGATTGCCTCCCTATAAACACCATTTTAATGCCCTTTAGTCTCCTCTTTCCAATAAAAAAGTATTCCACCCACCTACAATGCATCATCCAGTCCCACACTCCAAAGAAAATGCTCAAATGCTCCTTAGAGTTGGGATTGTGTGGGGGAGGTGGTGGTGGGGTATGTGTGTGGAGAGTGACACACTGAGTACTGGCAGGGCTATGAAGAATGATGAGCATTGTTATCCATTGCACTCTATGGTCATTTCCAGGTAAGATTCAAATTGGAGCCATATTACTTTTAGTCATGGAGTCTCCTCATGTAGTTTTTTCCCCCTCAATCACCTCTTATCATGGGATTTTACCATAGAAGAGGGTGATATGGCCCAAGATCTGACATTGTTTCCAAACAAGCTGTGTTTAGCTAAATCTATTTAAATACACCAATAGTAAGTTACAAAACAATCCCCCTCAAACATAATGTTATCTGTATTGCAGTAGTGTGTAGGGCAGTGGTCCCCAAACTTTTTTGTTCCCACCCCGCCCCCCATTTCTGGTCCCCCAGCCCACCCGGGAGCGGGGCTGCAGTAGGAGCCGGAGCCAGAGCTGTAGCTGGAAAGTGGGGCCATTGTCGGGGCCGGGGTCAGGAGTGGAGCTGGTGGCAGAGCAGGGCTGGGTGGCACACTCTCCCTCTCCCTGTAGGGGTGGCCCAGACTGTGCTGAGTTCCCCCTCTTCTCCCGACTGTTTCTCCATGCCCCTCCAGGGTGTGTGTGCGCCCCACAGTTTGGGGACCACTCGTGTAGGCATATGGTAAAAACACAGTCCCTGACCAAAAGAGTTTCACATTCCAATTGTCAGGTGCAGGAGTCCACTGGCTGACTTACTGAACTGTTTTTGGTGGTATGCTATGAATTTGCTGCATGTTTCCTCATTTAAGATTATTATTGGATTTTTTTGGAACTTAAAAATTATTTGTTATTGCCTCCATGTTTCAGTGGGTCATATTTAGAAAAGATTCATACTGGTGCACGAATACAGGAAGAAGCCGCTGTTATTGTGCTTGATCCCATTTTAGTGAAGAATCCATAAAGCACAACCTGCTGTGACATTGGAATATTCTGTGGGAGTTCATTTTTGTATTTTGTTATGGTTTCATCTTGATTTATCTTGCTCTGCATCCTGTGATGTTATAACTTATTATATAGAGATATCAAACAGGGTTTTCTAGAAAAAGAGCAGATAATTGGTTTTACTTTGTTAATTTCTTTTTGGAGCTAGGCTGTAATCTAGTAAAATTCTCAATATTTTGATGTAATATTTTAATAATATTAAAATGTTTTGTGGTAAAAATGAGAACAGTTTCAAAATTCCAGATAAATAGTAGAACACTAATTGGTCAGAACATTTTTTTTTATATGTGAGTGTTTTGTGGTACTCTATCTCAAATTTCTACAGCTGCCTGTGCTGAAGACGGCTTGTTGATATTAATGATCTTCTGCAATATGGAATGTAAACAGAGCAATTAGCAATAAAAATATTCTAACTGCATAATATCAAAAATAGCCAATGTCCAATGATAGGAATATGAAAAGGTTTCTACGCAGAAACCTTTGTGGTAATGTTACTGTGTGCTGGTGTTTTACTTTGATGTTTCTATATTTTGTGTGACTTATTTAACCCATGTTGGTGCTGAGATTTTAATTTGCAGGTCTGCAGCGGTGAAAGGCTACTCCTTTAATCTACTGCTGCAGTTATACTTCATCTCTTGTTTCTGCTTAATATCACACTTTGCTGATCCTGTCCCATTTCCTCTGCATCTGATACTGCCATACACAAAACAGAGCAAGGTGGCCTCAGCTTCAGCTCTCAGTGTTGCTAGAGGGTTATGAATAATAAAAAAAAAAAAAAAAAAAAGAGAGAGAGAAAGGGAAGTTCTGGATCTGAACTTCGCTGAGGGTGATCAGATGTAGGTTTAGCTGGGAATTTTTCTAATTTTTTTTCCCCTCTTGAAAACACAGATTTGTCAAAACTGAAATCTTTTATGGAAAACGTTTCTGTTTTGACAAACTTCTGCAAAACACAGGTAGGGTTTGATGGAACAGTGGCAAGGGTTCTCAGTGTCTCGGTTCCAGGTTCTGCAGCAGGGAGCACCAGTGAAGTCTGGCTTTCACGGCTTCTAGGCTTCCCACTCTTTGTCTGGAGACTCCTCAGGTAACTTCTGGAGTCGGGGCAGCCAGCTGTTCTGTTTCTTTTTGGAAAATCAAACCGAAATATATCAATATTTTTTAAACAATTTTTGGGGGGAATTTCTTTTTTGCAGGAACTTCTGAAATAAAAGCTTTCATTTTGAATTGGCCAGTTTTGACCAGCACTACTCAGATGTGGTGTTGATGGGGGCTGGTCTAGAATTCAGATTCAGTTTTCAGGTTTTGGCCTAGCTCTAATTACTACTATCTTTGTTTGTCTTGGACAGAATAACTGTGAGTAACAGCATGGTTAGCCTGGTTCTTGATATCACGTTTCCTTCTGTGCATTATTAGTTTACTTCAGTGGTGCCCAACCTTATTACACAGTAGGGCCACATAAACCTAAGCACAACCTTGTGTGGGCCAAACAAATTCTACCTATTTTAATAAGATTTAAAGTCACCTGTATTGATTTATATTTTAAGTTCAGCTTCTTTCATACATACTTAGATAGGTTGTTTCTATGTACAGCATTGTCTACTACTCGTGTAAACTAAAATGATGTAAACATGATGACAAAATGCTAATGAATCAGCCGTTAGTATATTGTGTTGAAGCAGGCTGTGGGCCTTATGAAACATTCTGGTGGGCTGTGTGCGGTCTGTCGGTGGGGCACCCCGGTCATGAGTTGAGTCATGTTGTGATTGTTGCAATGTGACTCAGTGTCGCATTGTGAGCATGCAGTGCCTTTGGAGTTCACTAGTTGCCCTGTAAGCTTGTAGGATTTAAGAAAAATTGTTAATGGTCATAACTGTCCTGCACATTTTGGGAATCATGAAAACGCAAGCATTCTGGTTTTAGTATTTATTTACATGCTGGTGATTATTTTTTGAAGGCTTGAGAATGGCTTTCCTACACATGTTCTCTTCCTCCCCTTCACTGAAAATAATCTTAAATGGAACTGATATTAGGGATGAGGGAACAGCTTTGACTCAAGAAAGGTCTGAGCCAGACCTTTTCACATTCCTTGATTTGAACCTGAACAGACTTGAGGTTTTAAAAAGCTTTTTTCACTTCTCCTGTGCATTTTTTTGCATTTTCTAGTTCCTATTGGAAGTAAAAGTACTACATGTTTTGATCTCAGTCTGTTCTCTCAAGATTTCCAAGCCAATTTTTCAGACAATTAGGTTTGTACAGTTGTACAAACTTTCAGGTGTTCATCTAAAATAAATTTTGTAAACTTTGAGTTTCCTTGCTGTTTTTCAGAACAAATACCTAAATAGGTCACAAAAACCAAACAACTTATTATACCTAAAGTACAAAGAGCATTTCATATTCACTGATAAACAAAAATATTGCTCAGTGACCTACATAAGCAAAATGGTAGAAAGTATTTACTAACCAGTCAAAATAACATCCGACAAATGAAGCCTATCTGTTTAGTTTTACGTGAAGATGAGAGAGCAAAGGTATAATTCCATAAGGTAGAGTCTTTGGACTAATGCAGCAGGGATTTATACTTCCGGTGCAAGATTTATTACTTAGATTTTTGTTTTTATATGTGCATTTTGTAAGTCCTTTCCTAAACCTATCTGACCAGTCTTCAAAGTGTGGGGTAGAATTTTGAACAAATGTTACATTTATTATAAAATCGTCCTCTCCACTTTTCTAATCATATTCTCAATTTATCCCATTCAGAATTTCTCATTCATTTGGTCCCTCTGGCATTGAATAGTATAGGTAAGACATGCTGCAGCATTTACTTGCAGCAGCTATGTCAGTTCAGCTTGCTTATTACATAGATCTGTTCATTTCTTCTGTAGAAGCTCATTAATCCATCAGCATGACACAGTCCTCCCAATGAGGTTGTGCCAAATGTTACAGTAGCACTCCAGCATAGTTTAGAAATCTGCATGTTGTTTATTTTTCCAGAGATTAAATAGGATCACTTCCCTATCATGTAGTATTTATGCCCTAGGGCAGTCAAATTGACTCCCACTAATATTTTTTTCTTTAAGGAAAATAAGTGCAGTAATTAAGGGACATTGAATATGTTGCTGAAACTTTATATATTGTATGAACCACTACTCTGTAATGTTAAATATAAACCAGAAGAGTAATGGTGGGTAGGGTAGGATGGGATGAACAGGGATGAGTGGGGGAGGAGCTCAGTGTAGGACTCAGTGACATTTAAGGCTGAGCATTGGAGCTGTTGAAGAGTTATTGCTGCTTATGACTGTTTGGCCTGGCTGCATATCAGAGCCATTAACCTCTGAATAACATAGCCCTAAAGAGAATGTACTCTTTTAGAAAACTCCTCATTAATTAAATTTATGGAAGGGAAAAAAAAGCTCAGGCCTTGGAGCATGGGGCTTCTATGGGTCCTGGAGATGCATAAAAATAGCCAGGAATGTTGTGCTTCTTGCAGAAACTAAACATCCTAGCTTTCCCTCTTGAGGGTCTCAGAGGCTTGCAACACTGGGGATGGAATTTGCTCAGTGCTGGCCTTTGCATCCAACTCTCCAATGTGGGGCTAAGTCTGCATGCCTTCAACTCAAGTTAACGTCTTTCCAGCATAATGACGATTCCATTTGTCCGTAGACTTTTCTTCAATAAGTGGAAGTGTTTTAAAAAAGTGTATGCTTACCTGCAAACTTAAATCTCATACAGTGTACATTTTTGCCAGCATACATTCAGAAAGTGACACATGCAGAGCATTTAATTTTTTTTAAGTGAACTCTTGATTTGAGAACATCAAGCCTCATTTAAATGGTTACACTTGGTGCTGGTGGTTTTTCAGACAGCAGGGTATGAAATATGGGGGAAAATATGATCTGTCGCTGCAACATGCAATTTTGAAAACTACCCCATTAACCTAGGGACTTTTCCAACAGTAAGCAGCAATTTGGCTCAAGTCCCTTCAGCATCAACATTTTGCCATCACCTCCTTTCCCACATTTACAGAGCTATGGGAGACTTTGCCAGAGAAGTACAGTACAATGAAATGTACAAAGGATACATTAAAAAAATCACTAACCTTCAATATTGTGGCTCTGATTCTGCAAATTAATTAATGATTTTTGCCTGCACAAAAAGTCTGAAGGATTAGGCCTTGTCTGAGTTACATTTATAAAAAAATAATTTTCTTTGTTTCCTTCATTCTCTCCTAGTTTCTTTTTTCCTCTCTCCATCCTTTTTGTCTGCTCTGTTTTCTTCTTCCTTCTTTTTCTCATGCCGAAGCTTTTCTGTTACCTTCATTAACATAGATTTTCATAATCAGCTTCCTGTTCTGCATTGTATTGTATTCCAGTTTTGTCTCTTGTGATCCCTCTTTCTCCTCTGTTTTTTCTCCCTGCTTCTGTTCTCTTTAAGTTTATTCTTTGTTTCTTCCTCTCCCTCCCAGCCAGAATGTCTGAGTTAAGTACCCTCCTCCCGACCTTTCCAAAATAGGTGCTGTAATCAGAAAGTACATGGAACACTTAACTAATTAGGAACTTCAGGTTCTTGATAGGGAGGGAATGATTAAGGATATAGACTTTGTATTTTGACTTCTAACTCCAGTGAATACAATTACAGGTAACCCCCCTTTTTAACGTATGCTACAAATGCACAAAATCCTAGGCTCCGAGGAATATCTACACACAGGAGAATCAGTATATTAGAGCAGTGTCATTTGCGCTGCTAGCTATAGTTATTATTGTGTTATTTCTAGTATAGACCCCTGCTTTTGAAGGTTTATAACTGTGCTATTAAAATTCATTGCAGACTGAAACTTGGCACACAAGGTCTGAGAGCCCAGAGCAAATTTTTAATTTTTGTTTAAAATATTTTTTAAGCTAAAGGAATGCAATAAAAGCCATTACACTGGTGATTATAAATACTTTTATGTGTTACTACAATACAAAAAATACTTAATTTATTTTAAAATTCTGTATGGCATTAGTCCAGGGCATTAGATGGCTTCAGGTATTCTGGAACAGAACAGTGAACACCACAATTACTTTATTAGGGAAAAGCACTTAGGTGATCACACATTCTCAATATCGCTTAAAATCTGATTTTAGTAGGCTCTTTAGAACACTGCTGTACCATAATGGAATCAAGTGAAAACAAACAAACTTGTGCAACTCATTAAGCTTCACCACCACCACGTGTGACCATTTAAAAGATGCTGGATGTTTTCAAAGCAAGACTGGGCCTTAAAACATTTAAAATAAAATAACCAAAATGCTCTGCATGTGTCATTTTCTGAATGTATATTCATAAAAATGTATGGTCTATCAGATTTAAATTGCAGTTATTTGCAGATAAAGAAACTTTAAAAAAAATGCTTCTACTTATATACTGAATATTTCCGGCCACTGGGTACGGGACATAGAACTATTCAAATCCAGCCCAGCCCAGTCCAGTAGTGACTTAATGTGGTACCATAGGATGACAGATGGATGATCTATATGTATAGTAGTAATATATACAATCAGTTGATTCAATTACTTATTTGAGGTTCAGACCCCTTGTCTTTATAGTTAAGGGGCAATTTCCCTGATTCGCCAGTTTGGTGACTTACATGACAGGCTGGTCAGACAAGCAAATACACATTCCTTTGTCTAGGTAAGACTGTGCTTATGCATTGCTTGCTGAACACATTTTAGGAACATAATTCTACCACATACTTATAAATCTTTGTAAACACCCCATACAGCCATCATGCAAGAATTTTAATGATCAGTAAGTTATTAGTTTTCCGATGAGATATTACATGCCATCCTTTGGGTATATTTCATGACAACAGTGTGTTAGGTGTAGTGAGTATGTCAGGTCTGACAAGAATTGCTGAGAAGTGAAACATCAGTAGGTCTCTGTATCACAGAGGGCCATATCAAACTGGCAGACTGTGTGCCTCCTACAAATTACTACTTCCACAACAAAGTGGAATAAGACATTTTGACAGGGTTGTCTGTAGGTCTGCTTGAGTCAGTCAGCAGAGATAGAAAGAATGAAAAGAGAAGAATTTTCATGTATTTATCAGTTGGAGCGAAGAAGGAATTTTACTCTGTAGGAGTCAGTGGAGAGTGGACAGTGTTTCCAGGTCTGCAGCACTCAGCCATCAAGCTTCGTGAAGACTTGCTCTGTCACCAAACCCTCCTTCTCGTAGGTCTCTGCTACATCTGATCTGGATAGGTAGACCAGGACTTTCATTGGGAATGTATATTATCACATTCTGGTGTAAAAGTGCCAGAATTTAGGCATTGAACCTGCAGTGTAGTGGAGAGTTTCTGATTTTGTCATATTTAAGTGAGGATTTGTTATCCATTTTGTGATAGCTGCCAGTCAGGGAGTAATTGTGAGTAAACAGCTGGATAGATTTCCTTCCTTTCCTTCTGAATTTTTATATCACTGTGCTCAAATGGCACAGTTAGGATTAGAAAATCATTGAGTGGAAGGAAGAGAAGATGAATTGGTGCTTTTAAAAAGACTTTAAACAAATTGTGTAAGAATGGGAATTAAGTCTCTTTCCTGTTCACTAATGGCTTTTGTTTTATAGCAGGTGTTCAAGGTATAATGCGGAACTTGTACTCTAGTATGAGCCAGGCCCTTCTTCCTCCTCTGACATAAAAATGCTAGTGAAATTTTAAACATTCTCTTTGCCGGCATACTGGTGTCTTTGGTGTCTGTGTATATATGTGTATCTGAGAGAGCAAGCTCTTGCTGACAGGAGATCATATTTTTACATGTAACTTGAATTAAATTATTTCAGATGCAGACCATTTGGAATAAATGTTTACAGGAACTGGTTTAGATCATTATAAACAGTAAAATTGAAATCTTGCTCTAGTAGAGTGGAGCATATTAAAATAAAAAATTGAACATGACTCCTCGTGCTATTGTGTGTCAAAGAAGACTCCTGCCCTTCTGGCTCAGGTTTCCTGCCTTTTTTGAGAGGTTCTTCAGGAAATGACAAAGAGGACAAGAGGGATCTTTGACAATGAAATACATTCTTATTGTGAAGTTGAAATATAGCTATTTAGAGCTTCCTTGCTTGAGACCTCACATTTTATGGCATAGAAAGTTAAATGCAAGCAAAGAAACTTGCTAAGTTTTACCAGAACTACTAGGCAAATGCTGTAACATCATGTGTTAAACCAAACAACCAACCCTAGAACTTTATCTTTGCCCAGTCCACTGTACACAGGAAGAGGAAGAGGCCTATGAGAATCCTAGAAATGTAGGGCTGGAAGGGACTTTGAAAGGTCATCAAGTCCAGCTCCCTGCACTGAGGCAGGACCAAGGGAACCCAGACCATCCCTGACCTATGTTTGTCCAGCCTATTCTTAAAAACCTCCTATGATGGGGATTCTACAACCTTCCTTGGAAGCCTATTCCAGAACCTAAATACCCTCATAGTTAGAATAGGAATCCAATGGCATCTGGAGGTGCTGCTTAAAGATTACCATACATATTTAGCCCTTGCAGTCCACAACCGTAGATGATGTCAAGAAAACATTTTGGGCCATATCATGAAACTTCACAAGAGCCTTTAGCTCTGATGTATGGGAGGGTTTCTTTGTGGGTGTACATAACCAGAAAAACCCCTGACTGTGGAGGTGTGCTCTTGGAGTGGGAAGTTTAGAAAATGGAAGGCTTTGTCAAGAAGTTTGATGCATAAGCCACATCATCATCCGTACATTTGGCGGTGTTTCTCTGGCTTTTGAGAGCTTTAGGGGGTAAGAGTTCAAGAAGACATTGCTCTTTTTGCAGAAGGTTGTTCTGCCTAGTGTGCTTATAAATTCCAAGGCCAGAAAGGGCCACTGTGATCACTAAGTCTGACCTCCTGTAACACAGGCCATAGACCTTCCCCAAAATAAATCCTAGAGCATATATTTTAGAAAAACAACCAGTCTTGATTTAACAATTGTCAGTGATGAAGAATTTACTATGACTCTTGGTAAATTGTTCCAATGGTTAATTACTGACAGTTAAAAATGTATGCCTCATTTCCATTCTGAATTTGTCTACCTCCAATTTCCAGCCATTGGATTGTGTTGTATCTTTTTCTGCTGTATTGAAGAGCCCATAATTAAATATTTGTTCCCTATGTAGATTCTTGTAGACTGTAATAGCTTAATGGCCATTTTAGGTATTGACCCAGTTACTCTAGCTCTTTTTCTAGTCTGGTCTGACTATTCTGTAGTCCTGACTAATTTCACTGTAAGGGGGCGGCGGGAAGCGGCGCAGGCGAGGGATGTGCTGGCCGCAGCTTCCCGCCACCCCCATTGGCCCGGGATGGCGAACCGCGGCCAGTGGGGGCCGCGATCGTCCGAACCTGCCGCATCAGCAGGTAAATAAACTGGCCCGGCCCGCTAGGGTGCTTACCCTGGCGAGCCGCGTGCCAAACGTTTCCGACCCCTGGTGTATAGGCTTACAATTGGTTGTCACCAACGAAAATGATTACTTTTCAGTAAGAAGTCTGTCTTTCAGTGTTAGGCCAAGAAATGACAATTGCAATTAAGTTTAGACTGTTTTGGGGATGATAACCATTATCTACTGGATATCTCTGAATTGGTGATTTGTAACAGCTCTAACAGGTGGTGGGTGAGGAGACATAATTTAGAGGTTAAACGACAAGACTGGGAGGAGATCTGGAGTCTGATTGTGGGTCTGCATTTGGACTTGCTCATTTGGACATTTATGGACATTCTCCTTCTCTGGAAGTTGGCAAGAAGGTAGGGGAAAATACCCCCATTCTCCCCTTTTTTCCCTCTAAGGCCCAAGCTTTCTCCAGTTCCATATTAGAACTGAAAATACAATTTTCTTGAAATGATGTTAATACTTAAAGATAATGCTATGTACTCTCAGCCTTAAAGTGGTTTTCTTTTTTCTGGGTATGGACATAATTATACTTCCTACATAATAGGTACCGTGGAGCCTCATTCACTAATCTTTCTAAGATATTATAAAAGTACAAATAATTATATATTCATGAGAAAAATAATTTTCTATTGGGTTCAGAACCTCTGCAAAGTTTAGTCCAAAGTCAGTTGTGAGTAGTATTCTGACCACTGAAAGTATTTTCTCTTTGAATTAAGATACTGGTCAATTTTTAGTCATAGTGGCCATTATTAAGTAAAATTTTGGCAGGATTTCATATGACTTATAATGGCATTGATTGTACTAGCTGCTCTCAAATTGAAGCAATTCATACTTTTTTGCCCCTGTGTGTTGAATTTTCCTTATACTGCTTCGGTTTCCATGTCTGTTTCTCTTCCTTTTCTTAATTGGTCTTGGTTTTGGATTTTTAGACATTCACAATGACAACACCCAGTGTAGTCACTTGATTCTGCCAACAAAACCAAAACAAGACAAAACTCAAAAAGATGTTCTCTTCAGTCTTCTAAACCAGTCTGGACTCTGTAGTTCTTCCCAACCAGCAAGTGGAGAGGCTTTTACTGGTCTTTTGCTGATGACATGCGTCCATGTATAATGTAGCCATCTCTTAGCCTTAATTTAAAAAGTAGAAAAGTAGAGCCCAGGAAAGCAAATAGACTTGCATCATATTTCAATGAACAATTAGAATATTTCAGAAAGCATGAATTTTCTCTGTTAGATAGTACACTTTTTAGGAAAGTATGCTGGACTGGTACAAAAAGCTTAGAGAAAGAAAATTAATCTTCTATGAAAAAAAAAATCCCTCCCTTCTTCAGTCTTCTATACCAGTCTAGACCCTTGGAATCTCTCAAAAGCAGTTTACTTTGGTAAACACTCTGGGGGGGAGAGGGGGAGCTAGCACCTGACAGCTTTCACTTTTCTGAGACTGCATATGTACAGATATGCATATGTGTTCCATAATATTTCAGAAAGATGTTTGGTGATGCCCATGCAAATCTTCAAGAAAGATGTTTCTTCTCTCTCTCTTCTCTCCCTCCCCTATGCCCCCCCCCCCCCCCCCAAGAAGAAATGTGTAGAGTGAACTTTGAGGAAGTTGGAATTTCCTTTCCTGCAGAACTAGGCGTTTGTAATGAGTTATAACAGAAATGTCTGGACTGGTATAGAAGATTTTGAAGAAAGGAAAAATAACCGGTTCCTTTTTTGGTAGTAAACTGTATCTTAAAAGTATAAAATGACAGGTTTTTTTGGTAATGGTTTAGGCGACCTTGCTATCTAGGACATATTGTAAAGGTATGGGAGAAGACATATCTGATTATATCTAGTAAACAGCAGAAGACAGGGCACCATGCTTTAGCTCTCAGCGATACAATGCAAGTAAAATAAGCTGTTCATGACTAAGTAACGTAGGGATTCAGTATTGGCCAATAAAACCTATGTTCACATTACACAGTCCATCTTTTAAGTCTACTTTATTAGCTTTATACTTATATTGTCCTCTGCACTTTTTGAGCCACATTAATTATAAGGAGGTGCATACCATGGTCAGAATGTTTATATGTGGATTTTGCACAAGCAAGAGAACAGGAATATCTCACAAGGAACTTTGAAGCAAGGTTCTCAAAGTTTGTTGTGGCCAGGTTGGGTAAATTTATTTTTTTCCCCCTGTAAAATTTGCTAAATCTAAGAATGAGAATAGAACATTAGTTTGAGAGTTGTCAATATGGCTTAACGCCAGCATGTTGAGATCTGTCATCTTTGCTGCTGGCCAAGATCTCTACAGCATATTGTTAGTTCTATTTCATGATGCAGCATCCAGCGATCCTGCTATTACTATAATGGTTAAAGGCTGAAAAAGGAGAATGTGTTTAGGCTTTTTTTGAAATACTCTTGAGAATGGGTTTGTGGGGCAGCAGAATGCTTGTGGAAATGTATCATGATGGTGTGAACTTTTTTCTTTACCGTCTAAAATCTTCCTTTGAAAATCTACTGCTACTAATAGTAATAACTTAAGCTGTCAGAAAAGCTCTGTAACATCCCTGCTGCAATGATTTTTTTGCTACTGCAGCAGAATGCTAAGGCCACAATCTCCGTGAATAATATAAGGACAGATGGAGAAGAATATGACAATTACAGATGTGTAAGTTCCTTGACCTTTGCTCCGCACTCCTCTCAGGCCAGCTGCAAAAGCTTGGTGTCTCTGACTGGATGGCCACGACTTTTAATACTCTGACCTGTTCACACTGCACCTGACTAGGATTATGTATCACGTAAGTAAGTAATAGGCCTTAAAAAGGCTTTTAACAAAAAAATCAGAGGAGAATGGTGGTGAAGGAAGCAGCTAAGTGCTTAATTTACAGACAGTTTTAAGTATCTAGATGGAAATAACAATTGTGTTCATTTGTTCAATAATAACAAAAGCCTTGACCTAGTGTTGACCTGTTGTGCTTCTCTTTCCCTTGTTTCTGTATTCCATAGCCAAGGAAGACATGATCTGAAGCTCTGTGCTGCCTACAGGTTTGCAGGAAACAGTGACATGTAGTTCCAGCCATTCTCCCCCGCTTTCCACTTATTGTTTTAGGATTTGTCAGAGAATGTGTTGAGATGAAAGGCTGCATATTTTTTTCAGGTCTGATATTGAATGGAAGCAGTTGTGGTTTTTTTTTTTAAAAAAGAAGTAGGTAGGGAGGAAACACACAGCTTAGGGTTAACACCCTCCTGGTGTTTACTCATAAATATAAAATGGTGTAACACCAGACACATGGCACTTTCTGATTGGTTACTGATGATGTCATGCACATGTCACTCTGGCCAGTAAATTTGCGGATCTGTTTTCCTTATTCGTATGTTTAAATTCCGTTTCACAATAGCACCATTTCCAGGGGATTATTGCACTTCTCAGGTAGTGGAAATCATTTAGGCCTTCACTTGAGCCTGGCAATAACCTGCTGTGTCATATATAAACGTGTGTGTGTGTGTAAAAACACTTGGATGGTAGCAATTGACCTCTCCCTGCATTAAATGCTAATATAATAGGTGGGAGTTCTGAGCCTTTCAGCCTCACAGGGCATCACCACAGGCCTTGAGAATGGGAGGCTGGGTAGAGAAGGCTAATTGAATTGGAAAAGTGCAGTTTTGTAGAAATGGTCTAGTTCCACCCCCCCTGTCGTCCTTAAATTCAGGGCAGAGCATAAGCTCTGTAATGTTTTCCACCCCGTGCAGGCACATGAGCTGTGTGGTTACAGTAACAGTCTAACAACATACACTGGTGTGCATGTCTACTCCATGCATTTGAAACCCTGTAGTATTCCTAACAGTGGGATGTGGAGCTCCCCTGAGGAAAGCTAGATTGTCCACTGACATTTGGATTAGTTTTGGATCTCCGAGTCTGGGATGGATTGGATCCCTTAATCCTTTCACTCTATCTAGCAAGAATGTTGTTTTATCACTGAAAATTAGGAACATTTTGTATGGAAAAAGCTATATTTTAAGTAGATAAAAATTGCCTTTATGAGCAAAGAACATTGGTAGAAGGTGGCTGGAACATTTTTCTTCAATTTCTGTTAACTGATTATAGTTTTTTTGTTTGTTTATCCGTTAACTAGAGACACTTATTAAACAAGGATTCAGGAATCCCTTTTGTTACTTTCAGGGGGGTGCATTCTCCAAGAGACTGCAAAGTCACTGCTCTGATCAGTTATGTGAATTCTTAGGAATATTTTGAATGCTGTCATTTCATCAACTTCTTATTGGGATTAGAAAAATTCCAAGAAAGCAGATTGGATGATGTTGTTTAGAAACGTGTCTATATTTAGGTCTTATCTACTCAGGCATCTCTCAATTTCAGATAGCCAGTAGTCCATAGAATCAGCAATTTGCTGGGTCAAAAGAAAAAAGCTTCACATTCAGCATTATAAAATGGTAATGGGCTCAAAGGAGATATTTTGTGTTCCAGGTTAGATCCATGCCTCTGACAGGCTGCAATTATGTGCGAGCTGAAACCAGAACTGATCTAAACATGCATAAGAATTTCAGACACAGCTTTCTTCAGGTGGTGATTTGGACAAGGTTAGCTACCTAAATCAATATTATTACTTATTCTGTCCGTGAGGGAAGGCACTGCTCCGCTGTGCCCTCTCTGCTGCCTTTTCCTCCCCCTCCTCCTCCTGCTTGATCCTGTGAAAGCTGTTTGAGACTGAGTGAGAAAGGCTATCACTCACTAACAGGATACTTAATCCCACGCAGGTGCAGTTTTGAGTAACTATACAGGGCCTCAAGGTCATGTTGGCTGCAAAGTCGTGCAGACCCAAGCTTTTGCAGATGGCCTGAGTGGGAGGAGCGAGATTCAATAATGTTTTCCATCTGTAGCTTCCATGTTCTTCTTTCCCATTTCTCCTCCTCCTCCTCCTCTTTCTTTACGTCCTTTCACAAAGCTTTAATACAGCACCACAGCAACTTTGGAAATAGAAGTAAATATTACTTTAAAACCAAGCACTTAAGAGTTGTTTATACTTTTCATGTAAAAATGTAGTTGGCTGAAAGGAAATCATAGACAGGTAGGCAAATTTTCTTTCATTTACGTTGGTGGTCTAAATATGAAGCCAGTTCTTTTATTTGCTTCCTCCTTCTATGTTCTGATTTAAGCCTGCTTATAAAAAATAACAAAAGCAGGATGTTGTCACTAGCTGCTTCTCTGTTTCAAACAGAGCACTTCATCCTCCTAAAGTGTAGTATGCCAGACCCCTCTGTCTCATTCCAGTCCAAATAGGAGTATTCCAGTCCCTTCACTAAAAGCATAATTTTCACAATTTCAGATGTCATTTTATTTTTGTTCGTTGTTCTCTCAGTAGTGATGTTGCCCTTTTGGAATTATTTTGCCAAGGAATCTACAGACTTTTAAGCTGCCATGTCTCCTTTTTCCCCTTAAACAAAGTGGGGAAAAATCCTTGTAAGAATAGTATATTTTAGAAAGAACTGCTTAAGACAAGGAGAAATTATGAAGTATTGAGCTGCGATTAGAGTGAATCTGAGCAATGGAACCTCTGTATTTAGTGGTTAATATTATTAACCAAGAAAGCTGTATTATGTTCTGGGGGTGGGGTGGCGGGGGCAACATTTCTATTCTCAGAATCATTACTAATAAGAGCTACTTGTGGGCTTGCTGGCTGGAAGCATGGAATTCCACAATTGTAGTCTGAAAATGAGTACAGTCCTATATGTGTGATACAACACTTTGTGGTAAACAGCTATATATGGCATAACATGAGCACCCACTTATGAACTAAGAATATACATTATATCTCAATTTGTCTTTGACTGAAGTCATGCTTAGGAGTGAAGTGCTTAAGTATAGCTTGATTCGTCCCTTCATGGCTGACTGCACATCAAAGTCTGAGAAGAATTCAGAAAATTTTCTTTATAGGAGTTAGGACTTTTAAAAAAAATTAACAACAAAAAAACCTCAAAAAATTACTCCACCTTTACAGATCATAGCTAGATTCTTCCTCACAGTAAAGGTAAAAATAAATTGTGAGACCGGGCACAGTGGTTGTCATTTGTGCAGTTCTGTGTGGGATTGGGAAGAATTACTCTGCTTGCCAATTTTCTTCTCACACCATATGAAGACTATCAGAGGAGTGTAAATAAAGGCAATCATGTTTTTTTTGTGTGTGTGTGTGCTTTAAAAGGAAAATAAATCAGCATTTTCCACTTCAGCAGGGCTTTGGCCAGCAATCTTGGGAATCATGTAAAATCTAATGGAGAAATTCTAATTAGCCTAGCAGCAAGGAAAGTATTAATTTTGCTGTCTAAAATGCAAGTCTGGTATCCTTTGTGAATGAAAACATTAAAGATAAGCTGGCTGGAGAGCAGCTGCTGTCACATTCATGTGCATGTGTGTGCACAGAGCAATCCTTGAGTTTCCTGTATCAGTGTCCTGCCGTAGTATCACAGTGTGAGAGAAAGGGACCAGCCTTGTGAGATTCTGGGCACTCTGTCTTGTTTGTCTTCAGTAGCCTCACAAAATTTGGCTCCTGGTGACCAACGTTAAGCAGGAAAAAAGTAGTCATTCATTGGACTTGTTCCAGTATTGGGCTTTGCTTTTTCGCAATCATAATTGTGACTGTCTTCAGTTAAATTAAAGAAAAAAAATGTGATCAGGAGTGGGAAAGGGGAACCGTGGGCCAATGATTAGGGACCTAACCTGGGACTTGGGAGACCTAGGTTCAATTCCCTGCTCAAACACAGATTTCCTGTGTGACCCTGGGAATGCCTTTTAGTCTCTCTGTGCTTCATTTCTGCATCTGTTAAATGTGGTTAATAGTACTTCCCTAACAGGAGTGTTGTGAAGTGGTCAAATATTACAATTATTGGGGGATACAGATACTTAAGAGATCTAAATAGATAGATAGAAGGAAAAGGCCAAGATATGAATTAGTCATAAAAATAATGCATAATATTTCTCAACGATTGAAGTTACATAATGATCCCACATTACGTATACTGATTCATACTTGTAAATATGTCAATGGAAACTGCTCCCTTATTTCTCCAGCTACTATCCTGAGGGAAAGTTCCCTTCAATAACTTAGAGAACAAGCTCTATTTGCAGAATATTTATAGGATATCAATTTATTTCTTTTCCCTGCTTTAAAGCATTTGCATTTGGATTCAGCACAGTGAAATAATTGAATCTGAATTCCTTTCTATTTGAAAATGTTAGGAATAAAAAAGGAGAAAAATATTCTGTTTGTTGATGTTCTTCATTCTTTCAGAGCTGCAGCCAGCAGCTTCTCTCCATCTTGATCACCCTTCAGGAGAAGGCTGTAGACTAAATAACCAAGAACTTTCCAAAATGAAGCCAGATTAAAGTGAGGATTTTTTTTAACTCTGTACTGCAATTCAACTTGCCTCTTCTTTGAATCACTTGTCCCTGTGACGAGAACATAGTTGTACAGCTTCTCTGAATTTTTATGTAAGCTCATTCCATGATCAACACTGGGGAATGGCCTTCGGTTCTGCTGGTCAATCCTGTCCCATTTATTATTATTTTTTAAACTATCTATTAATGGATTTAGGCCAGGCATGGTTGTTACATCCTAAGCCATTTTGGTCTGACCCAGTATGGCCGTTCTTATTTTATCATTTATCTTATTTAGGAGCAGGGTTTGGATTTTTTTTTCCCCTCTAGCAGTACCAGATTTTTTAAAATAATAAAAAAGAAAGGTTTCTTGCTGGTATACTCCCGTAGAAATTGTGGACAGGTTAGGAAAGAAACAAAATAAAATAAAGGAAACTATATATGTTTTTGTTTCTATGTATATAGTTTCTTTTATTCCATTTTGTTTCTTTCCTAACCTGTCCACAATTTTTATTGGTGTGTGTGTGTGTGTGTATTATTTATTTATTTTAAAAGAAAGCAGAAAGGAAAGAAAACATTGCAAATCTAATTGGACTGCTTTGTCTTGAATGCTCGCTTCATTATACCCCAGGCCTTTTTGCTTTGTTCTCTTATTCAGATTCATGCTGCAACTTTACAAAAAGTTTCTCCACATTTCTTACTTCTTTAAGCACAGATTTAGCTAACAATTCAGATACTCCAGGAGACTCTTGTTTTTTGCAATTCCCTTCTCATCAACTTACTGCAGGGCCAAGTTATTTCCAGACATCCTAGCATTTCCCACTTTATTCATTTCTTCCACATTCAGCTGTACTCAGATTCACAGTGAGATGAAAATACCAAGCTGCAGTCAATTTTTGGCAGTGAATCTTATTATTTCAAGTACTTCCATGTTTCCGGTAGAGAGTCCACTTGCTGATTATGTTTCTAAATTGTGGGCAACCCATTCCATCATACCTGTTTTGGAGAAACTTGCTGTAATTACACAGTTATGTAGAAAAATAAACATGTTCTAGCAGTATTAGCCTTCAGTTATGTATTAGCCTTCAGCTGCAACACAAGAAGTCTTTCCAAGGCTTTGCAATGAAATAACATCCTGAATTCACGGGCTGCTTGGTCACAGTCAGGATGCAGTGTGGAGTGCTACAGTTATATAATTAAAATCAAAATACCCATGGTACAGAACGGGACCAGTATGTTATCTAAAATTAATTTGTTCTTAAACATTATAGTTCTTGGAAGAAAAGAAACCCCAATAATACAAACTGGGTTCCTGCAGAGTTGGCGTGGCATCGCTTTGGAAGCCTGTGATAGTCACTTATATTTTCCTGTGAATCTTTGAGAACGAAAGTTGTCCATATAGCTAGATCTTGGCTTAAAAAACAAAATAGAAAAAACAAACAAACAAAAACCCCTGTCCATCTCAAACCATTGGTTGCTATGTTTTTAGCTGCCAGAGGGCAATCCATGCTTGAACCCTTTTGTCTTTTTTTTACATAAGATGTTTCTCTTCCAAGATGAAGGAATAAATATGATAGACTATAACAGATTTTTGAATCTTCAACCATAATATTTTGGGGGATGTGATAGAATAACAGAGAGAATTAATTATGCAGGTTTTTTTTCCCTAACACCTGGAGCTCATGCTGTTGCTGCTTCTGCTGGCTAGCTGTTGTTTTTCATAAATCACCCTGTCGGGCGGTGTGGGGGAGGGGAATCCATTGAAATATGGAAAAAAGTAGTCATGGCTAGGATGGAAGGAAAGCAACATCTAAATATTTCACTACCACCCAATAAGCATAGAATCTCCAGGAATTTCCATTTTCCTTGGCTTGTTTCCTTGGCTTTCAGCTTGGAAAAGAAACTTGCCTAGATGGCTGTATTTAAAATAATAATTTCAGCCTGGATATTTAAAAAAAGTAATAAAGGAATGAAACAAGAAATATGTGGCTTATGGTTCCATCTGAGGTCTTAATGAAGGCTTTTCATCCACACAAAGGTCTTCCACAAATCTGGCCATTCAGATAGATCTGTGATAGGGATATTTTCTTTCAATTGTATTTTAATTATGCCAACTCTGATATGACATTTGGTTTGCACAAGTAACTTTACAAGTTTTGTAGGCCTATTGTTTCTAGCATGCTATTAAACAGTTGCAGAGGGATTGGGAAGGGAGGGAGGAGTCATAACTCCCACACAAATAGATGCCTCTTCAGCCAAATTCAGTACATGTACAATAACATTTCAGCACCATTTCATGTAATTTTTCCAAATGACACAGGCCACACAGTTTCTGAGAATATTTCAGGAACACTCTAAGCCCTCTTCTTCAGCCTTTACTTGCAAATGTTATTCAGAGTGAGTAATCTCATATATTATTCAACAGATGTAAGGTTTGCAGAATCAGACACATAGAAAGTAGAGACTGGACTTGTTAGCATGTTTTTAAAATTCCCCCTTCTAAGTTTTGCCGTGGTTGTTATTTTTTAACTTGTGTATTAGTGGTGGTGTTGCTAAAACATTATTTAATCAAACTTGACTGGGTGATGGTGGTTCTTGTTTTCAAATTTCTTTTAAGGAAGATAAAAGTAGACTTCAGAGGCTGCCATGGTTTTCTCAGGGGACCCTGTGTTTTTGTTACCGCAAGCCTTATTTTGAGAGAGAGTGCACTTAAAAAACAAACAAAACCAAAAAACAAACAAACAAACCCAACCAAAACAAATAGCAACCAAAAGTTCTTTCCAAAATTTCAGTTTGGTTGGTCAATCCCCCCTTCTCCCCCCAACTCTGCTGAAACGTAGACCTAAGATATTATTTGTCATTCTTTAAAGTAAAGAACTTTAGTTGCCAGGTTCACTGAACTGTACTTGGGAGAATATCAGCATAAATCCAGTAAATAACTTCTGTTAGTGAATCAAGATTCAATTTTGCTTGAGTATAGAAAATGGCACCTGAATTATTTTAAAAGTGGAGCATGAACCTTTGTTTTTTAATTTGTTTTGCCTGAAAGTAAGCAGAGGAATATTACGATTAGTCACTCCCTGCTGTTATAATAAACACCTGTTTTCCTCATAGCATTCATTCTAAGCAGTGGGAGTAGTTTATCTACTAAAACTATTCTCTTGCTCATACACTATCAATGAATGATGTAGCTCCATCGTGTGTATAGGTAGCACCTTTCCTTTCCACTGCATGGGTTGAGTTAAGAAAAGAATGCCCTATGCTTCACCTCCAAATTCCTGGGTAGGTATTATGCTGTGATCACGTCTACTGAGTCAGAAAAACAAATTTCACTTGTTCCATTATGCATGGAGGACTGAGTCCCTGATGACTACACTTTGGATTGAACTGCAACCTTTTGTCAAAGTGTAAAATTCTTCACAATGGTGTAAAACAGAGCTTTCCCCCATTTCTTTGGCTTTGTTATTTGAGGCTAGGTATTTTGTAAAGTCATCTTTGAAGAAAAGGATGGCAAAGAGAGAGTTAGCTACGATAAATTCCTTTTCATGAGGTCACGGTCAGGGTTCAAGTAAATCTTGGGCTTTAGATATTATGAAACACAGTCAAAGCAATTTCACTGTTTTTTTGTTTGTTTTTTAGGTCCTGGTAAATTATGTATTGCACCAGAATTTATTTTTAAAAAAATTATACATGTTTCAACAATCAAACAGGCAACTTCAAACAACTTACTCCTCCTTGTTCACTACTAGGAGTAGGGCCAATGATAATTAATCAGAATTGTCCTGAGACTTACATCAATCTTTCTACTTGCCTTCTAAGTCTTGGTCTGATGCTGTCATAGGTGGTAAATTCTCAGGTGTGATGTGTCTGAGATGGCTAGGACTATCCAGTGCTGATGCTTCAGCTGTATGTGTTCCTGCTTTTTCACACATGCAGCATCACACCGTAGAGAGAATGCAACAGTGGCAGGTACAGCAGGTTGGTATCAATCTAGCCACCAGAAGAAAATCAGTAATGGCTTCTTTTCTACATAAGTTTTCGGGCATTGGGGTGGGAGGAGCAGGGGAAAGTTAGTCGGGAAACACCCAGCTGAGCACAACGTAATATGAAACAGTTTGGGTTAATTGTGGGAGGGGAAGAGAGAAAAAGTATAAGTATTTGAACAACTAGTTAGGTGAACAGTTTTCTGGCTTTTTATAATGCTATAAATAAACTTTAGATATTAATGGTACTAGTAATCCCTACATCATGTTACTCAACAACAATCCCTCCATATGATTACAGTGTAGTGTTGTAGTCCAAAGAGCATCAAGGTTGGCTTTTGTGGGGAAGAAGAATGGTGACTGTAAGATGATTGGTGGGGCTTATTAGCAATTAAAAATCTGACAAATACCCAAAAGACTAAGTTCAAGTACAAGAAGAACTCATGGCACATACACCCTGAAAAATCCACTTCTGCATTCATGGGTTTCAGTCGTTTTCTTTGTTGTTGAATTAGGTTATGAGAGAGGAGAAAAGGCAAACTACCCCTCCCAAAGAGTTTCAAGGTATGTCTATCAGGAAGGAAATGAGAATCATTGTTCTCGTGTTCATTATGGATTTGGTCCAAAGCCCTTGGAGATCAGAGGGAGACTTTCCATTGATTTCAATGGACTTTGGATCCAGCTGTACATTATGTCTAATTACTTACTTAAAAAGAAGCAAAGATGAATCATAAAAGATTAGGATTGAAAGAGACCTCAGGAGATCATCTAGTCCAATCCCCTGCTCAAAGAACCTCTAAGGATGGAGATTCCACCACCTCCCTAGGTAACCCATTCCAGTGCTTCACCACCCTCCTAGTGAAACAGTGTTTCCTAATATCCAGCCTAGACCTCCCAGTGACGAAACCTCCCATAAGGCTTTATGGAAATATGCTTAGAATGTGTTTTATGCTACATATGCCATGTAACATATCTCTGTAAAGATTATGATCTACTGAATCTATTAATCCTATTTGTATGCATGTATCATTTTTGTATTCAAAGTTATGAATATTGGCTGTGTACTGGCTTGAATTCTAAATAACCTTAGTAGAGCATTTGGTCAGTTCCTGGAGAAAGGAATGTTGAAGTTAAGTACCTAATCAATAAACACTTAAATGACAA
Organism: Trachemys scripta elegans; assembly: GCF_013100865.1. Classification (NCBI taxonomy): domain Eukaryota; kingdom Metazoa; phylum Chordata; order Testudines; family Emydidae; genus Trachemys; species Trachemys scripta. The sequence goes on from NC_048299.1 coordinate 178,558,925, forward strand.
TGAATCTTGGAATGCTCCAATCCACATAAGAAGTCTACTTGAGGACGTTCAAAGTAGCATGTGACCCCTGGCTGCTACCTGGTAAGAAACTGAAAGTCATGCTTGGACATGTGACTTGCCCAGGTGACTCCTAAACTCCATCGTGGAGCTGGCCTTTGCATAGGAGTGAGGAGGGGGTCTCCACCCACAAGAGAAAGTCTATTTAAACCCCTGGGAGACCCCTCCATTTTGTCTTCAGCTGGCTAAAGATAGAGCCTTTCCACCCTCCAGGATACCTGAAAGAAACTGGAACAAAGGACAGTGACTGCAAGGGGTGTGAGTGATTGCTGGACCCAGGCTAAAAGGAGATTAGTCTGTAAAAGGGAGCATTCTGGAACTGGTGAGGATCTTATCTGTATTCAGTTTAATTAGACATAGATTTGCATGTTTTATTTTATTTGGCTTGGTGACTTACTTTGTTCTGTCTGTTACTACTTGGAATCACTTAAGTCTTACTTTCTGTATTTAATAAAATCACTTTTTACTTATTAATTAACCCAGAGTATGTATTAATACCTGGGGGGAGGCAAACAGCTGTGCATATCTCTCTATCAGTGTTATAGAGGGCGAACAATTTATGAGTTTACTTTGTATAAGCTTTATACAGGGTAAAATGGATTTATTTGGGTTTAGCCCCATTGCGAGTTGGGCACCGGAGTGTTAGACAAGAACACTTCTGTTAGCTGCTTTCAGGTAAGCCGGCAGCTTTGGGGCAAGTAATTCAGACCCTGGGTCTTTGTTGGAGCAGACGGGCGTGTCTAGCTCACCAAGACAGGGTTCTGGGGTCCCGAGCTGGCAGGGAGAGCAGGAGCAGAGGTAGTCTTGGCACATCGGGTGGCAGCTCCCAAGGGGAGTTCTGTGATCCAACCCGTCACACTCCCCCACTGCAATTTGAGACCATTGCTTCTTGTTCTGTCATCTGCCACCACTGAGAACAGCCAAGCTCCATCCTTGGAACCCCCCTTCAGGTAGTTGAAGGCTGCTCACTCTTCTCTTCTGCAGACTAAACAAGCCCAGTTCCCTAAGCCTCTCCTCGTAAGTCATGTGCCCTAGGCCCCTGATCATTTTCATTGCCCTCCGCTGGACTCTCTCCAATTTGTCCACATCCTTTCTGTAGCGGGGGGCCCAAAACTGAACGCAGTACTCCAGATGTGGCCTCATCAATGCCTAATAGAGGGGAATAATCACTAATCACTTCCCTTGACCTGCTGGCAATGCTCCTACTAATGCAGCACAATATGCTGTTAGCCTTCTTGGCAACAAGGGCACACTGCTGACTCATATCCAGCTTCTCATCCACTGTAACCCCTAGGTCCTTTTCTGCAGAACTGCTGCTTAGCCACTCGGTCCCTAGTCTGTAGCAGTGCATGGGATTCTTTCGTCCTAAGTGCAGGACTCTGCACTTGTCCTTGTTGAACCTCATCAGATTTCTTTTGGCCCAATCCTCCAATTTGTCTAGCTCACTCTGGACCCTATTCCTATCCTCCAGCGTATCTATCTCTTCCCCCAGCTTAGTGTCATCCACGAACTTGCTGAGGGTGCAATCTATCCCCATCATCCAGATCATTAATAAAGATGTTGAACAAAACTGGCCTCAGGACTGACCCGTGGGGCACTCCGCTTGATACCGGCTGCCAACTAGACATCAAGCAGTTGATCACTACCCGTTGAGCCCGACAATCGAGGCAGCTTTCTATCCACTCCATACTTTTTTAACTTGCTGGCAAGAATACTGTGGGAGACCATATCCAAAGCTTTGCTAAAGTCAAGATATATCACGTCCACTGCTTTCCCCATATCCACAGAGCCAGTTATCTCATCACAGAAGGCAATGATAAAAATAAGTTAACTTCATTGACATTTTCTGGTCAGGTTTAAAATTTTTCTTCATTCCTAGATTGGTACTGAATCACTAAAGAACCCTCATTCTGAATACCTCTGTTTTTTTGCTAGAGAACACACAGGCACAAATGACTCAAATAGGAATAAAAAGAGAACACAAATAGAAAATGAGAAGCCTCCAAATGTTTGAATCGTATGATCATGAGAGAAACAAAATAACGTCTACAGAGAATGAAAATATAACCCCCTTTTTAAATGAGATTTCACCTTTTTTCTGGGGATTTGTTCGGAGCTGGAACCACTTACTGTAAGAGGTGGGCAGGAATTCCCTTTTTTTTCCTTTACGGCAAGATGGTTGTGTTTGACTCAGTCTGCCTGCATCTTTCATGTGCATAAAAAAGATCAGTCCTTTGCTGTGTTCTGAACTATGAGAGAGAAGGAACCTCTCTTACCTCTCACATGGAGTTGGTCAGACTCTTGCTACAATTATGTACACAGCAACTACGTTTGGGATTAAATTCACCCCTGTGTGCCACAAGGGCTGAACCCTTTTATGGCTCAAAATAAAGCTTAGATGGGATTTACATGGTGCATAGGTCATTTGCTAGCCCTGTGCACCAGAAATGCCAGGTGTCCGGTTTTCAACCGTAATGTCTGGTCGAAAAGAGAATTTGTCAGTGTCTGGTCAGCACAGATGACAAGACATTAAAAGTCGCAGTAACTGGCCTCCAACATTGGGGGTGTGTGTGCATGGGAAAGAGCAGCAGCTGCGGCTGGAGCCACATGGAGGAACTACTATCTGCTCAGCTGCTGATGCCTAACAGAACAGTGGCTGGCTTCTGGACTGGGCTCCAAGAGGTAAGTGCCATCTCCTGGGGGGCATCCTATGTACCCCTCCTTCTGCCCCGCTGTGCCCTAATTGCCCTGGCCTCTTGTTATGGAGACCAGCCCCTTGCTCTGGGGACCAACCCCCCTCCACCCTGTTGTGCCCCAGTTGGGCAGGCGGGTATAGTGCACATCAGCTCCTCTCAGCCTGGCTCTGCAGGAAGCAGGTGAGTCCTGGGCAGGGGTGAAAGTAAGGCGTTACGGGCCGATACAGTGTACTGGTAAAAAGTAACCGCCAGTACCGGCCCATACCACTGACTTTAAAGTGCTGCTGCGGCGGCAGTGCCTTAACATCACTGCCCCTTTTGCCCACCCCCCGGCCGCCAATGGGGGGGGGGGCGCAAAAGAAATAGCTGCCCCGGGGCCGCGATTTAAAAGGGCGGCGGCAGCGGATGGAGCCCCGGGCCCTTTAAATCGCTGCTGGGGCCCTGGGTGGCGTGGGCCAGACAGCGCAGATGGGCTGGCTGGGGGACACTGACCCCAGCCCCACCCCTTCCGCCCAAGGCCACGTCCCCTCCGGGAACCGGGTGGGGGGGGGGGGGTTGCAGAGCTGGCCCCATACTGATAAGAGCTCAATTTTACTTTCACCTGTGGTCCTGGGAGACGGAGGAGTGGAAAGTGAATAATGGAGGAAGGGGAGCAGGGGAAGGGTTGGGGCATGGGTGGAGCCTGGAGGGAAGAGGTGGGGCAGGGGTGTTTGGTTTTCAGCAGTTAGGAAGTTGACAACCCTACTCTGCATAATCGTGAAATTCACTCTTAATGCGTTAAATCTAAAGGTTTGTCTACACTGGCACTTTAAACACTGCAAGTTTCTCGTTCAGGGGTGTGAAAAAACACCTCCCTGAGCTCAGCAAGTTTCAGCGCTGTAAAGTGCCAGTGTAAATGGTGCACCAGCGCTGGGAGCCGAGCCCTTCGTGGAGGTGATTTTTTTAGCGCGTTGGGAGAGCTCTCTGCCATGACCACGCTTCACGAATTTGCATGTCATCCTTGCACAGGGGCCATGCTAATCTTCTCTGTATTGTTCCAATTTTAGTATATGTGCTGCTGAAGCGAGTACAAGGCACGTTAAAGAACTACTGTGAGAAAATTGCAGCGCTGTAAAGTGCCAGTGTGGACAACGCCTTAGTGTTACACAAATATAGTGGGAATTTCACAGGATGTGATCCTAATGTTTTAGTCTCCCCAGTTTATAGCTACACTTCCACTGCAGCAATAAATGGAATATTATACTAACTAGAAAAGTGAATGTTTTTAATAGATCAAATAAAAGCTAAAATTAGTGTTTGGATTAAACATAGCCCCTTACGTGAAAAAATTCAGTGAATACAATGAGTTTGAGGCCCATATATTACAATAGAAACTATAATAAAAATACTTCATATGTCAAATACATGATATGGCCAAGTTATGGCTGCAGTTGGAACCTCAGCTTCTAAATTTTCTGTATTGTTCCATCTCTGCTTCTTCATCTATTTCCTGGTTTCATCTGAACCCATATATTTCCTCACTTTTCTATACCTCTTAATTCTTCAGTCCCTCCTTTAGAGTTTATATTAAGCTTGTCAATAAGCATGTTAAGATACATTTTGTATGCAAGGTACTGTGTAAAATATGGGTGTGTTGAACAGGATCATTCCTGTCAAAAGAAAAGTGTGAGGATGAGAGACAGTTGTCAAAGGCTTTGGGACTGTGCAGGGGTTGTAAGACTTTTCTTCTTCTTCTTTATTCTACTGCTAACTGTTTCGTTCTGAAAAATATTTAATGAGAATTTTCACAAAAAATTTGTCCCGTTTTAGATGAAAAATTTGGAAATTCCAAATATAAGTATGGACATTGAAAAGTTTTGTGAATATTTTCAACCAGCTCTTCTTGTGTGCAACAGTCAGAGCAGCAGGGACTTCTGCTCTGGGTGATGAAGCGGAAATAGAATTTTTTCTTTCATTTGCAAAGCATCAGAACACTACCATACTTAAGAACGAAATATACACCAATCTGATCAGTTTCATTCCTGCTTCCAATACATGGGGCAGACTTGAACATAAGAATCTTGCAAACTTCACTTTGCCCCTACTGCCACAGTAGTGTAGGTCCCTGGTTGCCAGAGAAGCTAGGTCTTCACTAACCCCTCTCCGCCTCCACCCCCAAAAGTGTTTTTTACTGTGGGATAAATAATGTGTGTTAGCTATGCTGCTTTAAAAACATAGTGGAGACAAGGGACTTTAGTTTTATTATGAGGTAAACTAGGCAAGGTTAACCACAGGCAGGGGCTATAGTATTGATCTTGCCTAACTATCTCGCGGTAAAGGCTACATGTGCCTGGTCTCCATTTAGGATTTTACAGTGAAATAACTACTTGGTATTTGTTATCTTGAGATTAGTGTGTGTCCCCCCTTGTGCGCCCCCCCACCCCTCCCCAAAAAACAACACCTTTTGTGTCAGTGAAGACAAAGCCAGAGAATTAACTGCTTGCCACTGGAGAGAGTAAAATTTTCATGCTATGCATTCAGCTGGCGGAAACTTGGAATTTTCATTTCGTGGGAAATACATTTTAATATTTCCTTTTCCCCAAATTGGAATGAAAAGTTGAAATTTCCTGCATAACAAAAATTCTGAAAAAAATAATTTTGGAAATATTGAGATGACCTTTTCAAAACATTTCATTTTGATAAGGTTGAAATGCTTCATTTTGACTTACATATCATAATTTATAGCACATATGTTGAAACATTTTGACAATGATATATAATAAATGATAGTCAAAATGAAGCACTTTGATTTTTTGTGTAAAAAAAAGAAATTGACAAAATCTATAATTTTTCTTAAAACATTTTGATTGAGTCAAATCAGCATTTTCTGACAGAAGACCGTTCTGCTGCAAGATATCTGACCAGCTCTATTTTGTATAATGTAGTGTTTTTGGTAGTGGAAGTGTCCCACTACTAAACAAAGATTCTTCCTTCCCTCGTACTTAGCCAGGCCCAATGTCAACCTCTCCTTCCTATAAGCAGGGAGTCTACACTGCAGTTTATAGCCATCAATGTTCTCTATCTCTAGTGTGTGTTCAAAAGCAGTTTTAACCACCCCTCGGCCCCCATCTCCTCTTTCACTTCTAGATGTCGCAAACTTACTTCTGTATAAGCAAGCATCCTAAATTACACTCCCATGCTTGATGCCTCAAAGTGCCTAATGAAATTTAGGTCAAAGACAGGACTTCGTATAGAAATTGGAAATTTTGGGAAAAAAATAGTTTAAAGCCTGAACTCAGTGTACGATTGTAACTCCCTATATGATAACAGGCCCTTAAGAAGGTCCTCGTTAGAATCGGTGGATTCAAGTCCTATAAATTCAGAGGTTGGATTTTTAAAAAAAAAAGTCTCCATGTCATTTCAAATGATTCTCTTACCATTTCAGTGCCACAGCATGGCTTTCGTTTCAGTAAAAAGGACTAATAGATTACTATATTAAGGATTCTTAACTTGTTTCACTGAGCAAAGCAATGAGAATTAGAATGTGATCTCTTAACACAATTGTGCAGAAGATGGCTCTATACGTGGAAGTGGTGTTAAATGTCAGAATAAAAGCCAATGGTTTTTACTTTGTTTTTATCACCCATCAGCAGCTATTCAAATGCAGTCTATGTAATTATACCCAAAGGAGAGATGTCCCAATTTGTCATGAAGGTAGTTTTAGCAATATATGTGGATGCTAATGGCACATAAGGGAAGAGAGAGTACAGTGTTTCATTAAGGTTCGTTTGATCAGCTTTAAGTAATGACTTTCATAATTCACCAGCATTTTATCATGAGCTGGGATGTTTTGTCGTGTCCTTACATCGTCATTCCTTATATCAACACCCGAGGTGATGAAGTAGAAGGAGATGCTGATTTGCAAATGTCTTGTGTATTTAAAAGACTCTTCCTAGAGTTTCCATTTCAGTTTCTGTGGTTTTTTTCTTTCTTGCTGCAAGCCAAAGCAGGAGCACTAAAAGTATCTGAATGAAAAGTGGTTGTTTAATATTCATAGTTAGTAATTTGGAGTTGATGAGATGTTATTAAAGAAAAATATTGCTAGATGTCCTATGGTAACAAATTAGCAAAGTATGATAAAAACGAATAGTCCCCACTAGTTCCCGTTTTGAGAACTGGGTTTTCTGGTGCCTCAATAATTGTAGATTCCAGTTCTCTGGTGTTCTTGTTGGATTTGATTTTACATACTCAAGTTGCTTCCATGCCAAAGGTTCATTTCCCTTACTTCACATACTACAGGTGCTTAAAGACTGAGCCCATGTTTGACAGGTGAAGGTTTAGCAAGTTATGGGTAAAATAATAAAGAAGCCTTTGTCTAGATTTTTATCTTGGGCCAACAGATGGCGAGAAATGAAGGCTAATGCTTGGGTGGTCTTTGTCAGACACTGCAGTGAGCTTGTGTTCACATTTAGGGGAAAGGACAACAACCTGAGGGGAGAGAAGAAATCCTAAGAGTTTAACTAAATGCCTAATCGCTCAGTCTGGCCATGTGAGAGGCCCACCAGTGTTTGAGAAGTCCCACAAGGAACTTTTTTGGTATTGTTTATCTTAGAAGCAGAGAACAGTAATGAAATCTGGAATACCTTATTCAATGTGTAGAAATCCTATGATGCATTAGTAAAGGCTTGATGGAAATCAACCCTCAGCACTCTTTACGCTGCCATATATTTATTTGTTTTTAACAATCCAGGTGTATAGTGGGATGCTGAGACACAGCATTCCAGTGATATGGAACAGTTTATAAAAAATGCATTAAATGAGCTGTGACTGAAGAGATTTCATAGCTCATTTTTAGATAAGCGCTCATTAATGGAAGGACGGGTGGTGTGTGTGTGGGGCGGGGAGGTTTGCTTGAAGTTGGGTTAAGATGGGGTTATCTGCTTTTGCTTCATGCTTGGCAGAGTTGGCAGAAAAGCTTACTAAACCCTGTGAACCCTTACAAGCCTAGCCCTGAAAATATGCACAAGTCCTTGAAAGATCTGAGCCTTCCACTTCCAACTTCTTAACACGTGTTACCCCAGTCCTTTCCAACACAAGCTGGAAGGCTACTAAATATCTAGCGTAATGCCTCCTCCCTATTGCTCTCCCTTCACTTTCATTTGAACCATTCCATGTGTTGCTTTGTGCTGCATGGAAATAGGAATAAGGTTTTCTCTTGTTTTTTAACCAAATGTAAGTTTACTTTAAAATCACCCTATCCTAGCCTACCACAAACCTCATAATAATTGGGCCAAATCTGACACTTTTTACTCCAGGCAAAAATTCTATTAAAGTCTTTGGGAATTTTGCTTAAGGATTTAGTGAAGACTGCAGAATTTGGATGGGTTTCAGTCCTTCAGGTCTAACAAACAAAGTGACATGAGAAGAGGACTAAAATAATTGCCCTTTTTTTTTTCATATCTGGGCCAAGAGTCCCCTGCTACTTCTACCCTTCTGCTGTCTCATGTTTTATGACAAAGCCTAAAAGAAGAGGTGCATTTCTTCTCCTCTCCTTCTTTAAGACTAGCCTGGGCAGCTTCAGACAGGGCTATATAACAACAAGCTGAACCAACATCCTTTCAAAGGGAAAAGTTAAGATAGCTGGGCTATCAGGTAGAACTGATTATGTGCAAGTGATATGATGAAAGTACCAGACAGGCTGATTCTCTGTCTTTACAATGTGAATAAAATACTTCAGGAATAATAATATAATAAAAAAGTGGCTTGGAAAAAAATGTGGTGGTTAATATGGATGGATTAGCCAATATCAATGTATTTGTATAATGTTGTTGATGTGACTTCACTGATGCATGCAAAATAGTGTGTTGCTTTAAATAAACTGATCTGCCAGTGCTGAGAGATGTTCATTGTGGGGATGGCATTGATGTCTCAGCATGGACTTGGATTTGGACAGGTAAGATTCTCTTGTAAATAAGCACTGTGTTCCCCGGAAAAGTAGTGTCCAAGAGAAAATCTTGTGTTCATAGAGCTCCGGGATGTTAATAGTAGAAATATAATTCCTTTACTGTTTGAAGGAAGAGAACTGAAGAGAAACATATTGCTTCTAAGAAGAGTGAGATATTGATGAATGCCAATTTAGCGCACACCTTCCTAACTATGAGGATGTAATATGCTTTAGGCAGGGCAGTAGTTTTGTATTCAAAAGAAATGCATTTTACTTTTCTATCCCTGATACAAGGAAGTGAGGCCATCATTTAGGAAGAGATAGGGAAGCTCTGCCTTAGTGGATGGACAGTCATTTCAGGCCTGTGTATCACGTTATGGGCAAGTTTAGTGATTGCAAGAAAGGCTACGGAAGTGCTTTATTCTTTTAACTACTGCTTTTTCTTGCTTGCTAATCTGTAGTGTCCAGACATCTTTGTTACAAAAACTTCTTAAATTATGGTGGGGAGCTGCAATGCTGGCTTCTGCTATACTTTTCTTCCATATGGGACGAAGTACAGGATTCAGCATCTGTGTGGGAAGCTTATCTTAAACCAGGCTTGACTAAGGTTCTGTCTACACTTTGAGCTAGGGGTGTGATTCCCAGCTCTAGGTCACATTACCCCACTAGCTTTCATTGAGCTAGTGCTCTACAAATACAGTGTAGCCTGAGTGATGGGAGGGGCTAGCCGCTCTGAGTGCATGCCTATCAGAGATACCAGGTATGTACTGGGGACTACCCCCTCCTGCCGCTTATGCTGTTGTGGCTACATTTGATTTTTAGCGCACTAGCTCTGATTGCTAGCATAGGATGTCTCCTCAAGCGGGGAATCACTCCCAGCTTGATGTGTAGACATACCCTGAGATGTGAAAATCTGCTATGCTTGTCCGACAGTTTGGATTTATGCTGCTTGGTTGGGGGGAGGGGAGGGAACCCTAAATGCAGCTTAACTGAAGTTTCTGCTATGAAGGGATTATCAAATTCATATACACTGCCATTTACTGTATTCTAGCCTGAGTCTTGCTTCAGAAGAGTTGAAGTGTGTAGACTGAATGATATGGTGTGTACATCTTTGTACTGTAGTAGCAGTGCACTACTAAACACTTCTTGTATTGGATGTGACAACTAGCATTTTTCGATATCTGTTTGACCACAGAGTTTCCAACATTACTAGTGGCTTTGTGATTTACTACTTTTCAATTTGTTTAATTGCTTGCAGTCTACTTGGTGAATAATACTATGTGGGAAACTGAGAACCACAAAGCTTTTTCCAGTAAGAATTTTGCTTCTAAATTTTAGTTGCAAAACATAAGCTACATTTGGGTCTATCTTAAAGTTTCATGGACAAATTTTCAAAAGCTGTCTCTAAAATCATTCTTCTCAAGTTCATTAAATACAAAATGGGTATTTAATATCTACCTATGTAATTTACATTTGGAAATACAGTTTTTGTGTACAAACAAATTGAGTGGAAAAAATGGACATACAAAAAATTGTGCCATCAAGTTGCGGTCCCTTTGAAAAATGTGACACTAGGTAACAGATTTTTTTATGTTAAGTGATTACTATATTTTATGCAGATTAAAGTGAGAACAACACACCATCACTTGAATATTCCAAAGCAATGTATCCAAAAAGAAATAGATTCCAAATCTTTCAAGTTCATTAGAAGGAAATCACAAATCTGAGTCAATTTATTTGTGTAGGCGTTCCTGGGATACACACAAATATGATGGGCATAGAGTTTAACAATCAGGTGTGATTAATAATGATATAGGTGGATCTCCCGTGTAGGTCTTATATCAGTGTCCAAGTTTATGGCTTCTTAAAAATGATTTAGACCAAATCATTAGATGCTAATCAGTTTCAGTAGCGACAGTAGTGACTAAATTAAGGAAAACATCCATTCATCAATGTGGGGAACTGTACCTTTAAGAAGCTCATGTTATGTAACTGAGGCAGTTAGAACTGTGACACTGTATGAAGCAGATCTTTGTCAAGCACCTTGTCTCTGAGTGATTATTGAACATCACAATCCATGTGTTTTAATGTTTTACTTTTTCCTTGGTACCATATAGAAGGCAATGTTTTATACATAGATGATGAAAAAAGATTTTCATGGTAAATTATATGATTATTCTGCTTCTGCTGAATACAATCTAGACTAAGTGACAGACCTTTACTTGGGAAAACAAGGAAGTCTGGATGGAAGATTTTTTTTTAAACATTTAAAGCTTAAGTCAGAATAGTGAGAGTTCTTTTCATCAAAAGGAGTTCTTATATGCCAAACTGGAGTGGAGAATTTAGACTGTCAGATAGAAATACCTCCGAAGAGAAAGTGGTACCACACACAACCACTGTGACAATACAAGGCTTACATTTACTAACTGATTTTGTGATGGGGGGAGGAGGGTAGAAGATGAAGACTGAATCCAAGAATAAAACCCGGTCAAAAGGCCACATCAGTCCAGCTTGGCAGGCTGGCATAGTGGCTTCTGTAATTATGCTGGTGCCTTGTATATATGTGTCTTTTCCACTGAGTTTAAAAAGGGCTGTCCTCTAACTATCGGGTCTTCCACCAGACAAACCACTTTTGTACTCATTGTTTTTTTTCCTGTGGAGTCCTTGATGAGTCTTTGCTCTGTGCTTGTGTTTGCTGACTCCACCAATGCTCTTGGCACTGCTGTCTTGTCTCTGTCTGCTCAGTGAGATCACAGCAGACTTCTGAGGACACACACTATCTGGAACAACTCACGCAGTAACCACACTTCTGTATGGCTAGATTAGCATTCATGCCTACTGATTAAGTTTTTCAGCTTTAGTTCATAATGGTTCCTTGACTGAAATTACCAGAGCTTATACTGAGAGCGTAGTTGATTTTAGGTAGAAACTGGTTTGAATGGTGTATTGTTCTTTGCATCACCTCTGGCCACAACTGAATCTCCTCTCCTCTCCACTCCCAAACACCTCCTCTATAGCTTTAATTTGATAACATTCAAAAGAAAGAAAGAAATCTGGAATAACAGTGTGCCAATACAGGCAAGGCAATTAAAAAAGGATGAATAAACTATGGACCACTCAAAATGAGGATTTAAGTTTAGTATTAAAATTCTACAAAATAAATTTTAGGTCTAGTTCTCTTTTTCTCTCTGACTAATATAAATGTACAGGTTTAATTTCCCAACTTACAGTAGAGTGACCAGATGTCCCCATAAAATCGGGGATGCAGCGCGCTCAGGGGAGGTGGTGGTGGAGAAGAAGCAGGGCAGGGGTGGGAACTTGGGGGAAGGGGGTGGAGTGGGGGCGGGGCGAGGGCGGAGCAGGGTCGGAAAGAGGCGGTGGGTGGGCGAGCACCCACCCAGCAGAGGGGAATTCGGTGCCATAGGGGTGAGAGGTGGGCGGGGGGGGGGGAGAGGGGGGGGGGGGGGGGGGGGGGAGCCGGGGGGGGGGGGGGGTGGATTGTGGGTGGGACTGATCGTACCCCAATGTGTCCCGATATTTTAGTTTGGTGATCTGGTCACCCTAATTTACAGAGAAAATTATAAGTTCCTCCACCAATATTTTAAACTCAGTAACAAAGGCAACATCCTCTTTGATTTGTAATGGATAATTTGGTTGCATATCCTGCAGTTGTTTCCTGCGTGGAATGTTCATTGATGACAGCAGGAGTTCCATGCATGGAATGGGTGCAGAATATGCAGAGAAGAGTTGCACTGTAGATTGGAGAGTTTTACCCTAATAGAAAAATTGGCTGGCTAGAAAATTGGATGCCAGCAAATATTTCTTTATATCTTGCGTACAGCCTCTCCAATGTTTTTGTTAATAGAAGTTTGTCTTTTAATCTTTAAAAGGTAGGGAACCTTTTAAACTATACATCATCTAGAAAACCAACAAGCCAACAGATTTTTTTCCCCATTTTTATGTGAGTTGGGACTCTGTGTTTTTGTGAAACAGCGATCTTTTGGAATGTAATCTGTGCCAGGATTTGTTTGTGGTTTAATCTAGTCATTGCATCCCACTGTACTTTTTCCCCGCCCCTCATCCTGTTCTCTGTTTTGTTTCATACATATGCTATTTTTCCTTTTTTCCGAGCCCAAAATTAACCAGCAAACAAAAAACCCCATGTTTAATTTCTGGTTTCCAGATTTGCTCTACGTTTGGATGCAAACCTAATGTGTTTTTAGCTTCTGCTATTCAACTCTGCTTTATGACATTGATATTTACAGTGCAAATTCTATAACAATTAACATTCCTTCAGGCTGAGAATAGCACTAATAGAGAGCCTGTCTGTGAGCTCAGAGAGCAGGAGCAATGGTGTGGGAATGGGGGTGGAAAGGCTTAACATGGGATTGAACATCTTAAAAAGGAAGAAAAAAAGAGTAGAAATAAGAGAACAATAAATATAAGCCTTCAGAAGGAATTAGAACATGAACAGTGAATTTTTGCCATCAGATCTGTACTTTAGATACAAGTAAATTCCAACTATTTTAACCTCAATTTTTGGACATTTAGATTTGTCTCTCAAATCAAAAATTTATATAGATATCTAGTTAGATTACCTGAAACCCTGACTGTTCAAAAGTTTCAGTTATTCCTAGGGATAGTTGAAGTAATATGGGGTTTAGTTGTACTTTTAGTTTTTGCTGGTTGTTTTTCTGCTTATCTTCTGACTCAGCAAAACTCTGCTTCTCCTACACAGTTACTTCAGGCCTCCAGTCATCGACAAAAAACCCCATCATAGGTGGAGCTGCTCCATAGCTCTTTCTGCAGGACAAGTGTGGTGCTGCAGACACTCCCTTTCTTTGTCCATTGTTATGGCCACCTAGTAGGAGCAGCACGCTCTGTGCCGTAAACTCTGTGTCAGTCTAATACTCCTGAGGGCCAAAAAAATTAAAGAAGAATGTAATGTGTGTTAAAAATGAAAATAAAGCAAAAAGCGAAAATTGGAGCATTTTGGTTAGAATGAGGACAAAGTGTAGTGAGAAAAATATTTATAGCTATTGCTAAGTGGTGTGAGCGTGATGGGAGAAGATTAAAAGCAAAGAAGAAAAGTTTTGGTATTTGAAAAATGATCAGTATACCTGTTCTACCTATGGTAACTTTATATTTTTCTTTTTAGAGTGTAAAGAAGAAGCTCATTTTAAAATGTAAGTTGTCATATTTTTGTCTTGTGTGTTCATGTGCAAATATTTTTACATTTTGCACAGATACATATTTTCTTGTCTTGTTATGTGTAATGATAATGAGAAATGAGAAAACAGCTTCATAGGTGATAAAGGACATTACAAATGTCATGCTGTGAGTTAACTGTAAACTAAATTGTGTTCAAATCATCAGCCTTGGGGACTGTTCCCCTGCTGTGTTTTATCCTTACTTCTTCCTTTATCTGTTTTCTGATAGGCTTTGCAGTCTAGTCCCTGCCAAGAAAACATACAGCATTGGAAGAAAAACAGGAGTTGATTTATTGTTTATTTAACAAGTTTAAAAAAAAAAGATGGTTTCAAAATGGATAGTTGGTGTCATTCTATATACTCTGACCTCTAAGCTCCTTTTTAAAATATTACAAAAATCCTCCTTCATAAATATTAGTATGCTTAGTGAAATACCATAAATTGGTATTGTTGAAATTAATTGATGTGATCTAGTGTGACTTCCTGTGTAGCCCAGGGCATAGAACTTACCCAAAATAATTCCTATTTGAGCTAAGGCATACCTTTGAAAAATAAATCCATTCTTGATTTAAAAATTGCCCATGATTAATGCTACGTTTTAGTCATGGGTATTTTTAGTAAAAGTCATGGACAGGTCATGGGGAGTAAACAAAAATTCATGGCCCATGACCTGTCCATGACTTGTACTATATATCCCTAATTAAAATTTGGGACGGGGTACTCTGGAGGGAGGGGCAGGGGCGCCACAGGTGCTGGAGGGAGTAGTGGTAGCATGCGGCCCGCGACCCAGGCTGGGGGGGAGGGTAGGGGGTGGTGGCGGCATGTGGCCTGGAACCCCCGCTGGTTGGGCTGGCAGTCTACCTACCCGGGTCCGCGTGTCCCTGCAACTCCTAGGGGGAGGGAAGGCCAGCGCTCCCCTCGCTACCCCCACCATGAGCTCTGGCTCCGCAACTCACATTGGCCGGGAACTGCAGCCAGTGGGATCTGTGGGGCGTGGCGCCTGCGAGCATGAGTGGTGTGCGAAGACTCCTGGCCCCTAGGAACTGCAGGGACATGCCAGCCGCTTCCAGGGAGCCCCCCGAGATAGTGCCACTCCGCACTCCAACTCCTGCCGCATCTCTGAGCCCCCTCCCACACTCAAACTGCCCCAGTAGCGGCTGGTGCTGCTGGCCCAGGAGCTGCCTGGCAGTCCCTGAACCAACTGCACCGGCCACTGCAGAAGTCACGGAGGTCACAGAAAGTCCTGGAATCCGTGACCTCCGTAACAGACACGCAGCCTTACCCATGATGGATTCTTGTTGATGTTCTCTGTCAAATTGGCTTCAGTGGAGCATTATAGACAACAATGAATTTGGCCCACTCTTCTCAATCAGACTGTGTCTTCTTAAGATGGAGCTATTTTAATGATTCAAACATAATTGCATTTAGAAAAGAGTATATTTGAACACAGGCATGGTCATGTTTAAATTGACCAATTATTTAGCCTAATTCTGAGAAGCTACTGCTAATCTCTTTTTTTTTCTATTCAAGACCATACCTAAAGCCAACAGAGTTTTGTAAAGAAATATTTCACATTTGAATGTTGGTACTAATGTGTCAACGTTTAGACATGCTCCCTATCCCTCTCCCCCCACCCCATGGATCGTTTAAGCAAAAAATTGGACTAGGTGGTAGCTATTGCCATTTAGAAAACAATGTGAAGCCACTACTGGAGTGTGAGAAACTGATGCCATGGATTTGCCTCATTTTTAAAGTGGTTTCCTTTCTTGGTGCATATAACTGATACTCATGTAACCTTACTTGAGGAGAAAAGATGCAGAAATATAAATAGAATGGGATTTGTCTTTTCATAATTTATTTAGTCTCCTTTATGACATTTTGTATTTAAAATGCATTTTAAAAAATAAACATGTACATTAGAAACAAAGCTGCTCTTTGACTAGCTTGAAGCAATTTTTTCTCCTACCTGCCTTAACCACAGAGTCACAGTTTAACTAGTAGGCAAAGTCAAAGAAGTGGTAATTTCGAGGCAAGTTTTCTAGTTAGATATGCAGTGGTGGATCTTGGAGTGCAGGGACACCCATGCTTGTTGTAATATTGAATTTCTCTTTGTTGATAGTGGTTCCTATATCATTTACCTTCTCCATGGCTGCTGGACACTGAAAATATAAGATGTATCTAAAAAGAGTTATGAAGGAAGATATGCATAGTTATCATTCACTGGCAGAGAGGGGGTTGTGTAAACAAAACTGGATGCAGCTTTTAATTTGGGAGGAATAAGATTTCAATTTCAATTCGAAGACCCCTATTTGAAATATTTTATGCCCTGAAACATATGAACTTTTCACATAAAGAGGTACAAAAAAGATTTGGTAATGCAAATCTGTTTGGTAAATTAAATGAAATATGTATTCCATGCAAATTGTTTTACAGTTAATTTTCTGAGAGTGGGGTATGTTGGGACTGTGGTAAAAGAAACTGAAAGAATTGGTATATATCAAGAAAAGGATGAAGAAAAAAGAAAATAGGTCAACTTTTTTCATTTTGAATTAATTCTACTGCAGAACTAATTAATGCAAAGTTTCTGTGTCTTAACGGGTCGGCTGTGTAAATCAGGGCTCTAACCAGCAATTAAGTGGCAGATAACCCAAGATATGCATTGTGTGTATCAGCATAATAGGTCAATTTTAAAATAATGAACTCTTCAGGAATAATTTCTTCAACATATTGGGCATACCACAGAGATTGTTTTTAACATTAAAAAAGACTGAAAATATCTCACGTGGCAGCCAAGGAAAAGCAAAAACTCGCCTGGACAAATGGAATTTAATAAATTAGGCCCTCGAACTAAGATGGGCTCCATGCCTGTGCAAGGGTTCGTCTATGTGGAGATTACTATAGGACTGGAGCCTTATTCCTCACATGACTAGTTGCTGAGCTGCACTTGAAAGCCTTTGATGGATGGACTAACTAGCACATCTGGACTCCTGCCTCTGTTTCCTAAATGCCTGTGATACACAGAAGAAATAAATGACTTAATTTGTCCGCAGGACCAGATTAGGGTATAGGTCCTAGGCACTACTGGCCCATATTAGAGCCCCAGCTTCTGGAATTGTGATTACATCTGATTATTGTTCCATTAAAATCCACCCAAAAAACCCAAGTGAGTTTGTAGCTCTACGGTTGAGAAGAAAATATTTAAAATGTGACCTAAGCTATGGGTGGCTGTCTGTATGACAGAATCATGGAAATGTAAGGTTGGAGAGGACCTCAAGAGTTCATCAAGTCCAGCCCCGTGTGCTAAGGAAGGGCCAAGTAAACCTAGACCATCCCTGGCAGGTGTTTATCCAACCTGTTCTTAATCTCCATTGATGGGGATTCTACAATCTCCCTGGGAAGCATATGCCAAAATTAACTATCCTTATAGTTAGAAAGCTTTTCCTGATATCTAACCTAAATCTCCCTTGCAGCAGGCAAGTAAGCCTTGTATTTCTTGGCCTATCTTCAGTTGACAGGGAGAACAATTGATCAGAGTCATCTATGTAATAGCCCTTAACATATTGGAAGACTGTTATCAGGTCCCTCTCAGTCTACTTTTTTCAAGACTATAAACATGGCCATTTTTTTTAACCATTCCAAGTAGATCAAATTTTCTAAACCTTTTATCATTTTTGTTGCTCACCTCTGGACTCTCTTCAATTTGTCCTCATCTTTCTTAGTGTGTGGACTCAGTACTCCAGCTGAGGCCTCACCATTGCCGAGTAGTGTGGACTAATTACCTCACATGTTTCAGATATGACACTTCTGTTAATACACAAGAAAATATTATCCTTTTTCTCAGTTGCCTCATGTTGATAGCTCTCATTCATGATCCTCTATAACATCCAGATCTTTTTCAGCAGTACTACTGCCTAGCCAATTATTCCCTCTTCTGTATCTTCCTAAGTGAAGTAACGTATATACTCATTCATAAGCTGAATATTTTTGGTAAAAAAGTGACGCATCAAAGATCCGGGGTCGGCTTATAAATGGGTCTACACCAAAATTTGATGATTTTAAACTCTATGGAATCATTGAATTGAATATCAAATACATTGTCGTTTTGTTTACCTGGAGTGTATGCAGGCATGGAGCCCCTCAGCTCCCTGTGGGCGCGGTTTGCCGTTCCCAGCCAACGGGAGCTGTGGGAAGTGGTGTGCCACTTCCATGCCTGTGAGCGCTCCAGGTAAACAAAACGTCCAGGCCTGCTAGAGGCTTACCCTAACGGGCCAGGAGCCAAAGTTTGCCAACCCCTGAAATATAGGGTCAGCTTATGAAAGAGCCGTACAGTTTTTGCTATTTTTACCTAACTATCTTGGGGGTCGACTTATAAACGAAGGGGCTAATGAATGAGTATATATGGCACTTTGCACTTATTTTTACTGAATATCATCTTGCTTACTTCAGAACAATTCTCCAATTTGTCAAGGTCATTTTGAATTCTAATCTTGTCCTCCAAAGTGCTGGCAATCCTTCCCAGCTTGCAAATTCTATAAGCATACTCTCCTCTCTATTATCTGAATCATTAATGGAAAATATTAAATAGGACAGACCTCTGCAGGACTCCATTAGATAACGTCCTCTCAGTTTTGACAGCGAACCATTGATAACTACTCTTTGCTTATGGTTTTTCAACAAGCTATGCACCCATTTTAGAATAATTTCATCTAGACCACATTTCCCTGGTTTGTTTATGGGAATGTCATATGTGACTGTGCGAAAAGCTTACTAAAATCAAGATAAATCACATCAACTGCTTCCCCTTATCCACTAAGCCAGTAACTCTGTCAAAACAGGAAATTAGATTGGTTTGGCATGATTTGTTTTTGACAATTGTATGTTGGCTATTCCTTAAAACCCTATTATCCTCTAGAGCTTGAAAACTGATTATTTCATTATTTGTTTCAGGATCTTTCCTGGTTAGGTTGACCGGTCTACAATTCACTGGGTCCTCTTTGTTTCCTTTTTTTAAAGAGGTACTGTGTTTGACCTTTTCAAGTCCTCTGGGACCTCATGCATCCTCTGAGTTCTCAAAGATAATGGCAAATAGTTCTGAAGTTGCTTCAATTAGTGCCTTATGTAACATAGGGTGAATTTTGTCAGGCCCTGCTAATTCGAATACATCTAACTTGTCTAAATATCCTTTAACCTGTTCTTTTCCTATTCTGAGTTATATTCCTTCTCCCTTGTTGTTAATATAAATTGTATTAAACATATGGTTACAATTAGTTCTGTGATGTCTACCTGAGTCTACAATCAGCCTAAAACAATAGTTGTCTGAGGGTATGGCTACACTGCAATTAAAAATCTGTGGCTGTTCCATGCCAGCTGACTGGGGCTAGGGCTAAAGGGGTGTTTAATTGCGGTGTAGACATTTAGTCTTGGGCTGCAGCTCGAGCCTGAACATCTACACTGTAATTAAACAGCCCCTTAGCCTGAGCCCCGTGAGTCTGAGTCAGCTGGCACGGGCCATCTGTGGGTGTCCAATTGCAGTGCTGACATATCCTGAAGGGCATACTGCTCCATTCAGATAGTGGGATACTAACTTTAAGACCCACATCTCTGGATTGAACTGCCAACACAACCCTAGCAAAAGACTGTTTGTGGCAGGAGGAGAAGGGTTTAGCAGGCCAAGACCACTCACCTGAGCTTATAAGTACTGGAGGACCCCACTGCTGTCATTCTGGCTCTTGGGTTCAGTGGAGGTAATTTCTGTACTGTCCCTGCTACTTCTCCTGTTCATGCTGCTGCCCCAATTTCTCTGGGAAGGAAGGGGGTGCCCACTTTCCACAGCTGTTCCAGGTGGTTTTGGACCTTAACACGGGAACAGGATTGTGGGGCTGGGGCCATGTCAGGCTGTACCTAGTACCTAGATTTGCCTTAAATCAGCCATGAATGTTTTGCCTCCCACTTCGCTAAATTCCTCCTCTGAGGCCTGGTCTGCACTATAGAGTTAGATTGACATAAGGCAACTTACATCGACTTAACTATGTCAGTGTACACACTACAACCTTGTTCCCACTGATGTGTGTCCTACTACACCAGCATAATAACTCCCCCTCTCCGAGAGGCACAAGGCTTATATAGGTGTAGTTGAGGCAACGCAGTGTCCGTGTTAACACTGCAGGTTACTTACATCGGCTGTTGGCTGTCATTCTTGTCAGTTTCTGTGGTCAAGGCTGAAACTGTAAAATTGACAAGAAAGTCACTCACAGCTCGGTCTGTTGCTCCTGGCTCCCCACTCCCTGCAGGGAGCATGGCTGCACCAAGGCTCCTGGCTCCCCGCCAGGAAACCAGCTACACTGAGGGTCCCTGCTCTCCTCCGGGAGCCCATCAGTCACCCAGGCTCTGGGCGTGAAGCTCCCTGCCAGGAGTGTGAGCGGCAGCCATGCTCGGAGCAGGGAGCTGAGAGCATGGGGAGCAGCCAGGCTCCTGGTGGGTAGCAGAGAGCTGAGAGCCCCTTCGGCTGCCGGGTTCCCAGAGGGGAGTCGAGAGCCTGGGCAACAGCTGGGCTCCTGGCGGGGAGCTATATGCAGAGCTGTCAGCCCCCCACAGTGCCCCTGTTAAGTCTGTGGAAGTGCTTCTGGTGAGGACGCGTGCCACCGGCAGAAGGAAGGTATTGTCGACATGCACCACCTCAGTAATTACTGCGGTGGCTGTAAGTCAATCTAACATAGGTCGAGTTAAGTTTGTAATGTAGACTTGCCCTGAGTCCTCTCAATGAGTCCCTGTTCTATCCACATTTAAGAAGAGTGCACGTGACTAACAATACAGTGGTCCTCTGTTATGTTCATGGCATACCAACAGAGAAATTGGATAAAATTGTAATATACTCTTTCTGGAAGGTTACAGTGTAACACTACTTTTTCTTAAAATCCAGAATCTTAATGCATGAGAACCAAAAAGAGAGAGCAGGATGCTTTGTAAGACAGAGATACACAACTCACCCCATCTTGCTCTAAGCTGACTCTTTACAGACTCTCTGCTGCTAGACCAAGATCACATGCTTCCCTACAGAACCCCTTGTCTGCAAGCATGACCAGGAAAACTCCTGAAATTTAAAATGGTAGCTTACAATTTTAACATAGTTTTCAACACACCATATCCTTCAAAATACACCAAAGGGTGTAGCTGCTTTTTAATAGTGTTTAAGCAGACACAGAGGAAAAAGGTCATTTTTGTTTGAAGATTCTATTCTATTCTGGTTCTTAAACTGCCCTTGTTACCATAATATCTGAGCAGCTTTCAGAAGTGAATGGAGTGATATGACTAGCATTTGTCAGATGTGGTTTGTTCGTTCTTTCTCCCTCTTCCTTGGGGAAATAGGGCCAGTAATATGGCACATCGTTTCACATTTGTGTATGCCATCCATCAGTCAGTATAGCTCGTATTTTTAAGTGGAAGTTGGATCAGATAAGCAGCCTGTTCACATCATGTCTTTTTTCTAGTGCTACAAAAAAATGAGATCCATTTTTTGTTTTTATTGTTTTTCTTTTGTTTAAAAACCACATTGGTAATCTGTGTTGTCCTTAGAAAAATGACCATGGTTTTTAATAAATAAAAATAAATATTGTGGACTGCTCTCTGGCATGTAATTAAATTTTTTTTTAAAAAAATCATTGTGTTCAATTCTCTGAGGCTCGTGATGTCTATTTCATGTTTGGCTGTCTTTGCCATTTTACAGTATCCCATGGTGGTGTTAGAGGACCAGATTGTCGCTCATGTCTTGTCGATTTTGCGGGGTTTCCCTTCAAGACTTCAGTGCTGTAGAGCAACTGGCATTTAGTGACCTTCTGCATCAGTAGTTCCTTCTTCTGGGCATTAACATTGATTTTATGTGTCTTGGCATGTGAAGATCTAGAGCATGCCCCCTGACCCACCACCAAAGAGCATATATTGGCTCCAGCTGCCAAGGAGGCAGAGGCAGCATAATGTCAAGCATTAGAAAGTGGCAACCATGGGAGATTCTGTAGGGGCAGTCTGGGTAAGGGTGTGAATGGTCCACAATGTGATTTGGGGGGTAGGGGGGGGAAGGAAAAAGGGGGCATTCCATCTGCTCGGTGTATGAAATCTGTGTCCAATTATGCGCTCAACCAAATTCAGCCCAGATGCTGGTGTGTACATGTTAAATGCCGTTTTCATTGAACATCTTAAAGCCAACTCACTTCTCTTACTGCAAAGGAGTGCGCACGCGCATGTGCATGTGGAAAGAGACATACACATGTTAATTGTTTGGGAATAAAGAGCAATAAGATGAAAAGAGGCTTTGCCATAGGTTTGAATTGATGGGAGTAGCTTTTTATGTGTAAATGAGAATGAAGTTATTTAAACTGTATCTTGTACTGAATTAGGGAACAAGATAGATTTGACTTGCTCTAAAGAAATGCATTGTGTGGTTTTATACAGGCTATCAGATTTGAGAGTTCAGCCCTGAATCTGAGTAGCTCAAGTTAAAATCCAGAAGTACATACTTGAGAAAATTAAAAGTAAACATGTTATAAGTGCTTTTAAGAAAAACATTCTGTTTCCCTGAGCTGTTAATTTTCTGTTGGTGGTGGATGGAAACATGTCATAACTATATTCACCGACAAATAGTGAATCCAGACAAGTGGAGGGAAAAATGGAATTCAAATGATGGCAGTTCCACCTCTAGTGGGTTGTCTGCTTCTCTTTTGCCCACCAATCTTTGCCTTTATCTCTCCTATCAAATAATAGTATTCTTCTACAAAATAACTTCTATTGCATATTCTATCTGAGGATTTCCAACAACTTCAAACATATTAATTAATGAGTCTTTATACTCCTGTTGGGTAAATAAACGATTACTTCCAGATTATAGATGAGGAAACTAAAGGCCAGAGAGATTAATTTTCTGCCAGTCATAATGATAGTCTATTACAGTATTGGGAATAGATCCATATTCTGGGGTTCCCTGTCTTTTGACTTAATCCCAATATAATTATTTTCTCTATCTATCTATCTATCTATCTATCTATCTATCTATCTATCTATCTATCTATCTATCTATCTATCTATCTATCTATCTATCTATCTATCTATCTAATAAAGCAAGGCTCTTATAAAGCAAGGCTCACCCTTCTTTAGTTCAGTACCAAGGTTCTCTTTCACTACTGACCTCATCAGATGCTAGCCTCTTTTCCAGGCCACTTTCTCTTCTAGCATTGCCCCCACCCCCCGGATATGTGCTCTTTGGTTCACCCACAGGTCTCCCCATTATCTATATCTGTTATCTCCTCACCTTCCTCTCTCTTTCCTTTCCTATTTATTCCTCATTCCAGTTTCCATCTTCCCATCTCCAATGCTGTGTTGCCAACTTCTTAGTTCTGATCCTGCCGGTTGTTTCCCTATTTTGCTCCCTGTTTTTGATCCCCAGATTCCTAAGCATTCCTTTCTATCATAGGGTATATCTTCACTGGAGCTGGAGGTGTAACGTTCAGCTCAATACCCACACTAGTTCTGATCGAACTAAAATAGCTGTGGAACCACAGTAGCATGAGTGAGCTGCCTTGAGTATATACCTCAGGTTTCAGATGGGATCATGCTGGGAGAGGCTAACCTATCCCGCCGCTCACACTGCTGTGGCTACATTTCTGTTTTTAGGGTACTAGCTCATTGAGAGTTAGCATGGATATGTCTACCCAAGCTGGAAATTACACCTCCAGTTCCAGTGTAGACATACCCTGAGAGTGAGATACTGTACCTGTCACAATGCCCATGTGATGCTAAACCAACAAGAGGGGTATGAACAGTGCATCCATTATGTCAGTATTTGAAGACTGGGCTAGAGGAAACTCACCTATGGTGTTTTTTGTTTTGTTTTGTTTTGTTTTTTAAATGGTCCTAAGATCAACAGCTGCATCAAGCAGCTGATACTTCCTATATCTCCTTTTGGTATATACTGACGATAAACAAACGCATGTAATATAGGTAACTGTATTGAGCATCTCAAAAGGAGGCTTGGGCCTGGCTGACTTGTATTCTTGTGATTTTTTTTTTCTGTCTGCCTTGTTTTAAATAAAGTATTAAAGGCTGTTGAGTGGTTATGGCCTACTAGATGGTAAAGCTTGTGCGGAGAGAAGGAAATTCACCTTCCAAGTCAAGACTATACCTTGATTTTATTATTCCGTTAAACAGATGCCACAAGAAACTTGGGCACATTGGGTAGGTAAAAAGTTAAGTGAACAGAAGTTTACATCTCTCTCCCCTTTTTTACATTGTCACTGTCTTGGATCTTATATAAAGATGTCTGCACCGTGAATACGTTCAACAGAGACTTTATAAATAATGAAATTTACTTTTCTTTTTCTCAATGATGATCTTAAATCTTAATGCCATCTAGTCTGCTTTGCCCAAAGGCTAGCTTAAATTACACCTCCCAAGACCAGGAAAACTTTCAGGGCCAAATTTTCAAATCACGGCCTCTAATTATGCAGTATATTTCACGTAAATAGTGGAATTTACCTGCATGAACCCTAAAATTTGAGTCCACAAATGAAAGCATGTAAAAAAAAATTGCATACACAGGTGATTCGCATGTTCAATTTTCATGCACACTAATGGAGGCCAGGATGATGCCCTTTAGCAAACATTGCTCTTAGAATATTTATAGACAAATCCTAAGATCTAAATTTCTGTTGATTTTGGTTGGAGCTGAGCATGCACAAGGAGCTCAAGATTTGGCCCTTAGCCCAGTCACAACTCCGGTGCCCCGCTCAATTTTTATTTTTAACTCTGCTCAGTGTGGCAGATGAAGAATATGTCCCAAGTGATTCTTCCAGCACCAGCTGAGAGACTCCTGGCTTATTTTTGTTCACATCAGCCACTGACACATTTTAAGGTGTGCTTCTCTGCATACAGTATTTGAAGAATCTATCTCAGATACAGGTGGCAGCTGGGCTTTGAAATTTTCTTGGCAGTCAGCTCAAAGTGTATGGGGAGTGGGCCTTTATGATAATATTCAGAGTGAACTCTCTTCAAGTGGTAAAATCTTCTAATAGTGATCCCTTCCATCTGAGGCTTACAGAACTACAGAACATGCCCTTGGTCCACAAGCAGAGCGCCGATAATTAAATTCAAGGATCCAAGGAATACTTTTATGATTAATAAGATTAATGTTGATTGCGTCTACGTACTAGCTAGCTGCAATCTTTGTTGTGACTGCCAAAGAAGTCCAATCCCTTATGACTCTCTCATAAACTTGTGTGTGGTATTTTTCTTCTTGTGGGTTTAGTTGTTACAAATAGAAGTGGGTTGTTTTGCATTTGAAGACAGGGCAGTCTGACTGGAACTTTAATGATCTTTTATTTATCCACTGCTGATTTAATGTGCAGAGCATTCCTTAGCAAGATCATTAAACACAGCATTTTATGTTCTGTCACATAAAATCAGATAAGTTTATGGTAGGAGGAAATCTTTATCTGTTAAGTGCTCTAACTGCTTCAGGTGCAAACTGAACTAAAAGAAGTATGCAACGGCAAAGCATGCAGACTCCTACACAGTTATTGTGACCATGATTTCAGTATATCAGAAGAACATTACACTATATGCATCATTATATAAAAACTCATAGCAAGTTACCAAACCACCCCATTTACATAAACCTCAGGCTTCCAGACTGTCATGACAGTGACCTCATATGTAACCCTTCCACCACTGTATCTGTGCAGGATGGGATCTTTCTCATAAACCACAGTGGTAAAAATGTTGTGGCTACCACTTTTTGCGGGTGTTGCTTAGTTTGTGTAGTCAGATTCACTCTCTATAATTTGGCGACCTTTAGTCTATCCCTGATAGCATTAGTATCTAGATTGTTTGAGACTTCGTATATAATACAGTCTGTTTTCATGTGGGCCCTCTTATTTGCTTAGTTCATGTGTTTTTTTGTTTGTTTGTTTTAGTATAAAAGCTTGTAATTCAGTTTCTTTTAACTCCCAGCCTTTTAATTTTGGGCAGAGACCATGACAATGCTCTACAGGAGGCTAAATAGACCTCTTTGACCTTAACTAATCATGACATTTTAATCCTCATATATAAAAATGATATTTATGTTTCTTGTCCTTAGATAGAACTAATGAAAGATTTCTCACAGTAGAAAACATTTTTGCCCTGGCATTTTTGGCATAAGTACCTTCTCTTTGACTTTACTATCATTAAGTGGGACTGGAATGTAATTCAAGGCTATGTTGCTGAGGTGTAATCTTTGGACACTTCATATCTGACAGGCTTTAGCGTCTGCAGTTTAGACTGTATTGTTCAAAGAGCTAAAAGAAATGTGCTTAACGCTCTGGTGATCTCACCAGAAGAATGTTTACTTAAGTTTATTTTCTTCCACTTCTTACTGCATGTGTTCTTTCAGGTGAAAGTGTGTATGTGTCAATATCTGTCACATCAGGTTTTGGTGTACCCCCGCCAACTCTGCCTGTAACATACAATGATTTAGTCTCCTATTCAATTTCAGTGGTTGGGTTAGTGTGTGGGTAGCTGGATGGCGTTGGTGGCCTATGTATACAGGTCAGACTAGATAATCTGGCGACCACTTCTGGCCCTAAATTTTGATATTAATTTACTGATCTTACTTGTATCATAGGTACATTAGAGTTTATAAATGTACTATTTTATTTAAATAGTCTGGGCCAAATTCTGTCCTCAAATATACATATTTGCAATTCCCGCTTGCATCCATAAGAGTTGTGCATGAGTGTGCCTCTCCAAGCAGAATTTGACTTTAAATTAAGAATGAGAAACTTAATGTTTAAAAAAAAATGTAAAAAGGAAACAGCCAGCACAGTTCAGGAAATATGGATACACGTTAGTACATGTAAAAATTCATTCTGCTGGGGAAACCTGGCATAGTTTTTGTTCTATTGATTTGTTACCAAATTTGATTGTTGGCAGGCAGTTGAGATGGTAGTACTTGGTAATGGTGCAAACTCAACAACAATTACAAAAATCTTCAGGAAAGTGCCCTGTAAGTAAATAATGTTGGTTTTGCTACCGGTTTTCAAGTTAATAGTCACTAAAATGTAGTTGGAATTTCAGGTAGGGGAAGCACGAAGTTATTCAGAATTACATGATTTTTTTCAGGTCTAATACTGTCTGAACTGGTTGGGCTGGAAAATATTGTTATACATCATTGGGAAGTTGGAATTCCTAATGTATATTTAAAAAAAAAAAAAAGCCAGAGAACTTAAAACAATCACAGATCTGGTCTCTCAGCTCAGGAAACTATATGTAGGCTACTTACTAGACAGGTCAGGATGCTTTGTGGGTCAGTTCTCTGTTGTGCTAATGTGTTCTACATTTAATTTATTTTATTTTTATTAGTGTTTACTTCGGTATAAGTCTTGCTGAACACTCCAGACTGTTAATTCTGCTATTGTTGACACAATTTGGCTTGCAAGTTTTTGTCCCCTTCACAAATAGTGAAAGTGTGCCTTCTCTTGTGGAAGAAATGCATGGAAACTGGCTAATGTTATGAGACATGTTATTCTATCTGTCTTTCGGCACATCCAAAACGATTAAAGAATGGCCTCTTCTGTCTGTCTATAGCACATTGGTCCTGTTTTTATGGAGCTGGTGCAGTAAAATAAATAAATAAATAAATAAAGACTTTGCACTAGTTCTATTAATTGAGGCAATGTCCAGACTGCAATATGTAACAGGACATTCTATTTTAGCTGAATTTAACTTGAAATATGTAGGTTTTTTCTATAAATGTGTGGTTATCAGGGGCTGTTGAAACTTAATTACAGCAATGCATTTGACTTCAGTGTCTACTTGAGAAAATACTGGGGACTTGGCTAATTACTTTAAAATGTATTATTTTTTTAACTTTTCCATTGACATAAGGTTACTGAGAGCTTGTGTCCTGTTCTCTCTTCATTTCAGGTATGAGTCATGTCAGTACAGTGAAAGAGGAGGATTTATGTTTCTGAAGTGGAATTGTGTATGTGATCAAAGGATTTACATGCAGCTCTCTGTGCTGTAGTTCCTTCCTGCTCCAGGAGGGACACCTGGGGTGAGTAATGGGATAATTTATAATTAACTCAGACCTTTCTTCGGGAGGCCTGTCGTCAAAACAGGAAGATATAACTCTCATGGTTTCAAATGGGAATAGAAGAAACTTCAGATATTGCAGAAACACCCTTTAATTATAAGCACCAACCTTCAAAGTTTACTTTTCCTCTTTAGTAACAAGAGATTTTCTGTAAAGAGTGGCATGAGGTTTTGATAAATCCCATGCATTTGAGCTTTCCAACACTCTTCAATGCAGCACTTTTTGTAATTTGGGTAGCTTTTATTTGCTAAGCAATCAAAGAAGTTGAACTGACTCAGTCCTAAGAGAAAACTAATCATAGTAGAGCTCAGGGTGAAACCTAGGAGGTAGAGTTCAATCAAACTTTTGCATATGCTTATGAGTGTATCAGAAAGGTTAACATTGGTCAGGGATCTATCTGTATTGCAGCTGGGCTACATGTGTGGGTTTTCAACTAGCTGCTGCTGCTATTTCCAAAAACGATCACCTTAATCTGATTTGGTCTCTCTTCTTCCCTCCTTCCTCATAGACAAGGTTGTGGGTACTCCTCCAACAACCATATCAGCTGTACTGGCTTAAATTTAACACCGGTTATTCTCACCTCAAGCATGCACCTTGGTTAAATATATCATTAAAAATTAAACTAAACTGTTCAAAGAGGAGTAGATAAGGTGAGAGATGGAAAGATGCAGTAGTAGAGAATAGAGTGGGTGGGGAAAATTTCTATTGAACTGTGATTTGACAATAAGTGACAACCATTTTTGTAAAATATGTTTTCTGATGGGCTGTAATTGAGAGTTGCAATGAAGATGCTTCTAGAGCTGGTGGTGGAGGGAATATAGGAGGTAGAGGAGAAGATCCAGAGAGAAAGGTTTCTGCACAGGGAAAGAGAACAGAAGGATAGAAGTGCTTAGGGTGTAGTGGGAGAGGTTTTGCACTAGGGAAGCATGTTAGGTAAAGGGAAAGCAGGGCTCTGTATCAAAGAAGGTGTGAAAAGATAGGATTCAGTGTGTCTGATTTCTGCCCACCACTATATTGTGAATGGCAGAAACCATTGGATAGTGGAGAATACAATTTGATTAATATAGTTTGTCACGTGTGCATTTAGATACCTTTCTCCAACTAGACAGTGAGAAAATCAAAATATGTTTCTGTTGTACCCACATGTACAAAATATATCTTAATTTAGGTGTAGTTAAGGCAATGGGAACTACAGTACTTTCTATATTTTGTGTACGTTTTCAAGAGAGACACCATATAATACCACCCAGATACCCAATCACAACTTATGAAGCTACATACCCAAGTTTGAGTGATTTGAGATATTATTTGAAAATTGAGATTTGTGTGGAGCCTTGTTTAATGTTTTGTACATTTGGTGACTTTCAAAAGACGTTACAAGAATACTTAAAAAAAATTACTAACATACAATAAATTCCTTTATTGTTCTGCTTGTTCATGTTTTTTTTTTCTTTTTTTTTTTTGAGGGGAGGGGATAAGATTTGGATGATTTAAATTTAGTTTTACAGGATACATACTTCAGTTTGTTTTTTTTTTAAGTAAAGTTAGTGTATTTGCTCTTTCTCCTGTTGTAGTCAATGGGGAACTACCATTGAATTAAATGGGACCAAGACCGAGCCCATTGGTTTATGAAAGGATTTTTGTTACATTATTTTAACTGGTTAATGAGTGCAATTATATCAGATATGCTCATATTTGGAACTATCTGGTGCACTGCTCATTTAATAATGACCACTTTGTGGGCATTCTGTATAGGCAGAATATCTATCGGTGAGGTATGGTATTAAGGGTATCATTAGCATGAGATTGGGGTAGCCATGGTGGCTCATTCTTAATGAATGCCAGTAAAATCTTTACATTACACCACACCATCATGTGCCACATGTTTAATTGTTCTAGGAATGTTTTAGTGAGTGCCTGAAATTTTTCAGTGGAACTACTACTAGTATCCCTCCATCTGTAAAGCCAGGTTCTTTAGGTGCTATGAATGCAAATTATACAAGGCTTAGAGGAGAACAAGAAGCAATGGTCTCAAGTTGCAGTGGGGGAGGTCTAGGTTGGATATTAGGAAACACTATTTCACTAGGAGGGTGGTGAAGCACTGGAATGGGTTCCACCACTGGAGGTGGTGGAATCTTCATCCTTAGAGGTTTTTAAGGCTTGGCTTGACAAAGCCCTGGTTGGGATGATTTAGTTGGTGTTGCTCCTGCTTTGAGCAGGGGATTGGACTAGATGACCTCCTGAGATCTCTTCCAACCCTAATATTCTATGATTCTATGAGAAAAAAACCCTGTTATTTTTTAATAACAATTACCTAAATTTTTTCATCCACAAAAATGTAATTAAAGTCAATATTTTGGAGTCTTCCAGAGCTAGAAGCAAATGGCTCTTTGGGAAGCTGTGACTCTCCCTTCTACTTTGGATGTTTCTATTTCTACTCCTACTCCATAAGGATTGGATGCCCTTGTTGTTGGGCTTTAATTGCTAACCCCATAGTTCAGTCTTTAATTTTCTGGGGTTTAATCTCTTCATAAAAAAGGTAGGTAGGTAATTCTATTGAATCTGTAAAGATGCTAACCTAGCATCAGATGGAAGAGTATGATGAGTTATCAATGGTTCAAGCCCCTGGCTCTTATCTCTGGTCTTGTTTTTTTGTTTTTTGTTTTAAATCCTTCTCAAACTAAAGTGATTGAAAAGCTTTCCAGATCTGATCATTGAAAAGATTTCAAGTGAAACTTTTGGCTCTTATAGCAGCATGAGATCATATAATGTGATATGAGCTGAATTGGTACCAGAGTTTGAAATGAAAACGAAAACATGTTACTATTAGCCTCTCTCCGCTATTTTTCAGGACTGTGGGTAAAATACTGGCTTGCTGGTCAACTGCTGTACATTATGACTCCATAATTTAAAAGTGTAGAGTTTCTTTAGTATGTGTGAAGTGTGTGTATTTCTGTTTGCAATTAGTATGTTTAATTTACATCTACTCTGGTGACAAAATGTTTTAGGTTTGGAAACTATTTTAAAACTTAGGGCAACTAAAGAAAATCATCGCAAGAGAGGTTTTACGGAAGCTGTGTGTATTCCTAGAGTTTCTTACAAATGCAATACGGCACTGGGGACACAATCTTTTCTTTAAACTTTCTATTAGACTCAGGGTCTTGCTCCTTGTTACTACTCTAATTAACATTTATGCATGTGCATGAGTGTACACACGTGTGCATATAATATGTACTAATGTATTAATTGTATACACACATACATGTGTACGTTTTATCTTTCTCATCAGAAATGTAAGTTACATAATGCCTAAATTACAGATAAGAAAATTACATTAAAGGAACTTTAATGTTGCAAAGTCAAGCACTCAAAAGTGCCAGAACTGAAATTGCCTAAGCAAACTTAATTCAGCCCCTTATATGTATGCATTATGATAGTGTTTTAATCACATGATCACAAGCTCCTATTTCATTCAGAGCACAGACTGGATAAGACTTATTGGATGGGTAGCTATTTGATATTTTGTTTTGTCATTCAGTGTGTGGCCCTATGCCCTATTTGCTGCACACTCTTCAGACCCTGCATGGAATGCAGAACTATTATTATCCTCATGGAGTTTTTATGGTGCTGATCATGTAGTATGTGAATGTGTCACAGATAGCAATGAATTTGTCTTTACAATCCCCGCCCCCCCTTCATTCCCATGAGTTAAGGTTGTTATCCTACTTTTACAGATGGGATCTGAGGCACAGTGAGAGTAATGTCAAAAGCATCTGCTGATCTTAGTGCCCAAACTGAGATGCTTTGGGTCTGATTTTTTTTATTTAAGCGTACTTTGTAAAGTTTAGCACTTTATATATTCAGAGCAGGCCTCCCATTGACTTCAGCTGACCATGAAACCACCCTTCCTTTTCCTGCAGTACATTGCCTCATTCAGTACACACCTTCTGACTTTGCAACAAATGAGGTAGGGTTCCTGCAGATAACTGCCTTATTCACCACATGTTTCTGATTTATTCTTTGGGCACTGTCCACCTGTGCAATGAATCAGGCGGGGGTCCTATGGAAAAATACTATGTTATCATGTTATTAAAAATTATATCATCATGCATACGTATAAGGGGCTGGATTAAGTTTGCATAGGCAACCTTAATTCTGGCATTTCCTAACTTTTGAGTTGATTTGCAATTGTAATATTCTTTTTAATGTATTTTTTGTATGTAATTTCCTAGTTTTTTTAAAGTACAATAAAAAAATTCCCTCATATTGACCCCCAATCTAGGTCGTCATAAGGATTTGGACCTCTGCCACTTGAGGTAACAGAGTAACTGGTAGCAGTAGTAAACTGATATTACTCGAGTGGGATGAGACACACACTTTGCTAGTGCATGTCACAGATCTTTGCTGATAGCAAAGGAATATTGAGACTCAGAATCGTAGATTCAGCTCCAAGTTCTAGAGGGGAGTGTGCTCTCCATTTGATTCTGTCCATCCCACAAGTCTGATCCTTTCTAAGCTTATCTTCTCCAGCCTGTGCCTGTCTTAGCCTCTCCCTGCTTCTCGCTGGCTCCTGGCTCCACATCACCACATGAACCACTTTGTACAAGGTGTGGACAGATCTAATATTGGCATAGCCATCAATCGCTATGGAGAGACTGACCACCGGAGCAACTAATGCATTTTCTGGCCTGTACTCAGACTGACAAGAAACCAGGATAACTGAGGCATTTAAGTGCTCTGAGAGTTGGACACAAACTTGTCAATAATCGATCAAGAATGAAAGATTAAATCGTGGATGATATTTGGCCACATTGTTATCAATTGATGTTTTTCTGAGGAATGGGCCTGCCACAGTTTTATTTATAGCAGCTGGGGATATTGTCCTCCCCAAGGGCAGGAAACTGACAGTTTCCACCAGCTGTGGGCCCAGTTCTTCCCTGTTGGCTTTCAGAAGTAGGTAGTACAGTGGGTAGCACAGGTTGTGTCATGAGGTATCTCTAGAACTTTAGTGAGCAACACTGGCCTAAACACAGGCCATGGAAGGTTTACTATTTGTATCCTCCAGAAATGGCTATGCCACCGTGGAAACATTCTGAAGTAACGGTTTAACTTTTATGAGCTAAGAACTTGAGGACACGACTTGAGGAGGATTGCTACACTGGAAGGAGTAGGGGAACTGAACCTTGTATGTGGTACCTCTTCTACCCCTTCCTCTGGTTTTTGTCTTACAGAATGTAAACTCTTCACTGGGACCATGCCTTCCCATATGTCTATGCAACATCTCAAGCACTACTTTAATATAAACAATAATAGATGAGGGCATAATATATCAAGCAATATAATTGAATTCACTGTCTGTGACGTTAAAGACCTTGCAAGAACCAGCTCTCACAAACACAACTGCTGAACGGTCAGTGCCATTCAGACAGAAATGAACCTTTTCAGAAAAATGCATTTTTGTAAAGCCTTTCAAATACGGCCCCATTTTGAAAACCCTTTAGATTTGTGAATTGAAAGAATTTAGTATTGATTTTTTGTTATGTATTGCTATAGATGGGCCACATCCTACAGCCTTTAATCATAAGATTGCAGCTGGACTTCTTGCATGAGTAAGGATTACTTGTGTGAGGGAAGATTAAGGGTCTGACTTCTGTTGTATCAAGCAACCCTTGTTTCTCCCTGAGTGGTACCAGCTTACCCTAAACTGCCTGCCAAATGAACAGAGATTGGGGCAAAGTGTGCATCTCAGT
Organism: Trachemys scripta elegans; assembly: GCF_013100865.1. Classification (NCBI taxonomy): domain Eukaryota; kingdom Metazoa; phylum Chordata; order Testudines; family Emydidae; genus Trachemys; species Trachemys scripta. The sequence goes on from NC_048299.1 coordinate 178,592,677, forward strand.
AGAAACTGTCAAGCTTTAGTATAAATGCAATGTAATCTTTAAAAGTCTACCTTGGAATTAATTCACTTACAAACAAAACAAGAAAAATATCAATTAAAATTGTTTTTCCTATTTGTGTTTCTGGTTTCCCTGCCATAAACTGAATTTCATTCTGTAAAATAGCCACACAGTGTTTTCTTTTAGTAGAATCTTATATACATTTACAAAATAGGCTGCCAGTTTTGTCTGAGCAATAAGGCACTCTGGAGTTTGAAGTCTTAACCAGAGGTATTCTGTGAGGCTGACCAAGTACAGTACCTGAGGCATGTGTTACTACTAACCTATGCCATAATTACTGTACGCATGTAGCTACAGGTATATGCACATATGGCTTTCCTATTGTGAGCGTTCAGATGATTTGCTAATGCAGGCCAATACTCACATCAACCTTTGTCTCTTTGATCTTAATAGATCACCACAAACCAGGTTATAAACTGGCATACAAGGTTCAACAGTAGGGCTCTGTAAACACTTTGCTTAGAATCCATCCCCTCCTTGAAATTAGGGTGGATTCAGAGCCTCTTTTATCAGTGAACATCAGCTCCACCATTTGCAAAGTTGTGATGGTGTTATGTTTAGTTGCAAAGTTGTGATGCCCGCTCCCTGCCTGTCTTTGGGGACAGAGGTGCGTGTGGCCTATACTCTTCTCACTCAGTCCTAAAACCAGGAGCCTCCTGCTGTGGTCTTTTCTGGGATGCTGGGTTAGTTATTACATCTTCACTCCCCAACCTGTTTGTTGTACATATCTAAGGATGGTGGTGAAGGAGACAGAGGACTACTTGCTATTGGTCACTACCTCCCTGACCGTAAAAGGGAGTGATCTTTCCTCATAAACAGAAAAACAGACGTGAAGAAAGAGCCAGAGTGGTGCTCTAGTGAGCTCAGGGATAGATACCCATAATTCCTTGAAACTAGAATGTAAAGAAAAGAAGCCCTTTGTCTTAATCATTCCATAGCAGCCATGTCAAGGATTACAGGGTATCTGTGGTGCTGAGCCCAGTCTGGAAGGTGGCTGACAACTACAGTGCTTCCCTGCTATATAGTGGGAAGCAAGTGGGCAAGGTCTACTGACTCCAAAGACCCTTGAAAGGTTTGGGAGAGACAGCGTTCCATACCAGGCAACTCTCCTGCTGGGAATAGCAGCCATCTTGGATACTTTGAGGACCCAAGGAACAGCAGGGAGGACCATGTGTCCACACGATGGAACAGGTAGTCAGGCTCCCCTCCCCAAGACACACACAGGACATCAAAAGTAAAGCCTGACATAGCCAACGTCTTCAGGGCTAGGAGGGGTGATGGAATGTGGTTCTTGGATGTTACACTAGAAGTTTCCTTCCCACGACAACTCCTGTATTGAGTTTGTGTGAAATGGCCCCTGCATGCACATTTCTTACAGTCCTGTTCAATAATAGCATCTGACTGGTGGTGGAAAAGCCCACTTGCTGAAGATATGGGTGCATTAAAACACCCCAAAACTAAAATTTACTTCTTAAAAAAGCCTTTAAATTAAATTAAGTGTCGGTAATTTTATTATACTGTTTTAGTGGCCTGATTGTGACCGGTTAGGCTCTTAATAAACCTCATGATAAAAAGAATAGAAACATTAGTCAGTTTGCACCCCTTTATATTGCTGTTCGTGTTCCAATTATTTTGCTGTGATTCTTCTTTTTAAAGTAGCCAGAAAGAGTACAACAAAGTATGGTGAGCCCTAATTTAGAAGCAAGAGCCGGTTCATCCTGATAAAAGGGTCAGCCAAGCCTCACTAGCTCTTTATTAGAATCCGGTACCCACTGTGTTTTATCTTCTATGAATATTACTCTTCTATTATGCTCACTATCATCTCTATGCAGATGATAGTTTAATACTTGCAAATGAGCAAAATATAATGAGCGGTGAGCTATAAAAACATTGAAAACTTACTAAGATGAGGAGACAAGGGCAGTGCTGGCAAACTAATGTTAATTGTTTTTCTTAGAATAAGCGTACATGTGTTGGATGTAAAAAGCATATTTTAGGATCTACTTTTCCATTGCTACATGAATGCAACCCCTGTTCCTGCTGGGACTCCGCTTTACATACTTCAGGTAGAGCAGAGACACCCGTTTTCCCCCCATTCTTGCCTATGGTGTAATCCAGTCACTTAAGGTTTGCAATTAGCATTGGCTCATTATTACTGTTGTAACTGTTGGGCATGTTAAAACATCCCAGTGATTACGCAGGGGCAGGGAGTGCGGTAGAAGTCATAAGCAAGGCATGTGGCACGAGTCCCATGTAGTTTTGCTCTAGAAGCCCAAACCTGGTCTTTCATCATTTTTGTTATGAGGTCGATCCTGTACTTATGACACTTTTTATAGTAAAAATTACTTTTTCATTAAATTGCACAAAAATATATGTAATACTATATACTCTATAGCAGAGTGACTAAAGCCTTTCTTGGAATAAGAGAGATCTGTCAGGTCCTGCTTTTTGCTACAGCTGCAGAATTTTTACTTGTGGAAAGAAAGAGAAAGAAAGACACACTTGGGAGGGCCTAGCATCAGCAGATAAAAGAAGCACCACCAGTAATTGAGGTCTGACTTTTTTCCTTCTTGTTCCTTTCCCCCAAAATGACCATTTTGAACTGGTTGAGCTATTAGGGTGGAAAACCTCAAAACTATTTTTTTAATAAAACTGTTTGTTTTTCAGAAATAGAGAAGTAGAAACTTGGAAAACGAATAGTTTTCTGAATGGGTCACCCTTTTTTCTCAGGAGTCACTGTTCAGTTGTTTGGATGTCTTAAAAATGCTGGCCAAATTTTAAGCCAGTTTCATGTTATGATACACTACTGCGGGGGCCGGCAACCTTTCAGAAGCGGTGTGCCGAGTCTTCATTTATTCACTCTAATTTAAGGTTTCGCGCGCCAGTAATACATTTTAACGTTTTTAGAAGGTCTCTTTCTATAAGTCTATAATATATAACTAAACTATTGTTGTATGTAAAGTAAATAAGGTTTTTAAAACGTTTAAGAAGCATCATTTAAAATTAAATTAATATGTAGAGCCCCCCGGGCAGTGTGAGTGCCACTGAAAATCCGCTTGCATGCTGCCTTCGGCACGCGTGCCATAGGTTGCCTACCCTTGTACTACTACTGTCTGTCTCTATAAGCTGGGTGGCTGAAAACAGTTTCCTGCCTTTCAGTTGTCCATTTGATATCCTGCCCTATCCTGTTGATATGCAGGGGAATATTAATTTTAATATAATCTTTGGGATCGTTAGGAATTTATAATACAGGAGCAGTCATGAGAGTGCACTTTGGCATATAATTTTTTTTCTTCATGTAATGGCATAATTTGTTTGAAAAGGCTATGTTGTTAAGATGCATTGTCCAGATATGCTCTTTCCACTGGGTATCTCTCAGTACTCCACACTGGGAAAAAACGGCAGTAAGTTCACGGGGTCATGCTTGTATTAAGTCTCATGCTTCCTGTCACACTGTATTTGACCTGGATTGAGCAGCTGATATGACATCATTGTGGGTGTTGCCAGCACATTCTTCTTTTTATATTAAATCTGCAAAAATATTTTCTTTTTGAAGATCCCCTTCCAACCTCCCTTCCCCCCTCCACCCCCAAAAAAGAGATCTCGTCTGGCTTTGTATACCCCATAGGTATGTCTGGTGGTTTTGGATGAGTGAGGTATTGTCCTGCTGTTTACCTCTCTCAAAGGAAGTGTCTGTTGACATAGTCTGCATTTCAAGCATCTTTATTATACAACACTCTGGGAAGCCTTCAGGGCAAGCCAAGTAGGCCCTAAAAAGCAGCTTCTTAGTCACAAAGGGAGACAGAGCTAACCAGACACCAGCAGTTCATATTTCTTTCTTTATAGAGATCTGTGTAATGATAATGTCAGACCTCACAGAAGACTAAGGCTGCTTATTTAGAACTGTATGTGAGGTGAGGCAGGAAGGCCTCCCAGCTGCTGTTTTTACCTGCCACAGTAGGTTAGTGGCAATAGCCTTTTTAAGAGTGAGCAGTGGAGCAGAACAGCACTGCTTTAATCCTTAGGGGACTGACTCTGCCACCCTTACTCATGCCGAACAGTGCCTTACTCCACTACCTACAGAGTATCCATTGTGAGTGGGGTTGGCAGAACCAGACCCTCAGTAAGTTGCTCTGTCTGTCTTTTTCTGGCCTTGGCTATGCTACAGATTTTCTGAAATTGCTCTACCACCAGTGCCAGGAACAGTGGGAGCACTAGACTGATGGTAAGAGAATTAAAAATAACCCTTAGGGTAGATATAGTCTCTCTCTGTACCTCCACACTCTTAATTAAGGACTTCCATGGAATGATCACTATTAATTTTCATCATGGCTTAATTTTTTATTTACACATTTTTTATTTAATTATATGAAAGTATGTGCAAAGACAGCCATATGGCCAAAACTTATATAAAATATACTTCTATTTGGATAACTGGTCCTCATGGTACTTTTGAGATCTGGTGGCACTATGGATCGGGCATAGACCGGTCAGCCTAACTTCAATACCTGCAAAGATACTGGAAAAATTATTACACAGTCAATTTGTAAGCACTTGAAGGATCATAGGGTTATAAGGAATGGCCAGCATTGATTTGTAAAGAACAAATTATGCCAAACCAACCTAATTTCCTTCTTTGATAGGATTACTAACCTAGTGGATGGGGGGAAGCAATAGACATGATATACCTTGATTTTTAGTAAGGCTTTTGACACAGTTCCATATTACATTCTCATAAGCAAACTAAGGAAATGTGGTCTAGATGAAATTACTATTAAGGTGGGTACAGAACTGGTTGAAGGGTCATACTCAGAAAGTAGTTATCAATGGTTTCCTATAAAATTGGAAGGGTGCATCTAGTCGGTTTGTGCAGGGATCAGTCCTGAATCCGATACTACTTAATATTTTCATTAATGACTTGGATAATGGAGTAGAGAGTGTGCGTATAAAGTTTGCAGATGACACCAAGTTGAGAGGAGTTCCAAGCACTTTGGAGGGCAGGATTAGAATTTAAAATGATCTTAATGAATTGGTCTGAAGTCAACAAGATGAAATTCAGTAAAGACAAGTGCAAAGTACTTAACTTAGTTAGGAAAATGCACAACTACAAAAGGGAGAATAACTGTCTTAGGTGGTAGTACTGCTGAAAAGGATCTGGGACTTATAGTGGACCACAAATGGAGTATGAGTCGTCAATGTGCTGAAGTTGTAAAAAAGGCTAATAAGATTCTGGGGTGTATTAATAGAGGTGTTGTATGTAAGACATGGGAGGTAATGGTCCTGCTCTGCTCAACACTGGTGAGGCCCCAGCTGGAGAACTGTGTCCAATTCTGGGCACCAAATTTTAGGAAAGATGTGGACAAATTGCAATGAGTCCAGAGGAGAGCAACAAAAATGATAAAAGGTTTAGAAAACCTGACCTATGTGGAAAGGTTAAAAAAACTGGACATGTTTAGTCATGAGAAAATAAGACTGGCGGGGGGGGAGAGAGGGGTAATAGTCTTCCAGTATATGAAGAGCTGTTGTAAAGAGGGAGATAATCCAATATGTGAAGGGCTAAAGGCAGGACAAGAAGTAATGGGCTTAATCTGCTGCAAGGAAGATTTAAGTTAGATAGTGGGGGGAAAAAACATTCTAACTATAAGGATAGTTAAGCTCTGGAATAAGTTTCCAAGGGAGATCATGGAGTTCCCATGATTGGAAGCTTTTAAAAACAAGTTGGACAAACACCTGTCAAGGATGGCCTAGGTTTACTTGGTCCTGCCACAGTGCAGGGGGCTGGACTTGATGACTTCTCGAGGTCCCTTTTAGCCCTACATCTCTATGATTCTTTGTTACCAAGGCGGTCTATTAATATTTGCAAAAGAAGAGAGTTTTACTTCAGATTAAATTTGAGAGTCAGGACCAAACTTTGTCAGTAAGCAAACTCTGGAAGACATACATGATGATATGACAGTTTAATTTTTTTTAAAGTACTGTTGCAAGCCTATGGAATATGCAGCCTTAGCTTTGATTTGCACACGTACCATTTTTTTTTCTTTTAGTGCTTAAAAATAAATCCTAAAATACCTATCTGGGCATATTACTTGAGAATTAATAGAAATCTTGTTATTTGAAGAACATCCTAGTCTTTGGCTTACGTGACCCATTGATAGTTCTAGAAACTTGACCAGCAGTGTTATTAAACCAAGCTTTGTTTTTCCAGTTCAGTGTATCTTCCCGACAGCTCCAAATACTTTAAACTCACCCGCACTGACTGATCCTACAATTTTTCAAATCAAGAGTTGGTTTACATTGTGTTAATAGGAGGAAACCAATATAAACCTGGCCCTGCCAAGATGCCTGCAATCCCAGCACTGAGCTTTATGTTGGCTTCAGTGGTTGCTACTTTAAGGTGATTGCTTTCTTCATTAAAAACCAACAGATAGCCATGAAAACTGCAGGTCATTAAGAAAAGGCTAGGGTAAGAGTGAACCAATTCTCAAGTGTCTGTCATTCCTTGTGATGCTTAGGCAGGTGCTTAATGGCTAATTATTTTAATTGCTATTAGATAACTGTTCAGAGTCATACATTAATAGTGGAAGCAGCCTATGTCTTGATAGTAGGCACAGACACCAAGGGCCAAATTCAGTGTTGGTGTAAATAGTTGTGCAAGTTATATGTTGGAGCCCAGTTGTTTCCTTGTAGGATATGAGTAACTCCTTTTTAAATTACTGGAAGTTATTTGTATCCTGTGGGGAAGAATTGAATCCCAGGTGTAGCTGACCAGAAAATGGTTGTAAATAGTAAAATAGTGTAATCTGCATAGATTTAGTATTTACTATCTGTACAAATCAACAACTGTAATTTACGTAGAGAGGAGTGCTGACACCAGGCCAAGGACGCCTTTCACTTACACCAGTGACCCCAACTGAGCTGCACCATTGTAACTTAGAGCTTAGCACACCATTTGTAATTTATATTAGTGCTTGCACTACTATGGAATTTGGCCTGGTGACTTCAATATGAATTGACATTAGGCGAATTTAGCCCTATGTCTGTAGACAAAAACAAAATGGTAAAAATAAGATGTAGATCCATAGAAGGTAGAAATTAAATCTCTTTGGTTTGCCCTCATGCCCTGCCTCTGAAAATGTCTTTAAAATCTAGACGTTACTAGCACTCAGAACCTTTATTAGCTGATGACTTGTGAATTTGTACTCCTTCAGATTGTGTGTAACAAAACAAATAAGAAAATCAAATCCAAGCTTAAACAAACATTTATATAAACATGGGGTTTTGATTTCAATACTAGTTAGTGTTATGATTGGCAAAAGCATGCTTTTTCACAGAGCCTGTGCTGTGGCCAACTGGCATGAAATGTGGTGTTTCTCTTAAAGCCCCTGCTTCTGGAGGCAGGTGATTGCCTTCCAGCTTTCACGTAAGAAGTTTCTAGCCCTAGTGGTTGTGGAGAAAAGCATGAACCCAGTGCTAAGAAACCAGAAAGCAAATAAGATTTTTAAAATAATTTTTGATACTTTTTATTTTTAAGTCAATCTCAAGTTTTTTAGGGTCTGACTCATGGTTTTGAATGCTTGGGATTGGCAATACTGAGCCTGACAAGGCTACCACTACTCACGTTTAATAGTCCCTTACTCAAATAAGAGTCCCATTGATATGTAGAACTGATTTCAGTGGGACTATTTACAGAGTAAAGTGCTGCTCATTGTAAGGATAGCAAAATTTGGCTGTTCGGTAGAGGCACCCTGATTTGGCTAGACTGGCGAAACACTAAACCAAACTCCTCCTTTCCCCACTTACCAGTCTTCAGATAGCTTCCCTCTTCCCTTCCTCAGAGAAGAGTGGGGCTGGGTGGGGGAAGAAAGCAGCATTTTCTTGCCCTGTTGCTTGTGGGCAGTGGGGCTAAATAGGACATTCTCTGCCTTCCCGGCAGGTGGCACTGGCAGCTGTCACTTTATTAGGTCTGTTTGCTCAGTTCCTGGTCCTCCTGATTCAGTGGGGAGCACTCCTGAGGAAGCAGATCGAGTGGAGCTCATGTCAGCATTCAGGCAGTGGCCTTATTTCACCTACTGGTGTGAGTGCTGTTCTGCAATGCTGTGTTGACCGGCTGTAAAGAACTCAGTGATACTACCAAAAACTCTAGAGAAAAATCCTTTGAAATATCTCTCTAATCAGACATTTTGATGATTCTTTTTGCTTTATATGCTGACTAATAATGTCCGTCTGCTTCGGTGCATCTCAGGCTAACCTCCCTTCTGTAAACAAGTATGTTCCTTCACTGTCTGTTTCAGTCTATAGCCTAAGATGAACTTGTGCGAAAGAATCATGTAGCTATAAATTGTCCTATATTGACTAATTTTATTTTGTTTTTCCTTTTGGCAAAATTAAAAGGAACAAGATAAACTATACATGCATTACATCACAAAAGTGTACCTCCTATCCATTTCACGGTGAACTAGTCCACCATGTGTTCCCTCACATTTTTGTTAAAGGTTAACAAAACTGTTTAGACAACTCTAATGGCCGTACATCAATCTGCTGTATCTAGCTGATTAATGTGACTGATTTCTGTAGTGAATTCCTTTAACCACTTCTTATTTACAAAGTGAGGGGATCTTGTTTAAAGCAGCCACATGGAATGTTCATCCATTTTGGAAGCGCATTTCTTGACTGAAATAAATTTAGGAAACATAAATCTAGTAAACTTCTGAAAAACAATATTCAGCCAAGGGTTCCTGTGCAATTGTAATTATGGATTTTGCTATAGTAGAGTTCACCTCTCCCTTTCCCCCAAAACCAAACCCAAATTAAAAAAAAAATCTTATTTCTGCTGAGAAGTTTGTTATAACCTCAGACAAAATGTGAAAGACCAAATGCCTCTTTAGCCTAAGAGGAGGTGCATTGAGCTGGCAGCAAGTTCTCCATCTCATCTCTGTTACTGAGCAGTTTACATACAAATGTTATTTCTTACCTACCCCTCATAAGCCTACCCTAAGGGTAAATATAATTGACCCCCTTGTAGAAATAAGGTAAATGAAAAATTATAGTAGGTCACTTCAGGCAGAGTTGGGTACAGAACCCTCTCCGGTTTATCAAAACCCTCAAAAATTGTATTGCGGGCATCAGAACTGGACACAGTATTCCAGAAGTGGTTACACCAGTGCCAAATACAGAGCTAAAATGATAAATTATCACTTATGTCCTGAGACATCCAGTACCTCAATACCTAATGACTACAAAGCCTTTCACCTCTATGCCACTAGTTTTAATCCAGCCAGCTCAGTAGGGACTGAAAGTTGTTCTCAATATAATGAATATTTGGAAGTCCCCGAAAGAAATGAGTTTGGTGCATCCCAGTACAAATTCATTCCTGTGGGTTGCACTAATTGGCAAACTCAGCAGAGAAGCCAAGATACTACCCATAGAAAGGGTGTAAAATGAGAAGAGCAGAGTGTCGAGGACAGAGCTTTAAAAACTCCCAAAGTAACTGGGGGCTGTATCTAGCTGATTAATGTGACTGATTTCTGTAATCACAACCCCTCGAGCGATGTAGTTAAGCCGACTTAAGTCCCCTTGTAGACAGTGCTAGGTTGATGGAAAAGTTCTTCTGTTGACCTAGCTACTGCCTCTCAGGAAGGTGGATTTACTACAGTGATGGGAAAATCACTCCCATTGCTATAGTGAGTGTCTATACTGAAGTGATACAGTGGCACAGCGGCAGTCCTTTAAGCATAGACGGAGAGCACTCCACCAACAGAGATAATAAAAGAATGGGCAGAGAGGTAGGAGGAGAACTAGCCATGTGTCTTGAAAGCCCAATGAGGATTAGGAAGAGAGGATGATCAAGAGAATTAAAAGCAGCAGAGAGGCCAAGAAATGTTGAAGATTGAGTAGAGTTCCTGACTTGGCCAGGAAGAGGTCATGAGAGACCCTAGTGAGAGTGGTTTCAGTAGAGTAGAAAAAATGGAAGTCAGATTGGAAGGGATCCAAGACAGTGATTGTTGAGGGAGAGAAAGTGAATGCATGGGCTGTAGACTGCACATACAATGAGTTTACAGATAAAAAGGGGCATGAGATGAGCAATAGCTGGAGTAGCAGGTGAAGTTGAGGTTTTTGAGGATAGTGGACAGGGAAGGAGCCAGAAGACAATGAGGGGTAGAGATTTGGGCGGGGAGGGGCTGGTAATTACATAGGAAGAGATGGGATCACTAGGGAAAGTAGAAGGGTTAGAGTTGGAAAGAAAGCAGGAGACATATCTCCTTCATATTTAACAGGTTACCACATAATGATGCTTTCGTTAGAGTACGTAGGAACAGCATGATAACATAAATTTTCTTTGTGGAAAATATCATATAGTGAGCAAAGGAAGAGACATTTATTTGCCTAAAAGAGCAAATGTTGCTTGTGAGTTTTGTGATTTTGATGATGCAAAAATAAATACATAAATCAGCCAAATCAGCCTATTTCAATAATTTTTTAACTGAACTGGAAAAGCAGCACATTGCTGTGGTCCCCCTCCACCTCTCTGGGGACATAAGCCCTCCCTTTGCTTTCCTCCGCCCACTCACACCACTGCTACCACAGGAGACAGCTGGGCAGCAGGCTGATCTGTGTTGGTTACTGTGGGCCCGGTGGAGTTCACTTAGCATTGGAAAGAGACTGACACATCCAGACTTCAGGAGCAGAACTACCTAATTGTCTGGCTCCAATCCAGCTGCAGATTGACCCAATAAACTCTAATGAATCTGGATTCCTGCAGTCTGATTTGCTTCCTCTTTCTGTTATGTGCTCCTTTCAGTCCACGAAGAGTTGAAACCTGAGTGCTGGTTTTGACAAAGGGGGGCGGTTAGGGAGAAAGGAGGGGAAGAAAGGGCAGATAACAGCCGAATGTAATCAGCATTTTATTACCATCCTTAGGAAGTGGGAATAGTTTAAAAAAAAAAAGTAGGTTTGAGCGCGGAAAGTTAATTATGGTGAGGTTATTTGACAGGAAATTACAAAATACAAACAGACAGAAGAAACACGTTTTAAAACAGGGTAGGAAATCTCAAGTTACTTTACTGTGTATATTCAAAAACCCCAAAGCAAAGGCTGAAAATAACAGTTTAAACAAAAGCTATCTTATCTGATAAAAACATTTCAAGTACAAAGGGAAATTTATATATTGGGTTGACAGTCTTGAAATAAGCTGATTTTCTTGATAACACTGTAGATTTAATTGTGGGAAAAAATTGGGTTCATTTGGATGACCTACCGACACAATAAGTTTCCATGTATAAATGAACTGCATTTTATCTATCCTTTTACATTTCTAGTCTTCTAAACCATGTTTATCAATGTTTCCAGAAATTGGAAAGGTATATTTATGAATGTAGGACAAGACTGATAAATATGTGCATATTTTAAAGGCGACTACACAGAGCGGATCCAGTTCATTTCCCATACAACTGTATGTAGACTTAGTAGTGTTTCCCATATTGGGAAAGAAATGAATAGAAAATAAGTGCTTTGGGGCTGAGTGTAGAATTTCTAGTACTAGTGGTGTTCTTCAGGTTTATTATTAAATTCCTTTCATTATTAGCATGATTTTGTCGACCTCTTGGATTTTTGGCATGTTTGGCATAACCCTTTCCTTTGGTTATCTTTCCTGAAACAGTAACGCAAGGACAGCAGAACTTGCTCCTTACTATTTCGTGGTTCTTTATAGCCCTGCCATAGGTACCAAAGCTGCAAAGGACATCAACAAAGACCTTTTCTGATACCTGGTCTCTCTTCTAGCTTTCCATCAAAGACAACATTCTCCTCAAAGAAAGGTGCTGATTTTCTTTGAAGGGTTAAGATTGTTCGCTTTGAAGGGCACTTCTTATTATACTTCCTTAAAGATTACTTGCTAAGATACTGAATAAGCATTGAATTCCATGTAGTTATGTGTCCACACATTACTATATAGGATATATACAATAGCTATATTGTATTGGGCAGCGGGAGGGATCCCTGTGTTGCCCAAATTATGTATTAGTTTAGCTTCTGTTAAATCAGAATACATTTGATAATAGATTTTATAATACCAAGTAGTGGAACAAAAACTTGCTTGCTTTGATGAAACTGAAATAATAGTAATGAAGTAGAAGCATTAGGAGGTTTGTAGGTAAAAGTTATGTAACTGTTACTGGCACCGACATGGTTTCATTGTCAAACTGTTTTTCCCCCTCTCCAAAGGCAGCATGTTTGTGTGTTGTTTATCATCCTCACTGACAACTGTTCAACACATACAGATCAGGGGAAATAATACCCAGGCTAAAGGCTCATGCAAAGAATCCTGCTCACACAGCAGAAGTGGTACAGGTTATGTGACAAGTTGCTGGCTTTGAGACTGTGGGATTAAGGCACGGAGGATTACAAAGTGAGTGCTACTACGCTAATATTATAAATGCACCAAACATATCCATGATTCAGCAGTGCATCATCGTGCTGCCATGGTCCCCTGAGAAATGCAAGATGATATTTTCTGATAAGTGGTCTGCTTTGCCTGTAATCTGCCCTCCTCCCCATATTGTGGAGCTTTCATAATTAATAGATACAACAGAGACAGGAGATCTGTCAGGAAGTGTTGGATACCCATTTATATCCTATAACAAGTTAGTGGTACGATGTGTTTTGTGTACTGGGCTGAGATGCAAGCTGGCAGCCATATGATTAAATTGGCAAAGTGACCCTTTTCCCTTATATAAATGGGTAGGATGTTGACTAAATGTTGGAAATCTTTTGCAGTGGGTGACGTGAATGTATAATTCTCTGGGAATGTCTAAGTAAGCTCTAGAAGTATTACTTAAATATGGGAATGATGAGTACACATCTGCTTGCATTCATAAACACAACACTAGGAGGCCCGGTTTTAAATTATCATCCTACTATTGCAAAACCTCCCTAGTAATCCTATAAAGCTGTCAGACACCGATGAGTCCGTGAGGGTTATGGCAATATTCAACACCCAAGTATCAAATGTCAAAAGACCGTGAGGATTGGGTTGCAACATAAATATTCTGAACTTGATTTTATCGTTTTTTTCTCACCGAGGGGAGCAAATGGCACCTGCACAAGAAAGATCTTTAGCTGCCACACTTCCCATTTATGTCTTATTTAAATCTTCTACTTGATTTTATTGTTTTTTCCCTTGCTTATTTTTTTTTATTAAACCAAATGGCACCTTCACAAGAAAGGACCTGGCCTGACACACTTTTCATTTATATCTCATTTAAATGTCCTACTATTTGAAAAGAGTTTTGTAACTTCCACCTGGGGGGAAAAGTTCATATAATTGTAGGGAAAAATAACTTCCTCCTTGAAATAGGAGAGTATTGATGTCAATGTGGATTGTTATTACTAAGCTCCCACTGTTTTGAAGAGCATCATTAATATTTATACAGTGTATAAATTTCAAATATCTTAACAGACACAAGCTAATACATTAAACTTAACTGCAGCCCTGTCCTGTACAATAGGTAAATGCATCTCCACTTTACAGATAGGTAAAATGAGGCATAGCGTTTGCCAGAGTTCACACAGTCAGTCAAATAGAATAGAATCAAGTCATCCTAACTTCCGGTTTCCTGCTCAAACCCTCTAAAATTCTTCCCTGCTGTACCTGTAAAAGAAAGTCAGGTGCTGGCGTAGCAGAAGGAAAAAAGGCGTTGATACAACTTGTCATGTAGTCAACACTCAGGTTACCATGATAGTAATGGGGATGTTTTGCTTTTCCCTTCCTTTTGTCATAAGAACAGTCTGTTTATATGTTCTTCACAGTTATAACTCAGGTTTAGGAATTTCCTTCTCATGGGTTAGGGCCCGTTTCAAAATTAGTATCTTCCAGAGATTGCAGGAGTTTATTGGAAATTAGATAAATGTTATCCAATATCTCTTATCTGTTTTTTTTTTCCCTTTCAGGGAGAACCTAGTATGAAGGGCATTTAGGCAGATGTTCTAACCTGGAGTCAAATAATATGGTTAATGAAAGATTAAAATGCAATAAACTATTTTACTGCTACATTGTAGTTGATATTTAAAGTACAGTTAAATCAGGAAATTCAGTTATGGTTCTCATTGGAACTGTTAACTCAGACCCCACTCTGTGAACATGTATTGCTTTATGTTTACTCAATATGGATTAGGATAGCTTTAATTCCTTAGCTGTAGTCGGGAGAAATATTAACCATGAAAGTGTTTTTTAGTGAAATTTGCTAGTTTTCAGGTTTACTGCAATTTGAATAATGTTATGAAATGCTGGCATTTTTTGAAGTGTCATGTGAAATAATCTTTGTAAAAATTAGAGAAAAAAAATTTTTTATTAGAAAATTTACACTTGTGAATTTTGAAGAGTCTAGAGTTTGAGCTGAAAATCCATATGACCTAGGGGATTAGCTACAGTGCTAGATTCAGGAAATCCAGAGTTACAATTCTGCCTCCTGATAATGACCAGCCTCAGTAACGTGTTGCCGTTATATTGCACTTCACAAACACTGTTTAGTTAAATAAGTAAATACTATTATTCACATTTTACAGATGGGAAAACTGAGGCCTAGTGAGTGTAAGTGACTTAACTGAAGTAAATCTTGCTGAGAACCTGTATTAAATACCAAGTCTCTTGACTACTATGCACAGGCCTAGTCCATTACACTGTAAAGGTGTTGCTTAATGGCAGCATTAGTGAAGTCAAAGAGAACCATCAGTTGAATTTTATGATTTTAGTCCATTACTCCATTCAGCTTTTAAAAACATGGCTCATTTATTTAACTTTTATCTTTGCATCTTCAAAACTCCATTGTGGGTAAAGTTTAAACAAATTAACCATTAACAGATGTAAACCTCATTCATATCCAAACCACATGTTATCCTGGTAGTTTATCTGTTCTTGCTTCCTTTGAAAACAGCAGAGTCTCAATGTATACTTTGTACGTATACATGGTATGAGTTTTGCAACATTTATTTTATTATTCCCAAATACAGACAATAGTGCAGTTTGTTTCAAGGTGTTTTGAATAGAATCTTTGGCACACTTACAAAGTTTCTATCAGTCACTAAGTAACCCCCTGCTTCTCATGTTGTCACATGAAGTGATTATTTGTGTTGCGGAAGTACTTAGTGAGGTTCCATTCCAGAATCGACTCCACCTCATGCTGGGTACTGTATCACTGTGTTGCCAACTCTTGTGATGTTTTGTTTTACTTAAAGACTCAGCTCCTGGAAAAAAAGTGATTTATGCGAGAATCTCAGCTGTCATGTATCATTCTGGGATGTCCTTTTCCAACTTTTTGTTCCCTCCTCTTTTCCCTTTTGTTCCCACTCCTCTGATGGCCCTACAGTTGTCACCGATTTCTCTCAAGGGAAAGAGTGTATCATCAGATTAGGTAGGTTCTTCCACAGCTCCTCTGTGCTGCTCGTGGAGCCAGTGAGGGTGTCATTAGAGAGATTAGACGGGTATAATGGCTGAGGGAAAGTCTATACTTAAAATGCTGCATCAGTGCAGCTGTGCCACTGTATCACTCAAATGAAAACGCTCTAAGCCAATGGGAGAGAGCTCTCCCATGGGCATAGTTAATCCACTATCTATGGTGGCGGGAGATGCTCTCCCACTGACATAGCACTGTCTATACGGGGGATGGGAGGTTAAGTCAGTATAACTCTGTTGCTCAGGAGTGTGGATTTTTCCCACCCCTAAGCAACGTAATTATACCAGTACAGGTGCTAGTGTAGACCAGACCTGTGCGGGAAAGGGAGAGTTAAGTTTCCTCAGCTCTCTAAGTCCTGGTCGACAGTACAAACTTATGTCGCTATAACTGCACTCAGGGGTGTAGGTAATCCACCACTGCCTCTTGGGGAAGCAGAATACCTATGCAGAGAGGTAGGTTTTCTAACACTTCTTATTTCTGCCTGAGATAAACGCTCCTATCAGGACAAATGGACATTAAGTAGCTGATTTTCTAACACTGAATACTAGTGCACAGTAGAACAATGAGCTATCTTCAATATTTACAGAGCTTTGCCCATCCGCGTTGGTAGAGTCTTTATTAAGCACTACAGAGTTGTAAGTGTAGACAGACCCTAAGGCTTTGTGTACACTAGCACTTCTGTTGGTCGGGGGTGTGAAAAAACATACCCCCTGACCGATAAAAGTGCCGGTGTAGATAGTGCTCTGTCGGTGGGAGACGCTCTCCCACCAACATAGCTACCGCCACTTGGTAGAGGTGGTTTAATTTTACCGGTGGGAGAGCTCTGTGCCGCCAGCATAGAGTGGCTACACGGGAGACCTTATAGTGGTGCAGCTGCAGTGGTACAGCTTTGCTGCCATAAGGACTGTAGTGTAGACAAAGCCTAAATCTTTGGCAAACTGCAGACTTTCAGACTGAGGTTATATTCATTATGGGGCAGCATGGTGTCTCAGGCTTGTTGCCTTTAAAGTTATTCAAGTTGATCAAAATTTGAGATGAAATATTTAACGTTAATCTGGAGATTTTCAGATTGATGGATACTAAATCTCATTGGATGATCTTTGTGAAATAGATTAATAAATGTAGTGAGAATTTTCAAACTGGTTCTGACAACATATTTCTTTCCTATTAGTAGCCCAGTATGTAGATTGGGTCAAACAATTATTTTTACAAATTATATAAAATGTTATAAAATATATGGTGAATTTCTCTTTTTCCAATTATGCACCAAACTATAGTAATTACAAAGAACATCCTGTTCATCTTCCAGTGTTTGCTGTTATAATTATCCCACTAAATCTGTGCGATACCTCATTATATGGTGATATTTGACTAAACATAACCTACATAAGAGGAATGTAAAGCTTGGATTGAAACTGCTTTTTTTTTTTTTTTTTACATGAGATAAACACTCCTATCAGGATGAATGGACATTAAGTAATTGATTTTCTAACACTGAATACTAGTGCACAGTAGAACAATGAGGTATCGTCAATATTTACAGAGCAGTGAATTATCACAGCGTACCTGATTTTTTAATTTCTTTTAAACTGTCCCTCCTTTTATGCACAATTGTTCCAAAATAGTAGGCATAAAATAATGGCCAATACAGAATTTAGCATTCATATATACAGATCTTACATGACTGATAGCCGTTTAATGCCTGTGCTTCAAATTTTATGGATGAATATGCTAAAACAAAAATACTAAAAGCTTTAGTGTTCATACACAACTACAGTTGGTACTGGTATTTACTAACATTCTTTTTGTCGTGCCATGATTTGTTCCAGTTAAAACTAGCGTTAGCAGCCCCTGTTTTATCAGCTGGCCTTCTCCATCAAGAGCTGCTTCACCTCACCCCTCCCCTCCCAAACCCTGGCAGGGCCTCAGGCTTCATGATTTTAATGCTTTTGTTCAGACTTGCCATATCTCTTTCTCACTTTGCTACCTTAGTTACTACACTGCTCCTCCAGATGGTAAATCCTCAGATTTGGGTTTCTCCACTTTGATTGCTTGCAGATGCCAGCCATGTCAGTTTCATTATATTTGTGGCATTTCAGAATGAAAAGAACAAATAGCTTTGTGAGACCTCTCTGCTGTCTACTTTAAAAGCTTTAGGGGTCAAATTTACAAAATATGCTAAAATCTTAACGCTGAATTATGAGTTATACGAATTTCCCAAGATACATGTGTATTTGACCATTGTGCTAGCAAAGCCAAAAATGTTAGCTTTCCCAGTGTTCTGTGTATGAGGAGAAACAAGATAGGACAGTCTTGTATAAAAGTAAATATGAGAGCAGAGCTACTTTGATCTGTGAGTGACTTAGGAGATATTAAAATTGAATCTAAGACATGAGCAGAAAGGAACATGCATGAGGTTGTTTGCCTCAGGAAAGCTATTCTTCAGTAATTTTATTGAGTATTAATGTAACTAAATGCTGGACTGCAAGCACAGATGCGGTTGTTCTATTATAGGGATCTAGCTTCTTAGAATGATTCTCCCAGCCTGGGTCAACAGATTAACACTTGGTCTTGAGATAGCATGCTAAAAATAGTAGTCTTGGGCTCTCAAGATTAGGGGGTTGGATGGTCCAGCCCAAGTCACAACACCCACACTCCTATTTTTAGCCCCACTAGCACAAGTCTGTAGTTCTGGGCTGGGAGGCTTGCTCCTAGTTGCAGTGTAGACATACCCTTTGAGACCAGGGATTTTTGGGAGGAGTTGTCTTCAGATGGAACACATGTTGAAGAGTGGTCAGATGACTGTTTCTTGTGATTGGCTTCTGGAGGCTATATAAAGAATGCTCTTGACACAATCTGGTGGAAGGATCAGGGCTGAGGCAAGACCTGGAGGGGAGGCTCTTCATAGAAGCCAGGCAGAAGACCTGGGAAAACAACCTGTGAGGTCAATTAGGAAGTAGCTGTGGGGACTGGTGAACAGGCATGGAAAAAGTAGTAGTTGGCTGTTTCACTTACTAGGGTTTGGGAGTCCAGGGAAAAGAGGGAGGGACCAAGCTTCCCAGTACCATTGTTGCAGAGGATTAACTGCAGTCTTTAGAAGAAGGGCTAGAGAGAACCCTGTGCCATGGCTGACAGAACAGCTAGACCTAGGGATAGGAAAAATGCAGAGAGGTTTCTTCTGCCGCCTCTAGGAAGAGGATTGCGGAGACCTTTGTTGCAGCGCTGTATGTATAGACAAGCACTGGGAGGGGCAAAGTGAAACTCTGTAGCCCAAGGTGGCAGGGTCAGCTCTGGCTTTTTTGCTGCCCCAAGCAAAAAAAAAAAAAAAAAATCGGGGCGGCCAGAACGGCAAAGCAAAAAAACAAACAAAGTTGCAGCTGGAGCCAGGGTGCAGGGGGACTCCCTGCGCTGCAGACGTGCCCCGGCTAGCAGGGAGAGGGGGAGGGACCGGGGGGAGAGAGAGAAGAGGGGCGGCCAGGGCTTTGCGCCGCACCGGTCGGCGGGGAGGGAAAGACGCAGGCTGCCCTGCTGGGCTTGCTACAGACCTGGCACTGGCTGTGACAGACGGAGGGCGCAGCCCGCTCCCAGCAGGGCGCTCCCCTCCTCCGCGCCACCGCCCCCTACAGGGAGGCCAGATCGGCGAACAAAACAAAAACAAACA
This sequence comes from Trachemys scripta elegans, assembly GCF_013100865.1. Taxonomy (NCBI): domain Eukaryota; kingdom Metazoa; phylum Chordata; order Testudines; family Emydidae; genus Trachemys; species Trachemys scripta. Next base: position 178,611,841 of record NC_048299.1, read on the forward strand.
GACAAAAAAGCGGCTGTGCTGCCCTAGGATTGGGCGGAATGCCGCCCCGTAGAATCTGCTGCCCCAAGCATGAGCTTGCTCGGCTGGTGCCTGGAGCCGGCCCTGCAAGGTGGGCAGAGGAACTGCTGCTGTTTAGATCTTTTGCCTAAATTGTATGTTTGAAGAATAAAACTGTGCCCAGAAAGAGATTTGGGAAGGTTGGGAAATCCACTCTGAGCGAGGAAAAAATGAGGCAGGGACTAGCCTGAAGACAGACCAGTAAGGGAGAGCCACTGCACTGTATGGCTTTAGAATGGCAGATGGTCTCTTTTTATTAATTGGTCTAAATGGAAGCCAAAGGAAGTGGGAGGTTAAACATCTTTCCTACTGCACCAGCTTTTAAGAAAGAAGTTTTTGGTAATCTCTGGAATTGGAGCAGCTTGTTCCTAAAGTCAACTTTGTGACTTTCTTTGATGATGGCTCTGAATGTTTAGATTTTGTGAATGAAAAAGAAACCATGGAAAGATATTTGAAGCCACAATACACCAAAATGTGTCAATAATTTAGCCTGACTGATAACTCCACTTGTAACCAAAGTCACCAGCAATTTTTTATAGTCCTGTAGCATAAGCCATCCTGAACATATAATCAATTCCACTGCACAGATGGAGTTGCTGCTTTTCACCACACTCTCTCCCTACCTCCCTGAGCAGAATCTTTAAAAATCAATTCAATCAATCTAAAATACTGGAGACCATTACACACAATTCTTGCATTTCAGTTCACTGCTAGGAAAAAAGAGCTATTTACTGTACTATATTAAAGGTCTGTCAGTATTTCCATTAAAGCATTTATTTTTTGAAGTTTATAATTGGGCTGTAAAAATGTCCTCCTGTCTGAGACTTTTTACCATTTTTATTTATTTTTGAAGATATTTGGTTCAGTTATTTTCAAATTTACACTTTAACTGAAAACAAAAAAAAAAAAAAGGATTCTAGGTTTTGGAGGTTTTTTGAGTTTCTGTGCTTTGTATTTTAAAATGTAGGGCTTGATCGAGGAACTTTTCCATTGGTTTCAACAAGAGTGGGCTTAGGGACTTTAGTTTGCATGTCATTCATCTGTAGTATGAAACAATGCATCCGATGTATAAAACCACACAAGATGCCAGGTGGTTTTATAATTTAAAGAAAGCGGCTATTGTGTATATCTGCTCTTGTCCCAATAAAAAATGTTGCTAAAGGTTTTGAATACACAGATTTAACAAGTACTGAATGCTCATTAGATACATTCACTCATTACAACTGTAACAGCTCCAACACATGAGCGAATGGTCCTATTGTATGGTCCAAAGAGTGGAGAACATAGATATACTTCCCAGCAGGAGATGATACTCCACCACAACTGTGAAAGAGTGATTAAGGTCTAGCTTTTCAGAAATAGTCAGGTCCCTTAGCATGTAGCGATCATGCAATAATGTCGATGTGGGTCACACACATATCCCGATATAACGAGCCTCTCATTGTCAGGAGGTCTTTCACATGCTTACATTGAGACCAGAGGTGAAACTCCCATTGCTACCCCTAAACAAAATGTCCTTTTCACACTTTCACTCAGATTTTTATTTATTTTAATTTGTGTGTTTTTAATCTGCTTTCTTATCATTGTTAGATAAATATAATCTAAACCAGGGTTTCTCACAACAAATTTTTTGGTGGCCTCAGAGTGTGGCCACCAACTCTTGCTCTCACAATTTTTCCTAAAATACTTAATTTTAGGAAAAACACATAAATATGCACATATACATGTCCAAATCATTGTAATTTATTTATGTAGGGTTTTTTTTTGAAGACTCCGTAATAAAGTAATGTACAGTTGTCTCTATTCTTTACTGGACGTAAACAGAATAAAAACACAAATAAGGTGCTTTGCATGTTTTGATTTTTTTTGGTTGATTTGTCCCCAGCAAACTTGGGGACAAATTAACCCGTAGGTGGGGATGGAGGCGCGGAGGGCCAGGAGCCATGTGGGGGGTGAGACAAGGGCTGGAGCCTGAAGCCCTGTGGCTGGAGGATGGAGTCCACTGCCACACGGCCAAAGCCTGCTGCCCACCACCCCAGGGCCGAAGTCCAAGCCCCACCACCCCCAGGAAGGTGGGGAACTCACACTGGTCACCTGCCCCCTTCTGGAACCACAAACTGTAGGAGCAAGGACCACCTGCTGGTGGCTCTGGGGTGGGGTGGCTGCTTTGCCCCTCCTCCCATCACCACCCAGGAGGCTGTGGTCATAAGAAAAGCCCCTGGTGGCCACATTTGAGAAACACTGATCTAAACCACATGCACATTAGGCATAAATAGCAATGGCAGTGCACCAATCTGCATGTAAACATCATTTAAGAACATTATCATTTAATATTTGAAAAGTGGCAGATTCAAAAACGCCAGACTGGTTGCTGGTGCTCCTTTCCTCTGTGACATAAATCAGGGCCTAAGTTGGCGAAGAATAATATTATAGTGCTTTGCACTTTCATCCAAGAATATCAGTGTACATTACAACCAACTCATTAATCATGACAACAACCTATGTGAGATATGTAAGTATTTATTGTCCCTCTTTTTATGCACAGGTAGATAGAAGCCCAAAGTGGGTTTGGCTTGCTGGCGCTCATATGGTATGTTTGTGGCAGAGTCAGGGATACGACTCAGAAATCTGGACTACCAGTCTTGCCCTGTGATTGCTAGTCTCAGAGTTTGCTAGTTTACCAAGCCTGAGACTAGAAAGTGGGGAATGTTGTACCCATCACTAGACCTCTAAATGCCCTAAAAAGCAGAAGCCAGAGCTGGCAATAGCAAAAACATTACTTCCAATACAAAGTCTGAATCTTTATATAGGAATGTTATCGCCAGTAAATAGGTAGCAGCCTCCCAAGAGGATGCATTTCATATCTCACCATTAGGAAGCAAAAAGTCTTCCAAGTAAGAGTCATCTATGGTCATATCTTTCCCCCACTACCTCCTTCTTGTTTTAATCCAAAAACATAATAAGTCTGTGAGGGAAAGAGAAAAACATCTCTGTGACTTTCAGAGTAAAAGCTGAATCTAGCAGGATAGAACAGTACAAAGCTTCATTCCAGTAGATTTTATTGTTACTGTAAAAACAGGGTGGATATTTAGGGGAAAAAGAATATTCTCAGTCCTAGAAATACTAAGTTGCCATCAGCTTTAGACTTCTTTTCCTCCAAGAGTTGTGCATTTCTTGCAGAAGGATTAGATAGGGTGCTGTCTTATTTGGCTCTGTCAGATAATGCTACCTGTAGCCACTCGTTTAAAAGGGAAATCAGAAACATCTTCACAATCCATTGGAAAAGAAAAACCCAGACTGCCCTACTTCCATCCCCTCAGGAAACTCCATCAACCTGACATTCTGAGTTACTCTCAAGGTCATCAATGTAATTTTTCAAACCTTGCAGCCTTTAGTATTCTCATAGATAATAGCATGAGGCCCATGAGTCATTATCTCCAAGTCCTCAATTTTCTTTTTGGCTTCCTGCAATTGACATCTGATTGTCCACTAATATTTTTCGCATTCTTTTACAATAAATTAAATAGCACTTCCTGTGCTGGCTCTGGACTTAATAAAAACCAAACATGCAGCATCAGGACTTTAAAATAGCACATTTTAATACAAAGATGTGAGATGTCTTTTGAAATCTGTGCTGGATGTTTGTTTCCTGCTGGGCTTCATTTCAGAATGTGGTACTAACATAAAACCAAGGGAAAAAATTTTTGCTCTTTCATCTGTGTGCCACATCCCACCAATTCCCGTCCAAAATCACAAACAGTTCCCTTTCTGTAAATGTATTGTATGAAAGCCTGTTGGATATATGAGCCATCCAAAGCCTTTAAAAAAATGTTTCTGAGCCCCGCTGTAGAGTCTGGGCTTCAGCTCATGATCAGCTATAGTTTGAGAGTGCAGTAAATGTTTGTTGGATCTGGTTTCATTTGGTTTAATATTGGTGAAACTTCTCCTTTTTTCTAAATAAATTTCTATCACGCTCAGTCTGAAATTCAAGTTTTTAATCAATAAAATAAAACACAAGCCGAAACATAGCAGCTAGAAGTGGTGGCCATCATAATAAGATTGGGTTTACTTCTAATTTGAATACCTAAAATAGAAATACCGTCAAATGATTTGTGTGAAACCTGACACACGTTTTATGTAAATCAACTCAGTTCAGTTTAGGGTGTATTTCAAATAATTCTCTCTCTCATGCTCTCACTCCCCAAAACGATTACTATGTCTTGCTCTGCATATAGTTGTGTTATTGAAAGTTACATTTGGGCGAGCAGATGCAGAAAAAAGTTGTTTCTCTGGGAGTGTTTTGATCAGTTGCTGTACTAGAATATAGTGGAGCAGGAAGAATTCTGTTAACAACAAATGAAGACGTGGGCTAAAAAAAATTTCTAGATTACAGTGGCGCAGCACCTGCCAAATTTGCTTTATTGATATTCATACTGATCCATTATATTCACTGTTCATGTGCACATGTGATTTCTCATTATGACACTAAGTCTGCATGCAGGCAACATTCACTCATCCAACAAATGAGGTAGAAAGATAAGCATTTTGAAGGCACAGCTTTCTGGAAAAGCAGCTATGCAAGAACCTATTCTCTCCCCCTCTCATCATAGCAGTAAATTGTAGCAAGTCTGACTTATTGTGTTGAGTTACCATTTGTCTGTTATCACCCATAGAAGAACTTGTAGTTGATCAGCTTTGCAATCATCTGTAGGATGAAGTCTGAGGAGGGTGTCAGGGAGATATACAGGACAGCTTAAAACAACACAAGCAATATTTATTTAGAAGAAGAAAAAGTAAAAAAAAAAAAAAAAACAACCCACAACAACCTGTAGTTGTTACTGTGGTGAACTTGTTTTTTGTTAAATCAAAATATTCTTTTCATAGCATGAGGCCCATGAGTCATTATCTCCAAGTCTGCATAGGAGGATATGCTAGAAAGCAGATTTTAGAGTTAGGGTAAAATATTCAAAAGTGCCTAAATGACTTTCAATGTAACTTAGGCTTCTTAGAGCCTATATCACTTTCAATAATGGGGTTTAGGCTCCTAAGTCACTGAGGTGGTGTTGAAAATTTTATCCTAAAACGTTCCTCATTGTGATGGTGCAAGTTTATTAGGGTGACATTCTGGTATAATTCCGAAAATGGGAACAATAGGTGATGTCAGCTACATAGATGGGTATCTTCAGCTGCGTTTCAGGGTAGGAAATGAGGAATATAGGTGTAGGGAAAGCAAAAGGTTGGAATTAAATATATAAAATCAAAGAATATAAAATTTTTTAAAGTTAACCTTACTTGGATCCTAGCTTTTGTTGATAAGGATTTCCACAATATATATATCCTACAAATACAGTTGCATAGACAATGATGGGGAAAAAATTAAAATATCTGAAAATAATGCAAGAAGAATTTCAAGTAGTGATATGTAAACACTACATAAGATTCAGAAGAACAACTGCTGCCAACTTCATTTTGGCTCTGTTTGATTTTATATCAAAGGCTTAAATGCATTTGTCTCACTCCTGACTTCGATAAGAGCTGTAGAGGAAATGTGGAATAGGCTCTTAAAATAGAATAGAAGTGCTGTGACAACAGGTATAGATAGACAACAGTGATGTAAACATCTAATTTTTTTAAATTGTGCCTACTGTACGGTAACTAAAATTACATGCTAATTGATTCACTTTTAACCTACATTATGGCTGGTAAATAGGATTCAGGTAGAGTTGAAACATGTAACACACATTGTATGAATGTTTCTGGATTAGGACTGTGCAAAGAAGTTTTTCAGCTTTTAGCCATGTACCCTCTTAGGCATGTGAATGAAGCTCATGTTTCCTCAGTAATACAATATTTAGTTCATTCCACTGAATTTATATGAAATTGTTTTACAGTTCATGTCTGTAAATTGTCCCTGTAGCCTCATGATATTCCATGGTTGGTTAGATGTAGCTTTGTGTTAGATTGGTACCCAAATTGATAGAATTAAGTGAGGAAGTCTGTAGCATGAATGCTGACCCTCTTTCATGCACAAGGGTAAAATGCATTGCAGAACACAAGTCTTCATAGACTTTCAAGGAAATCTCACAGCAAGACCAGCCCATGTGAAGAGTTCAATTTTCAGCACTGTTGTTAAGGTCAGAGCTCCTGTTATGATGAGCAAGGACTCAGCATGCCAGAAGACAAAGGTTGCTTTTGAGGGCTCTTGCTCTATGGGAGATGGGGAAGCTGGAAGAAGGATGTAGGGGTAACTTTACTCTGTGAGCTTAATCCATACTCTTAGAAGAGCTCTTCTGGGGAGCAGGGGTGTTCTGACATTTGTGAGTGTGTTGCCTGACCACAACATTGTTCCTCCTCCTCCCACAGAGTTTTGCTGGAGGCATTAGTGCAACAGAATCTGAACTTCAGATTCTGAACTGCAGACTAATGGGACATTGAACATACTTTTCCTCGAAAGAAATCCATCAGTGAAAAGGGACAACCGTGGAGGTCAAAAACTGTATTGTAACCGGCTGTTACTGACTAAGCCCTTTTGGTTATACATATATGAAATACATATGTAGTTACACACACACACACACACACACACACACACACACACACACACACACACACACACACACACACACGTTTTACCTGTGTGTGTCTGTAATTTACAGTTGCTTTTCATCAAGATGACGTTACATACATTGAAATATGAGATTTGGGCTAGGGGTGTGGACTTGGACTGAGTGACATAAGTTACACTGACCAAAACGCCAGCATGGGCAGCTTCTCCTGCCGACATAGCTACGGCTGCTCGTTGGGGTGGATTAATTAAGTTGACGGAGAGCTCTCTCTTGTCAGCTTAGAGCAGTTACAGTAGAGACTGTACAGCACCTCAGCTGCACTGATGCAGCTGCGCCGCTGTAAGCTGTCTAGTGTAGCCATAGCTGTTGAGTTTCCAGGCGGCCTGGTGTCTGTCTGATATCGAAAAGTGAGGTGATCTCTAGGAAGTGAGCACATTTTCTGTTGATAAGATCATGAAGAATGTGTGACTCCTTTGCTGCCCTGCTTAGGACAAGCAGTACAAATCAGAAAAGTTTCTTTTTATCTATCACTATTGAGGCCAGTCTTCTTAACTACCCCTTTATTTGATTGAGCTCCTCCTTTCCTTTCCTGCATTAATTTGACATTAATTTGCTCTGAATTTTGGCCTTCCAGCATGAGAAAAACATGTGCAGCATTAAGTAAATAACTTAATGTTTTATTTATTAATCAATTTGAATCTATAGCTTTCAGCAACTTTTGTCAATTTAAAAAAAAAAGTGTTCCTGATTTTAATCTTTCTCTGTAAATATTTGAGGTATGGTTTTAGGTTGATGAACTGAGGAATTCAGATTCATGGCCAAATCTTTACGAAAGAGCCATACAAATAATTCTAGATAAATGATTTAATTATTGGACGTTATGCTAAAAAATAAAGATTAGCCAACTGTTTTGATATGTTTGATTTCTAGAGCTAAGTAGAAATGAATACAGGGCACCACAAAGTTACTGTTGTTAACAATAGAAAGAAATGAAGTGCATTGATTTTGAGCCCCTTTTGCACGTTTTTTACTGGTCCTTTTTTTTTTTGGGTGAAGCTTTTACCGAATCCTTTTAAAATGAAGACATTTTTATGGATATTTTATTTTAGGATTATCTGCATAAATTTAACTTTAAATATGCTTGTTTTCACTGTAATACATTTACATTTCCTGGATGTGCAAAGCATGGCTTCGTCCTTCCTATTTGGGCTTTTTCACAGCTAAAGAGGTAAAAAAAGACAGATGATAGTCTCAGAAAAGATGTGAAGAAATTATAAAACATGAACTAACTGTAGAAGAACCAGAACATTTTGCTACTGATCTATTTTAAATAGCAACACGCTAATAATAATAATAATAATAATAATAAAAATAATAATAATAAAAAACATACCCACCAGCAGCACATTGTTCAATTGGTATGAGTCAGATGAGCTAATATTTTGGTTCAGTTTCATTAAACATTTTCCTTAAATGGGGATGTGGTTTGGAATGGCTGTTTATAAATATGCAGATGTACTTAAACCAAATAACTGTCAAGCATTTGCATGTTAATGAACTGTTACTGTGCTACGCAGCGGATAGTGAGCAAATACTGCAGAGACCGGATTTATTTTGAGGATGCTGCTGTATAATCCAAATGGAAGATACAGCTGATATTGACTGGCATGGACCTTATTCATTATTGACACTTATTTTCTTCCATTCTACCACACTGACAGTAGAACTAAGTTTTTGCTGTCTCCAAACATTCTTTTCTTTTCTTTTCTTCCCAAAAGAAGTCTTATTTCCTTCCATTCTACCAGACAGTAAAAATAAGGTTTTGCTGTCTCCAACCCTTCTGGCTTTTTTGCCAAAGTAAGTCAACCTACGGACACAAATGAATACTCTTCTTTCTCAGATAGACAGCAAAATTCATAAGGGAATAATTACAAATCTAATTCAGCTCTTTTAATGATATCAGTGGAACAGCTCTAATAGTCAAAACCTTGCATGATTTTATATCCTTTTAAAAAAAACCCTCTAAGCTTGTGGATCTAAAAAAAGATGGGGGGGGGGTTGTTTGAAGTTCATGGGGAATTATTGCAATATTATTTAACTGTATGTGATTTTATTTGTCTATTCTCCCAAATGTACTTGGTCTGTATGTATGTGTGTGAGTATGCGCATGTGCTGGATGAGATGAGGATGAAAGTACTGGTATGTTTCTGTCTGTGTGGGAATTGTCTCTAAAGATGATGAAAACTTCCCAATATCTGTCACCCACATATACGTTGACCTGAAGATTCTGCAGTGAGGCTTTACCTGGTGACCCTGATGTTAACTAATTGGTTGGATTACGAAAGGGTTAGTTTGTATCAATGTGCATTTTATCTTGTTGAACATGGATGGGCTTTGTGCATGGGAGACTTACATAATCTAAATAATTTTTTATTTGCGGATGCTTTGTAACTTCCCTTTTTGGAAAGGGAATGAGATATATAACTCTACTTCATGTAATCAAACAATCGAGGTGCTAGCCTGAAGTACTGTTTGTAAGTCTGAAGTTGCACAGGACACTCTGTCATCTTTTCCACCTTTCTTCCACCCTGAATTCAACGATATTTAACGGCATGTGTTGGCTGCAATTTTTAAGAATGGCAAGGAAAATACAAAAGGCAAATATGATAAAAATCTAGGACAGGCTTCTGAATTTGTTGCTATCCTCCTATCCAAGCTTTACATATATTTCAATTATTTGAATAACTGAGGTGTTGCTACTGTACTTGAAAAATTAGAGCAGGGATTGGCAACCTTTGGCATGAGGCCCGCCAGTGTAAGCACCCTGGTGGGCCGGGACGGTTTGTTTACCTGCCACATCCACAGGTTCAGCCTACGGCGGCTCCCTCTGACCACAGTTCGCCGCTTCAGGCCATTGGGGGCAGCAGGAAGTGGCGGTCAGCACATCCCTCGGCCCACGCTGCTTCCCGCAGCCCCCATTGGCCTGGAGCGGCGAACTGCGGCCAGAGGGAGCCACGGATGCGGCAGGTAAACAAACTGGCCCAGCCTGCCAGGGTGCTTACCCTGGCGGGCCGTGTGCCAAAGGTTGCCGATCCCTGAATTAGAGTGTTTTGGAATTATGCACACATTGGGGGAAAGTATAGTGTGTGACTCAAGGTTGGTGGATAAAGGTATTTGAACAGTCTCTTTCCGAATTTTTCTCATGATGACCATCTTGGATTGTTAAACAAATATTGGATGGATGGTGTTTTTTTCCCCAGTTGGCACAACATTTTAAATAACATCCTTGTTATTTGCCTGAACATTTAAACTCTAATCCTGACAGAAATGTGAATGTTAATGTGTAATAATACCCTAAATTCATAAGACACTGTTTATAGATTATCACCCTTTCTCAAAAGAGACAGCCATTGAACCACTGATCATTCTCAATATGTGAATGGATATCCAGTGTAACTGCACAGTCATAGACTCAGTATCTAATTGGTGTCTTGGAAATTTATAGCTAAATCCTTGGGTATGGTTGACTTGCATGCAGCATGAGGCTGTGTGGGAGAAGACAAAGGGATGATTGGTTCAATTGCACTGAGGTAGAACAGACTGAGGACTAGTCTGACTTATGCCATCTGTAAATGGCTACAGGGGGCTAAAAATGCTGCTAAGAATTGGCCCGGCTCAGGTGTGTCCTTAATCCATTTTCCCTGCTGCACGGACAGCAAAGGGAGAGAATGGCGTAAGAATGGCTTTTACCCTGGGGCTTGTCTATGTTCAGAAAATGACGTGCTAACAATAGGCAAAGGAACAACTGAGCTGGTACTGAATGCAGTTTAGCTTAGTGTAGGGAAAGAAAAAAATATGTTCAGCATACTTTCAGAATCCAAGATTAAAGCCTGGTCAGCAGTTGGTCATTTTTCTAGTGTAAGACCAGGCCTAAGTTTGGAGCTCTGACATGTATTACTGCTCACTAAACCTTACTGTTAATGTTTCTATGTATGTTGTGTTTAATACACTGCCAGCTGGACTGTATTAGAACTGGTGGATTTCTTTGCTCCTAGTATAAGGGGGGCTCAGCTAAACTGTCCTATTTATTTTTCATAAAAAAAAACATGCAAGTTTGGAAGATAGTTACAATAAGAAAACTCCATGCCTACCCATCTTTTTGTTTTATATATCCCCAGATGCTATTGTGTGCTATAGTTTAATTAAATGATGACTAGAAAGGAATGTACACTTCCAGGTAGATGTGTGAAAACACATTTTACATCTGACAAAATGAACATAATGTTATGTCTGTCAAATAGAAGCAAGAATGAAATCCTGAAGTGCCAGACAAAGACATTCCTTTGCCCTCCCAGTCTTATTAGGATGTCCCTCCAGGGCTTAGTGTCTGTTTCCTTGCATAAAACTCCCCTTTACGCTCTCCTGATCCTGAGGCCGTGGTATGCAGGGCTAGTCCTCCAACGTATATTAGAGAGCCTTTCATTGTCTTTAATTTATGTTGGCTGAAAATAAGCCCCAATGAGCCAAAGCTGCAGCCAGGTATTGGCATGGCATGCAAGTACTTGGCCATGCCTCCTTTCCTTGTGGGTAAACATAAGGGAAAGGGGAGTGTCAAAGAAGCCTCTACGCTAATTCTACACCACCGCAGGATTTCCCCTTGCCCTGGGAGATCTCTCTAGGGCCATATATCCAGGCTCTGTGGGCAGAATCTGCCAGCAGTGTAGCACACAAGGCTGCACTACACTGGAGGATCTGGTCTTTGATATTTAGAGAGGGCAGGATGAGGAGAGGATGGTAGTGACAAATGAGGTGGGCATTATGTACTTTAGGGATTAGAGATAATGTGACTGAATGCGCACAGATATGTAGACTATACTCAAAGGCCTGTGTAGCAACACTCTCTCTCTCTCTCTCTCTCTCTCTCTCTCTCTCTTTTAATTTCAGAATATTATTCTAATTCATTTTTCAGTCAGCATATTTACTGCTAAAGCCCCCCAAAGTAGATTTTTCATTGAGCTTCCTGGATAGTAAGAAAATAGGTACTTGTTACCGTGAAAGTCTCCTGAAAATATCAGTGTTTTGTCTTTTTTGAGAATTTTTTAGCTAAAGAAAACGTGTGACTTGTAGAATAACACTTTGTAGAAAATTAAACCTTTGTACCTACTCCAATTCATCTCTGCACTTGCCAACTCCCCTACTCTAGCTCTGTTTAGAATACTAGTAATGCCCTCAAAGTGTCTTCTATAGCCAGAGCTCTTCTCCAGGGCAGCCAGAGAAGAATGCATTGATTTTAATTTGTGTAGTTTGGAAAAATCTTTTCTTGTCTGTTTCTGCTGATTGTCCATTATAATCGTGTCCCTTAACTACAGAACAATGTATCTGCAATTGTCTGCTGTACTTCAAAAACTGGCTTTGTGTCAAAAGCTGAAGTAATCTTCCCCTCTCCCCACTATTATGCTGATGCTTCTTGGCAATTCTGAACAGAATATGAAGTTAATACAAGCCAAGAATTAGTTTTTAACTAAAGTTTACACAATTTCATAATGTAAATCACATGTAAATAGTGATTTATTTATTTTTACATCAGAGAACTATTATATGTAACACCCATACCTGACTATTTTCTCTCTCACACACACTCAATAGCATTGAGGGAGATGATGGTTCTTGTTGCTGCTCTTGAATGGTTCAAACAACTGTCATAATGAATGAGTCATTAAATAATAAATAATTGGCAGAGTTAGAAACATTTCAGTAGCATGCCAGAAAGTGATCTCACCCTTCACCACCAATTATTAAGGGAGTTACAGCAGCCTTGAGGTCAAGCTGGATTCCTTCATTGCTCCAGGGAATACAGATATCAAGAAGTGGTGAGGAACACTTTTTTCCATTACAGCCTAGCCAAGAGACTGCTTCCTCCTCTTCTCTGACAAGCATCTTGCCACTGTGAGATGTCACTTCCAAGCTAGTTATCATTTCCGGGAGTTGTCACTTTCACGCTAGTTCATTGGTACTTTGTGGAGAAATAAACACCATGTGAAGCCACTACAGGTTGTCTGCTGAGCAGAATTGGCTGACATGAACTCATCACATATGGGTGCTTTGCAGACTCCACTGGCTGTTTGTTCATATCAGATATCTGGGTTGAATTCAGAGTCAGTCCGAATTTACAAGACCCTTGATTAGGACTGGGCTATCTCAGAGACTGCCTATCCCTCCATCACCTTCCAAGGCATCTAGTCTCTAGGGGTGCTGCAACTAGTCTAGGCCCTAGATCAGACTCATGAGCTCAAGTGGGCTGCCATTCTCAGTGGCAGGACTCCAGATATGGAACACTTAATCAGAATAGATTAAATTGATTCAGAGTTTGCCTGTGTTCAGGTCTAAATACAAGACCTGTTGCAAAGGCCTGACAGCACCATCTCTCCCTCACCGGAGAACCAATCTCTGGTGAGAAGATTAAGACGGGAATAACAGGCAAACACCAAGGAAGAGGAGGAAGTAGAAATACAAATGGGAATGGGGAGGGTTGAGAGAAGATTTCTGCTTTTGGACATGCTCAATTTGCCATTAACAGTTATCCAACATTTATGTGTGATGGTGACAGGAGCCCTTGAAACACCTGATATAAATTATATTTGCATAATTGTTGTTCTTTCACTCTTGCCTGGAAAGACTAACACAGGAGCACTCTGACTTCTGTTTTTTACAATGATATTTCTAAGGTCTTTAGGCCCTAAATTCTCTTACTGCTTGTTACTCACCTAGGCTCACATTCAGTTTAAAAAAATAAAAAGAGGCAGAATGGTGTGGGTGCATTGCAGGGCAGCTCATATTGCTAAGTCTTCATATTTGGCTGGCTACTTTATGAGAAAATATTGAACACATGTTCTGGTGCTGTTTGAAGGCTCTGTGAGAGGCAGGAGTTGATTGAAAGCTCTCAGTTCTGCTGAAGTGGGTGGCCTAAGTACTGGAATTGAACAGCTGTTATAAACCTGCTGAACTTTGTCATTTGTAAGTTATTTTGTATGCCATCTGGAACAAGAATGGTGCCACAGTTAATGGAAGCTATTGCTGAGGCTCACATCCAGTGAGTACATTTAAAATTTTTTTTTTTTAAATTATGCTCAACTTTTTACAGGCTTCTTTGCCTCAATGGCTTAAAGGCAGTTTCTAAGAATGTAGGTTTTTTTAATATCAGGAGGTAGCCATGTTAGTCTATATCCACAAAAACAGCAAGGAGTCCGGTCGCACCAGGGCCGGTGTTACCATTAAGGCAAACTAGGCGGTTGCCTTGGGCGCCAAAAAGCGGTGCCCCAAAATTTTTTTTTTACAGCGTTCCTGGGCTGGGCTGCCGGCGGCGTGCTGACACGTGCGGCTCAGATTCCCTCTCCCAGTGCAGCGGGCGCTCCACTTCTCCCGTCTCCCAGGCTTGCGGCGCCAATCAGCTGTTTGGCACCGCAAGCCTGGGAGGGGAGGAGAATTAGAGCGGGGGCAGCGTGTTTGGGGAGGAGGTGGAGCAGAGGTGAGCTGGGGTGGGGAAGTGCTGCACGGCTCCCCCCGGGTGGGGGGAGCGCCTCAGGGTAGGTGGGGCGGGGAGTTGCCGCAGGCTTGGGGGGTGGGGAGAGCGGCGCAAGGTGGAAGTTTCGCCTAGGGCGTGAAACTTCCTTGCACTGGCCCTGGGTGGCACCTTAAAGACTAACAGATTTATTTGGGCATAAGCATTCGTGGATAAAAAACCTCACTTCTTCTCCATGCATCTGCAGTGAGGTTTTTTACCCACGAAAGCTTATGCCCAAATAAATCTGTTAGTCTTTAAGGTGCCACCGGACTCCTTGTGGTTTTTTAAATATTAACTGAAATGCTTTGCCTGCTTTTTCTGTGCTTGCAAATATTTTGTCTAATTTATTTCTGGGTCCATCCACCATCAAGTCCTTAAAAGCATCAATGAGGCTTCCTGCTTGATTGCACTGGGAGAGAGGATTACTTTTGTGAGTGGATCTACCCTTCGCCAAGCAGCAGGGGGATGCTGGTGCCTCATAGTATCATTTCCCTTGGAGAACCCTTTGTAGGAGGAGGAGCCAGGAGAGAGAGTAGACCACACACTGTGGTATTGTCCTTTGCTAATCCAGTGGATATTTGAGTGGGAGTAATGTCAAACCTCCTTTCTGTATCTTCTCTGAAGCTACAGGGGCCCCATTCAGTGAAGCACAGGAAGCAAGATCAGCAAAAGAGAATGGAAGCCATTCATGTAGGCAGCACCAGCCTCTGCAGAGCTAATAGTCTTGTCTCTTTGGATCCAGAGGGTTGTGAGACTTTGCACCTTGAAAACTAGGAAGAGTTGCTGCCTCTCCCTTCAGCCTCACAGTTTTCTTGCTTCTTTTGGACCTCTATGAAAGGTTCCTCTATAAGCGGGCGTGATCCAAGTATCACTCTGGCTATCCTATTTTTCCTTTGTAAACAATTGGGAACCTAAACGAAATGGTCAAGTATTATTGCTATTTGACATATATTTGGTTAGGAAATAAGGACATCTCACTTATTTGTTTTCAGTGAGAAGACTTGAAGCAGTGTTTCGGTCATGTAATGTGTGTGGGAGAATAGTCAAGTAACTTCCTGTGGGAGAGGTTATTAATGGCAAATTTTAGTTATTTTGGCACATTGGGGGAATGACCCATTAGTGCACTGGCAGGGTTTACGTTAAGTGGATTGCAGCAACACCAGTACTTCTTACAGAGGGACAGGGGGTGCAGGCAGGTGGAATTAATTGACTTATAGTTATTGATAGGATAGTGCCAATGATGGCTGATGTTCATCATACAGAAGTGGTGTTTGTGTCATAATCCGTTGCTCAGTCCTTGCTAGGAGGGCACTTCTTTGCGCTCATTGTTGAAGTAGGTAGAGGACTGATCTGATTGTTAAACTGAAACAGTTGGCTGTCTCTAGTAACCACTAATAAAGAGGGCTTTATGGTCAATTGCTTTGTAATGTTGAAGAGGCAGCTCTCAGATATCACTCTGTACCTCTTTTGTTCAGCTCTATGTACAGAAATTAAATACAACCCTCCATACATTATCCTTATTGTTTATAATGCAGTCTCAGAATAGACCATCGTGGCTCTTTCAGAGATCAATGGCATTTGTTCTGTGAGTGCACAGTAACTGTAATATGCTTCTGACTATTATAACTTCATAATAGGGAATATGCAGTAAAAAGCCTATGAGATGGTTGCACATGCATTGTAGCTGCTTTTCAAACTTGCATTTACATTTTTTTCTTCTTCTTCTTCCCCAAATGACTCTCCCTGTTTGTCTTATGGATTTATAATCTGCATAGTATATAAAATAGAAACAGGTTATTTTAAAAGTTTAGTCACAAACCGCAGGTGCTTTCTTTTCTATTTACTCTGGTAAACTTTAAAATAACAAAGGTTTGAATAAATAAATCTGCTTTAAAAAGAAATATTTGCCTCTGGATTCTTTCAAGAGCAAATTTTTCTCACTGTAAATCCATCCTCATGGGTGGTATAATAGAAATCCCTGACAGACCTTTAACTATGACAACACTAGCGGGTGCCGCTCAGAAAAGAGTTTAATGAGTTCAGTGTTTTAGAGTTGGAAACTGAACATTCTAAAGCTGATTTAAAGGCATTCACCAGTGAAAAAGGATATGCCTTTATCAATAGCTAGTCAGAAGTGAAGAGTTAGCTGTAATTATTTACAAATCAATTAATGGACCTTTTCTCTAACACCCTATCAGTCAAAGACTGGCAAAGAGTAGAGCATCGATAAGAATACACCATGAAACAAAATCAACTACCTTTTGTCATTCTGACAGAAAGAGCCATATATGTGGATTAACCCAGAATGCAATGGAAAAATGTCCACAGGCTGGAAGATAACCTAATTTTGTAAAATCAAAGTTGTCATAGTAATCTTCCATAATTGATGACAAGATTTCGAATTTATCTAGCGTCCCAATGGTAAGAATCAAATTGATCTCTGGTGCAGCATTATAACTATTTAAAACTAGATTAGATTCTTCAACTCGGAAATCTCCTCTTGGTGTCAGTTAATATAGAGGGTCACGTGTGCCCTACATTTTTAAAGTTGCATGGAAATGAGCCACACATTATTCACAATGATTGTTTTGGGCAATTATGTAGCTAACAAGTAAAGCTTTGAAAATAGGGATATAAGTATGTATATGTATATGATGCTAGAGAAAGGGACATTTGCAGTGAGGAAGGAGAACAAAATTAAGAGGAGTCCAAATTAATTTCTAGAAAGAAGAGATCCTGGAATTAAATGTATCTCACTGATGACACATTTGACTAAACCAATCTGAATAAAATCAAAATCGCAATACTACACAGCTAATACTGGTAATAGCTTGTTAGCTCTAGCCAGATACCCAGCACAAGGTAATGACAACAATCAAAACCTAATCTAAGTGACTGAAAACATCTGAATAGCTACTATGATTACGAGTGAAGTCCAAATATGCTATCTTGGCAACTTTGAAGTACATTTATTAGCATATATAAAATTAACAGTTGCAACAAGTTTTAGTTCTTTGCCTAGCTATATGATGATCAATATTCCAGGAATTTTCAGTCTATCTAGTGTTTTTTCTCTCCACACTGAAATCAATTACAGCAGTTCTCTGACCCCCTGCGTCCAGCAGTGCAGTACATATTTTATAGCCTTATGATTAACATAACTTCATTCCACTGAAACATTCCTCATCAGCATGTGCCTGCTTCAGTTCCATGTCTAGAAGACTAATCTAAGATGTAGATTCCACAAGTTTCCGTTTGATAGGCATTTTGGAAAATCCTAAAAAAAAATGATGACTTAAAAATAAAGTGTAAGCTACAAAGTTTCCTGCATTCACACTAAACACAATTCTGCGGATCGAATTACTGTGTAAATAACATAGGAGGAGCAGAAATTGCCCTGTTCATTTGTTGTACTTGTTTTTGAATCTGGGAAAGATACACATTTCCAGTAGGGTATCGCCTTCTAAAAACAGGATCTTTTATCAAACAGTACTGCCGATAACAATGAATACCTAGTAATACTTTCAAATGTAAGAGGCTAAACAACTCTTATTGAAATGAATATTACCAATTGTTTTGTGTGGGAGAATAAGGGTCAGCATAATGACCTGTCAGTAATACTTGATGCAGTCATGCAGAAGACCTGATTTTTGTTCCCAGGCTTGGCCTGGTATTTCCTGGGTGGTTTATTCAACCTCCATATGGGGAAGGCTTTACACTGGGCCTGACATTGCTCAGTGATTTGAAGAATGACCTTACAGACTCAAGTGAGTCCCACCCAGTCAGAAGTTTGGCTCCTGTGATGAGAATTTAAAGGGGAGCAAATTATTGTGGCTTTTCAAATGGCTGGAGCACTGACATGAATGAAAAAATAAAGATACAGTGTTAGCTTTGAAATGGAACTTTCATGAATCATAAGAGTATGAGAACAGGTAAAAATACGCATAGTAAGGGTGTGATGACTATTCCGTGCCCATATTATAGTACATAAACTATCTCAAAGCACACCTGGGCATAGTTACTGTGAGTTCTTAGGTGATTTGCTTGTAGTTTTAGAGATACTTAAGCTAATGAGCTTCTAAATCTAAAAGAATATTCAGGGCAAAAAAAAATTAGTTAAAAGAACAGAAGTTGGGAAGGCTAGGATTTCCTCAGTGACTATAACTAATAGATCAATGAAATCTGAGAGCGTTTGCTTGAGTAAGAAAGTTGGGGTTTGTCCCAATTTCCTAATTTCCCTTTGGTTGTTCAGTATTAAGGTCTTTTTATTTGTGTTCTTTGCATCTTTTCCACTCTTCTTCTTCCCGTCCGCTTTAATTTTTTGCCTTTCACACTCCCTTTATTTTACTGTCTAGTTCTTTGAGTACAATCATTTTTGTTTGGTGAGGTAAAATGAAAGTGACAGATTGCAAGTCACAAAATTAAAGTCAATATTGAAGCAGGATCTTTATTGGAGTAAATGTTTTCTAGGAAAATACTGTCTCCCTTCTCTGCAAGAACCGAAAGTCTTCATCTAAACTTAATGTATTGAAATGACACAATGATGTGACAAGGATGTAGACAGGTAGTAACATAAGAGAACTAAAATAAGTGGCATTTTCAGCCCATTTTGACATGAGCTAATTGTTTTATATCGGGAACTGCTTATTTGACTTTTGTATATGTTATCTGAAATGTACCATAACCTTGGCATTAGTTTAGGAGCATGAACGTGAGATGGGATTGAGATGCCTTTTTCCCGCCCCTTTCTTTTTCCGGTTTCGCTTATGTTCATGGACTGATTTATCTTTTTTGGTAAAGGAATTGTATAGTATGTGAGTTAGAAATGGACCAATCTGTTTGGGGAAAAACTTGAGTTTATTTGAACACAAAAGTGTTTGGAGCCAAAAAAGTATGCTAAGTTTTCTGACTCCCCAATCTCTTTGCAAATTTCTGCCTGCCACCTTCTTGAATTATGTCACCTTGTTATCCCTGAAAGAGGTGCTTCTGAAAGTGACATCACAGCAGTGATCAAAAGTAATTATCTGTCAGGGTTAAGTCCTCATCAGAGTCACTCCACTTTCAGATGTTGTTTTCTCTAGCAATAAGAAAACATAGAAATCCCTTGTCATTTGATAAACCTTATTCATAGAGGGAGTGTTGTCTTTTGCTTTTTACACAACAGTAAACATTATGAAGAATCCAAATGGGCACAGTTGAGTTGCAGTTAACTGTATTTACTAAATCTGTACAAACATGCAAGACCTAGCTGCATACCTACATCTGCTCTGACTGGTTTCTAAACCTAAGACAGAGAGCATCGCTAGAGTTGCTCACAAACTATTTAAGGAGATACTACCCTACCCTCCAGGGGTTGGAAAAGGCAGAGTGGTTTGGTTATGTCCCACCCCTTGTCAAAGTCTCATAACACTGAGTTAGGGAGTCTCTGCTGATTTCCTTCACACAGCTAGTGTAGGTGCATGCTCTTTTCTAATTAAAATCCTTTAGTAACAAACAGCCTACTCTCCCCTTTCCCTTCACACTCATGTAAGAGTGATTTAATATCTATAATGGTTAAGGTCACGCTTTGGCATAGGAGTATGAAATTATGTAAGTTTCTTGGGGTTTTTTTTAAGGGAATTTTTATAGGTGGGTGAATGCAGTTGAGCAAATGTTGGTTGAGAGTGTTGGGCACTGCAAAGTTAAACTCTTGGTTACACAAGAGGGTAAGGGCAGGAGCTCAGCTGCAATCCTGAGAAGACACAAAGGACCAGACCAGTGGCCTTTCAGTAAGAGTTTTCATTACTCAGGATTGCAGGGCTATTCCGTTGGGTGGTTCAAGATTTTTTTTTTTTTTAGGTTTTTAAAAAACAAAACAAAATGTGAACAGCCATTACAAAAGTAGATTGGTTACTCCAAAACCCAGCCAGGATTTTTGATCATTTTGCTGCAACTTCTCTGACTGTTTGCAGAATTTACCCTTCTACAGGCTTCCAGCCCAGAATGTTACACAGCAAGCCAGAGACTAACTGTGCGTGTGCGCGTGCAGAGGGATGCCCGTCTCTTTCCAATGCATCTGATTGCGTAGAGTAAAAGTAGCCAGCAATAGTTGGACAAAGTTGTTGTTCAAAACCATAATCATTGTGACCTAAAAACTACCATGGTAATATCAAAGCCCCAGTTACAACAGACTGAATTGTGCTTTGAACAATTGCCTAAAGTTACGCACCTCATTCCATAGTTGTGTGTCTAAATAAATGTATTTGGGTGCCTTGATATGGATTTAAGTGACTAAATTAGGGCAGATACATTAAAAAAATTCAGTTTCTCATGTATAAGCTACTAGAAATCCAGAAATTATTATTCATCAGTATGGTTTACTATTTATGCAACTGGTCACTCTTCTGTGATAAATATTTAGGTTTCAGGTTTGTTCTCAGATCTGTGATTGCTTAATACCAGTTATTTATTGAAAACATAAATGTAATATACATTACAGAATTTTACATGGAAAATCACTTGAGATCCAGCATCTTGCTTTCAGGTCCCAGGAACGGGGTAATGTTGGCAGCAAACCAAAAAATAAAATATAAATTAAATCTTAAATAAAATACAATTGCAAACAGCTTTAAAGCGATACAACAGTTTCCCAGTAAAATAAGCCAAGGAGGAAAGATATTTAATATCTTACGATTAAACAAAATGACACACATGATCAAGAACAGCTAATTTTCTATAAAATGTCTTTAAAACAGTTGTGTAAATAACATCTCCATAATTGCTTAAAAGCACAATCACTTGTAGGGCAACCTTTTACACACAGGAAACAGGCTACTTTTTCTTACTGACAAGCCTTGCTAATTTTATGTGAACTCTAATTAGTGTTGCCACAAAGGATATAAAAATTGTTTTGCCTAATTTCAGCTCACTCAGACAATTTCCATTCTAAATTTTGACTCTGACTTGAAGGTTTGTAGAACACAAATACAACTTATGAAACACAAGGACCAAAGTGGAGGGCATGGTTTAAAAAACAATAAAAAGCATGAAAAATGCAGTAGAGAATGAGTAGAGTGAAAAAGAGAAGTAGGAAGGAGAAAAGGAAGAGACCAAATTCTAAATTAAAAATTGCAATACAAAACATATATGGTGCATAGGGTCACATTCAAACCACTAATGTCAGCTTGCCTTTTGGGAAGGTAGAGGGTAGGAAGAGGGAGAATTCTGTGCTAAGAGGGAGTTAAGTCCTGTCTTTGTGTGCTTGAATTGTTACTTGCAGTGTTCCAATAAATCCTTTTGGTTTCTATGAGTGAGTATTGTAGTACCCTTCCTCCACAAACACAATTTTATAAAAATTGAATCCGATTAGGAAAGAAACCATGCTATACTCAAAATTAGTGTTTGAGCTCAAATGTATTTAGCAAGTCTAAAACATAGCTTAGGGAATACAAAACCTCAAATTCCCTGAGGTTTGCCCATGTCTTGATGCCACCGATCACAAAATTTATGGGACAATCCCTACTTTCATTTGTCTGTCCTCATCTTCTATTTAGAGAGAGCTCCAGATTTTGTGATGGGTGTTTGACTCAGCGTCACAAAGCGAAGATGGTATGTTTTCACGGTGTGGTGTTGTCTGTATGTGATGACGTTGGGCCCGCTCTTCAGATGTGCTTAGCACTGGCAGTTCTCAATGAAGTCAATGTGAAGTGTTATTTATTATGCAAAATCATGGTGCATTTAAGCAATGATAAGCTACAAAGATGCAAACATAGCAATCTTCTTTCATAGAGTAGCAAAATGGTTTTGGACCTTAGGATGAATATTAACACATGGAAGTACATGAATGTTAAAATAACGTAAAAGTAACTAGACATGGAGCAATACCAGCTATGGAATTTGAACCTCTTTACCTTTACTGTTGCTGTTATACACCTCTACCTCGATATAACGCTGTCCTTGGGAGCCAAGAAATCTTACCGCGTTATAGGTGAAACCGTGTTATATCGAACTTGCTTTGATCCGCCAGAGCGCGCAGCCCTGCCCACCCGGAGCGCTGCTTTACCGCGTTCTATCCAAATTCGTGTTATATCGGGTCACGTTATATCAGGATAAAGGTGTACTAACATTTCCTACTTTATATAGTTTAATGCATTTTATACACAATTTTGAATTAGAACTGAATTTCAGATCATTTAAATTTGATAAAGGCAGATTATTGTGTTAACTTTTAGCATGCTTGGGGCCAATTTTATCTTTTTTTTAAAATGTGCAATTTACAGTAGGTTGTTTATACAAAATAAAAAATCACTTGTTTTGTGCTTTGAGAGTTTTTGGATCTGACTTTTTAAACTTGCCTGAATCTGGCTTCTCTTTTTGTGCTCGCAAATAACTGTGGGAGCATTTATTTGTAGGTACAAATGAAAGCATGCCAACATCTACTTAACTGATCTGAGACTTACAGCGGGTATTTAGATGCTCTCATTTGCGCTTGCAAAATTGCTTCTGTGGTTACTTGTGGGAGCAAAATATAGATTAAAAGAAAGGAAACTAAGTTTTAAAGGCCATACCAGTAATGTTTTTCTTTATTCTCTACATTAGCACTACTGCAAAATTCTAAGAATTAATCTCTGCATTAAAAAATTGATTGAGGTTTGACAAGTCTGTCTTCGCGATTGTCACATTTAAACAATTGTCCAATTTTATCTTGGACAATTATACCTCAGTATTGGCGGTATTTTCTGTTCTTCCCTTTACTTAGCCTAAGGAATATTTAGGGAATAGTGCAAATGCCAAGATAATGTGACCTAGTTGTCTGAAGCAATTGACAAGGTTTAATCGCAACCATTGTATATTTTTTGAAAAATGTAATTATTTAGATAAAAAAACCACGAAGGGGTGAATTTTAAAAGCACTGCCTGAGGGAATTATGTTGTAAATCTCTTTCATTGCGATAGGAGTGATGTGTTTTTTACCCTGCCCTATGCTGAATATGCACATCTGTATCAGATCTGAAGGCAAATATTTTTGAAAACTGTCTTAGGGTGGCCAGTGTGCACCTCAGGAGGCATGTGCAGTCCTCAACATATGGCCTATATTTACTCTCTGCCTCAAATATGAACTTCACCTGTTTGCCTACAGGTTGTTATTGCTGGTGAACTGAGGTTACAAGAACTATCTGATATTATAATGGTTTGAGTTTATTTTTTATAACAATTCATGTCAATATATATGCAAACTAGCTATGGCTGAAGGGCTTCTGTCGAGTTGCTAGTGCAGTCTTCAGTGCTGGAAAGTTTGGGCAGTTCTGGGTTAAAAGCTGTGTCCTTAGACTTGTGCCTAACATTTAGAAGATCTACTTACACTGTGTGGCCATAGGGCTCGGTGTTATCTGGACACATTAATGTGATTTGGTGGGGTTTTGGATGCTGTGAAAGCAACATAAAAATGAATCCTCCAGAGCCCTTATGAACTGTTTTCGCCACAGGATCGCTCTTAAATGATCACACTGGCAGCCATATGTAATGTCTTTCAGCCAGCTGTATTAACTATTCCTTTTGATGTAGGCGTCCCATGCAAGTCTGTCAGCACTTTCCGACATCAGTGAGCTCTTTTGGTATGTCTTTGACTTATTAAGAATGATGATTGCTACTGACTCTTTTCATTCATTCTGTTTAAAACAGAGCTATTATAATGCAGGTGCTCTATAGGCGGTCTGTTGCGAAAGACAGACGTGCAAGGTTAACAGCAGCCAAGGATCCTGACCCTATATTAACTGAAAATAGAACAATGATTATGAAAATTTAGGGCGGAAAAAAAGGGCAAAACTGGAACTACTTTCAAATTCCTATAAACCTTATAAGTCAAAGGCTTCTGCTTAGGAAATCTCTCAATATAGTGAAGAACCCCTGGTGAGCAGTGGTAGCTGATGAGATAAAAATTTCAACTCTATTTGACTACTCTTAGCCTGTGATTGGATTGCCTCAACCATCTCATGTACAATGCAGTTGCATGGCAATGTACATAGCAGAGTTGGCCACACACCTACTCTGCTTTCTAGTGTCTTATGCAATGAACTGATTTGACTTTAGTATATGTGGGGTATATGGCGATGTATGAGGTGACAAGTTCAAATAGACACACAATTTCTGACTGCAGGAATGCTTTGTTCTCTTCCTCATAGATGAAAACCTTGCCTAAGATTTCTTTGGAGCTCTAGGAGCGCACAGTGGAATTTGGGGAAATTCAGGCGGTGTGGGGTGGTTGGGGGGAGAGGTGGTAGGTTTGCAAAGGTGGCTTTAGGTCCTCATTATGGAATGACTGTCAGCTGGGCTGATCAATCTGCTCTAAATTACACTAGCTGCCAATGATACTGCACTACGGATTGCTGGGGTTCGGGGAAGCCCGGGCCATCTGTCCTCTTCCCCTGCTACCTCCTCATATTCCTTACACTGGATGCAGAGATGGGGAATGGCACAGGAGGCAATACAGATCTGGCTGTACAGCAATGGAGAAGCCCCTACACTGGGGTGATCCTTCTTGGGATGGCTGTGCCGGCTTAAGAACCGTATTGTGCTAGTGGCATGGTGCAAATCATCTCCACCCCAGGTGAAAATTATCCACGGCATGATTAAATTGCTGTTAGAATTGAGCGTCCAACACAAGCTAACAAAAAAGCCCTATTGCTTCAGTGAGATGTTATAATAAGGTCTTATCTAATCTATATTTTAAAATGCCAGTCATTATGGTATCGGTCTCTATCTTAAGTGGTAGTTTATATTGCATGGAATCTTAAGTGGAGGAAAGGAACACCGGATGCTCAGCTATATTCCCTCTCTCAACATTTAACAGGATCTAGACTGCATGGTAGCTTTTGCTGAGACCAGAATAGCACCTTTTGCCTATAACATAACTATAGTACCAAAATACTTAATTCATTGCTCTGCAAAGGATTTAGGGATATCTAGAAATATCCAATTTCTTCTGTTTCTAAAGCAGATGAATGGAACATTGCTATGTGATCATTTGATACTTGGTTTCCGTACCAATGTGACATATATGTTGCAATGTATACTTCTATATGGGTACTGCTAAAATAAAATGTGAATTTAAAATAAAAAAGAAAAGCCTTAAACCCTGCATTCAGAAGCATAAGTGTTTTGTACTTATCTGTTGAAATTAATTTGTAGAGAATCAGAGTTTTAACAGGGACGTTGAAATGTTCTTGAATAGACAAATAAAAGGATGTCCAAGTACCTGTATATAGATTCTTGTGTAAATCAGAGCGTGTTTTTGGAGATTGCATTCTTCAAAGCTGATGTTCACAATAGCTTGTCATTCCTGTTATACAAGATTTTTTTGAAAGCAAGTCAAGATACCAAACTTTCTGTTTGCTGCAAAATGTTCTATTTCAGGTGGAAGTGCCACTTCTTTGCACCCACCCGCTTTGTTCTTGGAGAAAGAATCATTATCTCTCTTTTTTTTCCTCTAAAGAGTTAAGTATCAGTCTAGATGCTCTCCAGAATAAGGAAAATGAAGTTTTCTATACTATGTTTGAATATCTGTTTTCTTTTTAAAAACTGGGGGTGGGGAGGAAGAGATGGTGAAGTTGAGGGGGGAATTTCTTATATTATTTAGTAGGCTTTATTCCATGTTTAGATAAAATCACTCATACACACCTGTGCATCTCTCTCTTTTTATTACCAGCCCTCCACAAGATGTAGAGATTAGCACTAGTCATGCGGAAGTGTTTAAAAATTCAAGCAGTGACAATAGGAAGTGTCAGACAGTAATGGAATAAGTACTGCAAAATTACAAAGACAGCAGCTATTCATTAATAAATTAGAACCTTGTGAATTTCTTTTTAACTGAAGGGTTCTAACTTGCAAATGATATTGTTCTGGAAGTAACTTTTATAATGTACCTTTCACCCCCTTTTAAAAAAAATTCCCTCTTAATCACAGACTGAGTCATGTACTTTTATATGCAGAAGTAAATTTGAATACATGGAATTAGAGGTGCACCAGCCTCCAAGTGACAGGTGAAATGCGACATGCAGCTATGGACACGGTGTTTAAAGATGGAGCCAGGAAGACAGATGAAATCTTTACTGCAGTAATGGCATTGTAAAGCTATGACATTTGTCATTCATTTTGTACTGAATTTGAGAACATATGTAATCAAGTAGCACTAATTACACTGTAAAAACAGTCCATGCAAAGGAGACTAAATAGTGGGGTAATTTTCATGCTGTTACAGGGACCTATAGGGCACAATTTCCTTTATTACTTTCATTGCTGATCATCACGAGTGTGCAGTGCAGTGGCATAAGGTACTCCAATAAAATTAACTTGAGCTTTGCACAGGATTCCCTAACACCCAGTGGATGATTCAGAGAGGCTGTCAGGAATGAACCCCCTGTTTCTTTTTAATCTTTCTGTTCCGTTCAGAGTACCACCCCAGATCTCTGCAATCATGTTTTCAATTTAAAACTGTTTAGAGCTGCTGAAATGAAGGGCCACCCAGTGCTTTGGATGTGCAGCTGCAGTAGTAGGCCTCTGATTGGTCAGAGCAGAGCGTGTTCTTACTTATCTGCCCTAAACATGGGTGGCCACAGATCCCTCAGCATAATGCAATCTCTCAGTGTCTGGAGGTGGCAACTGTTGTCTCCCACTCCAGCGTCGCTTTTTGAAATAGTTTTGTTCTGCTTCCTGTTTCTGCTGAATCACACACATTTGGTTAGTGGTCTTGAAACAGCACATGGGATGAGACCTTTAGAGTCTGCAGTTCTGGTACAGAGGGACCAGCTTAATGAGAAACACTCTTACAAAATCTCTGTCACTTTGCAGTCCCATACTCCTCCTTCTCTCTATTTCCTTCTAATTGGGGAGTGCAGGTTACTTCTGTTTGTAATATGTTTTTCTCATCTGCTGTCTGAAGGCTTCCGTCCTCTGCTTTCCAGTATAAAAATGCAATTTGTGATTAAATTTTTATGAACTGAGCTTATTAACTTGCCTTTTTCATTTTGTGTAAATTGTAATTAAAATGTATGAAGAACTCATAGCGTGTGCTTTTGGGCTTATTGTTGGGTGTCTGTTTTAGCCATGTGCATTGAGAGCACACTAGTGCTTGATGGATTTTTAAAGGGAGAATCAAGCTCTTTCACAGGAGGCAAATGGAGTCTTTGAATTGAGAACCTGGGAATGCCTTCTCCTTTCTGCAAGAGTCACGCAGCCACTGAGTGTACCAGTATAGAATTCCAGGCTGGAAATGTGAAAAACGAGCATCGCTCCCCATCTCTCTTAACAGTGTCAGCAAATTCCAAGTTTCAGAAGAACAGTTTTACTTGGTGATCTGGGTTTTCTTTTTCTCCTTTTCTCTTTTGTCTGGGGTGTAGGGAGAAGACCGTGAGGGGGATGTTACTGGAAGCATTAGTAGAGCAAATATTTAAAGTATTTTGTTGTTGTTTAATAAAGACAAAAGTAATCTTGGTCACAGATGTGACAAGCTGTAGTAGTTGCAGAGAACTGGAAGAATCTTGGAAGAGTCCAGGTTACTGGTAGCTTGTTACTCATAGCTTGTGTGCCAAAATTGTGCTTTTTAATTTGGAAATTTACCTGTATATTTTGAACATTCCTTCCTATGGATCTGAAGTCCATGTGGACATTGTAATATATATAGATGCTGTTAGACACATCTATGCTAAAAGCTATATTCTGTCTTTGTGTGTCTAGGTGGCTCCTGCTGTCTCCAGTGTGAACCCTGTGTACATGTGAGGGTAGCACTAAAAAGATATCTCCCCACTGTGTAGTTCATATGTCAGTATGTAACACATATTTCAGGAGATGCTGTCTTCAGCCCCTCTTCCCACCTTCCCTTTCTTTTTAATTTCTTTCATGCAGGAAAGGTATAGATAATCATGAGTGGGTAGAAATGAAATATTTTGCAACGTGAATTGTTTTTTGGGGAAAATCTCCTCCTCTCTTTTTTTAATGGCAGCAGGGGCAGTTTCCAAAATTTCAGTTGAATGGTTCTGAGAGTTTCTTTTGCCTACTGAACCAATTAACTCAAGTGCAGTCTTCACCTTTGTTAATCTCTCGGAGTCTACTTTTCACAACCCAGGATGAGTAAGCATTGCTTAGACAGCCCATTTTTTCCCTTTTCCTCTAAGTGTTAAAAACGGTGCTGTTTTGTTGTGTGCTTGTTAACTGGTTGAAAGTGATAACAGCCAGCAAAGCTTTATGTGCAAGAAGCATATTGAAATGTCATTTAACAAAACATATCCTGCATGGACTCAGCTACAACCAGTCAATCATGGGAACAATGTTAACCTAGTCACTTATTTTCTTCTGTTTCTATTTTTACTTGGGTTTCTATCCCCTGCTATTTTGGGGCTGTTCTTTCCTTTCCTTTCTTTCCTATCTCCTGCTGCTGCAGTTTATGGCATTTCTCCATACAGAAGAATGAAACTGACAACATTGCGAGGCAGAGCATTTTAGCACCTGGAGTGAGCAAGCATATTAGCACCCCCTACCTCTTTTTCCATAATTTTTCTGCTCCATTTTTCTCTCTCTCTGCCCCTCCCCCCACACACTTTGTGCCCTGGGCAGCTGCTCCTCCGTTCGCCCCACTCTGGTTACAGTCTGGTTGTGAGAGGTGGGGCTGAAAAAGAGGAGAGATCAATAGTTTGTCTTGTCCTTCCCATGCAGAATTCCTCAAGCCACAGCACAGAATCACTGTTATCCCTTTTGCACCTGCACATAACTCATCTCTAACAGCAGCAAAAGTGTCTGATTTATCTGTTTCACCCTTCTGATGATCAGGAAGTGCTAGGTACAGCAGCCACAGAGGCCCTGGCTCCCATCTCCCCCAAGGTATTATTTACTCAGAGTGGAATTTAAAAGTTGCAGAGAGGCTGAATGAGGTGGAGATTGGAGACAGAAAATTATGGGAGCCATACAAAATGTAAACCTCTGGTATTACATTAATGGTCTTTCTGTTGACTGAATCTATTGAGTAAAGAATTTGTTTTGTGTCACATCATGTAGGACTAGAATATATCCTGTGCTGCATCATACCATGAGAGACTGAAAAGTTTTTTAAAAAGCAATCATTTTTCCTGTGGCAGGTAAAAGATTACCTTTTTAAGATGCCCATTTTTTTGACACCACACAAAGTTTCTGGTGTTAACTGTGGAATATCCAAACAGTTTAGTAACATCATGTTTCCACAGTCAAATTGCTTCTGGTGCATACCCTATTTAATCAGTATAATCTATCCACATAAACCCCTCCTCCCAGACAGTGGCTTGCTCAGATGATTTCTCATTTAAAAACACAGTAACATTGTTTCTTCTGATGCTGTTATCCTTTCTTCCACAGTGCTGGAGTAAGCCAAGTTTAGTATAGAGGCTATGTGGCCTTCAATTTGTTAGCTGTGGACAAGTAGCATGATCTCTGAGCTGAGCCAATTCCAATGACATAGGATGAATTGGATTGGATTCCATAGTAACAGAATACCCCTTTCTCTTACACATGAAAAGTAACTTTCTAAAGCCACCCATGCTTAACTTGGAGTGATTTTTTAATGCTGCTTTTGCTTTCCTGTGAATATTGTATAGGATTAGCAAAATATAAAAATCATAACAAACTCATAGACTGAGTGCACAGGGTTTATTTTATAGAGGAGAGTATTATTTATGGAAAGTGTGTGGTTTATCCCCCCCCCCCCCGCCCCAAAAGTGGGAATGTTTCTTAGGGTTTTTGGTATGTTCTTTTACACATTATGGAAGGATGAGAAAACACTTTTGGGAAACTGCGCACACATCTTTTGAAAGTTGATACAGCATCAAATTTCATATTTTAATGTAGTTCCTAGTGTTTATATAGTATATTCAGACTTCTCTTTTCTTTCATTTATAGTCAAGTCATGTATTTTCTCTCTCTTCATTAGTGGTAGCTTGCCAAACTGAATTAGTTGTAAATTATCAGCATGCACTGATTACTAGCAATAAGAAAACAGACCATCACATGTCTTTTATGATGAGTAGCAAATAATTTTTAGTATTGATTTTTTTCCTTCTTGATATTACACATGTTGACTTGTAAAGGCATTTACTAAACTGTAAACATTAAATTTCATTTAAGGATATTTGTGAAGTTGGGAGAGAGAGCATCTTTCCACATTGCTAAAATAGATCATGTGGCGTCATTTGAGATACTTCATTGCCATCCTGTTAGTTATGGCTCATCAGATTATGTTACTATTTGCAAGAAGTTTACGAGGAGAAGATACTGCTTTCCTGAGCAGTTATACTCTACTAAATATTTATTGGCTGCACAGTTGAGCAAGTTGCTCTGTTCCAGGTGCTTATCAGCAGTACATATTGTTATAGGGTCCTCTACACTTATTAGTAGCTTGGGGCAAAATTAGTCAGTTTTTTTCATGTCATAAATTTTTTCACCAATTTATTTCACATGACTTTGCAAAATCTGAGATTTCTATTTAAGGAAAAATTGTCAGGAGACTGGTAACTTTTTGCACTGAGCCACACAAAAACTTGAAAAAACAAATTTTTTGCTCAAAAAATGTACATGGAAATCTCAAAGAGCTATACTTTCACCCACCTCCACAGCTTAGGACAGTGATTCTCAAACTTTTGTACTGGTGACCCCTTTCACATAGCAAGTCTCTGAGTGCGACCCCCCCTTATAAATTAAAAACACTTGTTTATATATTTAGCACCATTATAAATGCTGGAGGCAAAGCAGGTTTTGGGGTGGAGGTTGACAGCTGGCGACCCTTCATGTAATAACCTCGTGACCCCCTGAAGGGTCCCGACCCCCAGTTTGAAAACCCCTGGCTTAGGAGAAATCACGCAGCTCTTGCCTAACTGCATTTACTCTTCTCCTTCTCATCAGTACTGCTCATCTCTACTAGAAATGTGCAGAGCAAGGAACAGAACTGACCATCTGAGGCAGTGGAGCATCATTGCTCCTGAATCGTGGAGGTTGGTGACTAGATAAGAGGCTGAGGACAGGAAAATGATTCAACGGAAGGGTGTCCTGAAATGCTGTTTTCAGGCTTTTTAAAAAGAATTTACATTTGGGGCCGTTCACAAATGGTGAAAGTTTTAAACCCTTAGATATTAATCTACCTGCTAAACAGTTCATGTAATAAAAGAAAACCCTTTTCTCTGAAAAATGGGAAAAGACAAAAACAAACACTAAACTAAATCAACTGACTTTTCAAAATTTAATTTTTATTTAAAAGCCTTCAGGGTACCTGGTGCTTAGCTTTTAAAGTTTGGAATTTTTAAAAATTGGTCTATAAAAACATGCGGTGTTTCTGTAGTGTGCCTAGTTGAGTGCCTTTTTTTTTATTGGGCTTTAGAAACAGATCAGGAATTACAGCTCACTGCTTTACAGTCCATAGTAAAAGTCAAGAAATGCCCTCAACAGAAGAAGTTAAAGGGGGTCATTAGGTGTACTGCTTGACTATATATAATGGATCACTTTCTCTCCCTCCTATATATAAGCATTCTTCTTGATAGCTATTTCCTTCCATCACAGACTCCCTTAGAAAAATGCCTCTTTCATTTATCCAAAAAAGGACAGGTTATTTAAAAAAAGAAAAATAAAGAGGAGAACAATGTTGAAAAGAGCCCTTCCATTATATCTGCAGAGATCTGTGGTGATAGGAACTATTTATGTGTTGTCTTAAGCATAGCTCTATTGTTTCTTGTACCATTGCTAAAAAACTATGTAACTCCTCTGCTTGCTGTGTAGTCACATTACTATGGAAACCTGCATGCAACAAACCTGATTCACATATCATGCCTGGCTAAGTACAGACAGAGGTCACATGCTGGCATTTGCCCCATGTTCTCCTTTTGTAGTTTGCAAGCATTCCTAAACTGGCAACAGGGAGAAGTGGATGGTGGGTTAGAGGAGAGGGAAGAATGCAAAGAGGGGCACAAGATTTGGGTGGTGGAGTTGTGGAAAATGGCCTGTAAACTGTGAATGGAAAATGGTGTGGTTCAAACATTTCATCTAAGGAAATCTTGTTGCTGTTGTTCTGTAATGTCTCTGAAAACCACTTGCTGGGTCCCAGAATGAGAGAGGAAATGAGTATAACAGGTACAGAAGACTGTAACTCTTTGGATGTTTTTTTTATTCCTTGCACCATATTTCAGTAAGCCTACTCAAAGGAATTTTGTGTGAACAAAGCCAGAACTAAGAGGGTGTAAAAAAACAAAACAAAAACAAAAGACCTCCCCCCCGTAAACATTAGATGTACACAGAGTGGAGGTCTGTAATACAGGAACAAACCTGTACATTGCTTTCTTTCGCTGTTTCAATCAGGATTTTTTAAATTGACATTTACCTTTGCTCTGCTACTTTGTCCTATTCTTATTCTTCACTTTTTCCATCCTCTTGTCTAGCTGGATTCCCTGTATGTGTATGTGTGTGTTTATAGAGGAGAATAGGAAGGAGACCAGGGTCAGAGAGGAGAATTTTTTTTCAAAACGCACATTTTTCCTTCCTTTGGCAGAAGCAACTTCTTCCAGCTTGCTTCAAGTCCCTTATTTACTAGTCCTGCAGGTGACTTCATAACGTTGTGGCCTTTAGCCATCCTAAAACATTAATTTTCAGTCATGCTGTGTAGGCTGGATATCTTCATGGTGCGCACAGAAGCCATTCATTCCTTGTGAACCATTTACAGTGAGAGAACTCTACTTCTCCTCCAGTATGCACACCCATGCACACTAAAAAGGCATTCATTGCATGGCGTGCGCTGTGGACTGAGCACAGTGGGGGGTGCCATGCAGCCTTTGTGTACTGCCTTCCAAACGCAGAAGAAAGAAATAACATTTAGCGTGTCTGTAAAGAAGGCCGATTTCTTGGTTGTGAATGTTGCTAATTTTATTTTGTTGGCTATGATGTAATGATGGCTGAAGGGCTTGTAATCGAAGTAAGAGAGAAAGCATGAGTAATATGCCAAATTCATGCATTTAAAAAAATATTTCTTCCTCTTGCTCTTACTGTCTATCTCCTTCGGATTGCTGAGTTTGGTTAATAAGGGGTAACAGTGTGTGTGGCCTGAAAACCAAAGCCGCTGGGCAATAGTATGCACATACTGGTAAATAGTCTGTCAGACGCCTGCCCCTCCTTTCTCCCTCCCTCCTTCCTTCCACCTATGAGTGCTGTGGGTAATGGGCCATAACATCAAATAGTTTTCAGTTTTGGGCAACTTTTTACTGTGACTGCCCCTGAAGCATGCCAGTATTTATAAAATGCTTTATATGTGGTAGGTATATAATCTCAATGCACAATACATTTAAGATTAATTTAGCTTTCTATAAATACTCTGAAATACTAGACCTTCATTTATGAAATATGCAACAATTAAATTAGACCGGGTCCCTGAGAGGTTATTTTAGCCAAACATTTGTTATTTTAACATTTGCTGTGGGGGAATTTAATGAAAGGTGCCAGAGACCGAAACTCTCAATTCACAAAAGAGCTGAAATGTTGTTGCCCCATGCGGTACTTTTCCTCACACCACCCACCTTGTGCCTCACCACTATCCTTGTAGGAACTACTTCACGGACAGATGCCGGCAGGATGTGGGAAAATTTATACTTGTGGTGCTGCTGCTTGTTATATTGTTTCTCTTCTGTGAAGCATGTTCGCAAATTTTAGCCTTCGGAAAATGACTCTTAAGGCATTCATGGTTATACACAGAACCAGGAATCTATAAGCATCTCAATGACCCTCAGTGAGACTACTCACATGAGAATGGTAAGGGTTTACAGGATGAGGCCCTAACATGCCTCCAGCAATGCCATTGTTTATCCTGTATTATTCCTTGTGTTTCCATTGCCTGCCCTCTTATGCGTAAATGTAACTAGCTCACATGAGTTGGGAGCTCTACAGGACCTCTTATTCACATACATGTGCCAGTGCTGACAACAATTACAGCATAGCCACGTGATCTCATTCAGAAGGGTGAGATCATTATCATGAAGTCACTGACTAAACTTCTGTGTGGGCCCCACTACAGCATATTCAAAACATACGTACACTGATATAAGCCATTGCCACATACAGTGTAATTGTTGTGACTTGATACGGTGACACATTAGAAATGAGCCTGTCATTTTGTTTTTGATTATTCCCTCTTCAGGGCCGGCTCCAGGCACCAGCCCACCAAGCTTGTGCTTCGGGCGACTCCTGGAGGGAGGCGCCGTGGTGCTCCGGCCGCCGGGGAGAGCGGAGCCATGGCGGGCTCTCCGCCCTCCTCCTGGCACTCTGGCCGCTGGGGAGAGCGGAGCCGTGGCGGGCTCGCCGCCCTCCCCCCGGCACTCTGGCCGCTGGGGAGAGCGGAGCCGTGGCGGGCTCGCTGCCCTCCCCCCGGCGCTCTGGCTGGGGGGGGAGAGGGGGGGCGGCAAAAAAGCCAGAGCCGGCCCTGTCCCTCTTAAATGAATGGAAAAGATTTCCTGCACTGTCCCTTCAGGGGAAATGTCTTAATTTGTTTTGTTGCTGGATATTTTTCTTTCTGTGATATCAGTTTACTTTGTGTACAGATCCTGGAAAGAAGTCATAGGCTTATAAAGATTAAATAGTCACTATCTGGATGCTTTCAGCCCCCCATTTTACTCTTTTAAATTCCATCTTTTAAAATAAAACCTTGTTTAATTTCCTAGTCTTTTGTTGTATCTTTAAAATGTTACTGCCAAGAGAGCTTGCCATAGGGGCCTGTACAGCCCTTGAAAATGTAAAGGAGAATCTCTACTTTCATTTACAATAATAATAATAAAAAACTAGCCCTATTCCTTAGAAAGGCACAGTAGCTGTGAAAATGTCAACCAATAGAGACCAGTATAAGTAGAAACAAGCAGCAGGGTTCCTCTGCAGCAGGAGACTAGGTATGCATAAAGATATCTTCCCTATAACCGATATGTGAAATTAGTGGGTTAAATTTAGTATGTAACTCAAACAACCTTCTCACCAGTCCTCCCCCAAATCCTCGGTCATCCCTCTGCATCAGAATGGTATGATTATGGTGGACAGGAATAAATTAGCACAATACAAATAATATTATGGTATTGCCAACCTGAAATGATCAAACAATCACGAGACTGGCTTAAAAATTATGAAATTCTTACATAAGCATTTGTCTCCAGGAGCTGGGGCTTCAAGTTAAACATCAAATGTAATGAGATTTGCATTAAAATTGAGAGTTGGCAACACTATAATAAAACAATGAGTGGGGGAGGAAGGAAAATTGTTTTGCAAGCCCATTCTAAAACGCTATGGCCAGTTCTGCTTTCTAGTATCATTACAACCATATGTTTGTGACCTATGGGGACATATTCCCATGCACTTAGATGGACATGTGTTCATAGTCAGAACTTAAGCCTGTGGATTCCTCATGAAAGAAACTAGTCTGTAAAAACGAATAAAGCAGATAGTGTCTGTGTGGCCAATTCCTTGCAATCAAGGGAGAAAAAAGTCTTCCACTATGGACACACCTTTCTCATGATGTGGAGCGGGGGAGGGAAGAGACCCCTCTAAAAGGTGGAGAGGAAGAGAAGAGCCAGCCACTTCCAAATGTGCTAGAAAAATTGTGGTTGATGAGAATGAGATGTAGCATGCACAGTTTTTTAGAAAGTTGCAGGGAATGTTGAAAATTGTAATGGAGAGCTAGTTTCAACATAAACTCCGGAGCAATCAGTATCACTTCATAATGAACTACTTTCACATTGCCTGATCTGTTTTTACTGTTCCCAAGCCCTAAATATTTTGTACCTTTGCAGTTCTTTTTAAAAAGCAAAAATTTACTTAATTCTAGTTGAAAATGTGTGTGAAAACATAGGCCTTCCCACAGTAACTTAAAGAAGAAGAAAAATCTTTTGTGGTTAAATAATTGCAGTCATTGTGTAGGAGTATTGTGGAGACTATATTTTTTTGGTGGGAGGTGTAGGTTTAAAGGACAGAGGTTATGCTGATTAGTTATGCAGGATGCAGCTTTTTGCTTTGAAGCAACAATTTGTTCACAGAAATGCAAGGAAATGGGAAGGGAATAGCTGAGATTTATGGGAGAAGAGTCATCATTGATGTTCCAATTGGGATATTGGTTGTGGAGTGAGAAAACAACAAGCATTCAGACTTGGTTTAAGTTCAGTCTCCCAAAATTTGTTTGACTTTGAAAGTAGAAACCTAAATGTGGTAACAAAAAAGCAGAACCTCTTTACATTCTTAAATGTAATTTATGGGACAATTCACCATGGTCAAAGAACCAGAAAGCCACATGATTTCTCTAAAATGTAATATGGTGCTACAACACATTAGCAGAACAGGGAACGTGATTTTAAAAATTGGACTACAGTGATGCTGACAAGTGGTTTCGTCCCAAATTTTAGCTGCTGCCAAATAGTTATGTGATGATGAATGTCCCCAAAATGCTAAATATCCACTACTTACTTAAAAACTAACCCTTTCTCCAAAAAGACAAAATACAAACTCTCTGTCATCTTAGTGTTTTGATGTCTCATGTCAACTATGATTTCCTATATGTCATTGCTTTTCATTTTGTGGGTACTTTATTTTAAATTGGAGATGCTGTGAAAAAACCCAAGAGAGTGTATTCTTGCAGTATTTTTAACTTATATGCTACATTCCTTCATTTTATCTAAATGGCTATAATCCAGCATTGTATGACAAGAGAAGAATTTCACCCAATCACAGCCTAGAAGAATCTATCACTCTCTTCAGAAATTGCATTGAAGTACTTATTGGACTTACCAGACCAATTTTTTTCCTCAGTAGGTATCTAACTTACTACCCACAGTGTAACGTTTATGTGCATGAAATTGGGTAATTGAATATTTAGTACTAAGTTCCTATCCAGTGTACATGGGTGCAACTTCTTTGAAGTCAAATGATTTGCACATGCTTGAACCATGTCAGAAATGGATCCGTTAACTTTTCAAAGGACATATGTAGGCTCCTATTTTGGGAAATTTAGTCTCCAATCACATCACAAGTTTTTCCACTCAGGACACTCTTTTGCTCAATTATTTACTCACTTGACATCAAACAAATTTGCACTTTTAAAACCTAGCCTTGCTCGGTTACTTACTTACCCAAGCCACAAATCGTCCATCTCAGCATTAGCAGAAAGTCAGAAGGATATGATGGGTCCAAACAGAATCCATGCAACTCCAAAAGGTGAAACAACAAGAAGGAAATGATGAGGATGTCTATATTTTTCTAATCCTGTTGTGTTATGAGAATGTTAGAATTAAGAGGATGTTAGAATATCCTTACTAGAAACTGCTTTTACAGTTATCAAAGGTCTCAGCTTTGCTTCCAAGTTTAACAAGCTATAAGACATTTATTGCCTCATATATTCTTCCACCATAAACCTTATCTCTTAAGTAAATAATTTTAGTGTAAGTTTATAGATGACTCTAAAATGAAGATTTTTAAAATTTGTTTTGCTTAATAGCCAGATATATATAAACTAGTACATTAAGAGAAGGCAGCAACCTGAATTGCAGGATTTGTTTTTTCCCAATGAATAGGATAGCGTACTATGAATAATACATTGTACTGTACCAAAAAAAGCAGCTGACTGCTGTATGTTATAAGAGCTGGTCACCAGCAGGCATGGCCTATTATGAACTCAGATGCAGGACTTAAGATTTCTGCAGTCAACAAACAATTTTGGCCGATTCCTGGATATTTGTTCTTTCAAAGGCCCCTTAACCTGCCTCATTAAAACTCTGATTCAGCAAAACACTTAAGCATGTGTTTAAAGTTAAGCACTTGCTTAAATTCTTTGCACAGTAGAGAAGGAATTACTACTAATGTGCTTGAAGTTAAGCATGAATGTAAGTGCTTTGCTGAATAAGGACATTGAAGTATTAAAGTTCTTGAGAAGCTTTCAGAGAAGTTGCTTTTCCTGAAGTACAGACCTATGCCACTTTCCAAGCTGAATGTAACCTGGAATTCCATTAAACTTGTAGAGTTTCTCAGGAGAAACAGAAGCTTTTTGTGTTGACTATTTATTGTATGTTATCCTTTTTGCTTGAGTCTCAAATACAACTACTGTTCAATCAATGCTGGAAGAGGTAAACCAATCCCTCTTGTGTAAAAACATAACCTACCAAACGAAGTAATATCCCATATCATTGTGGGGCATTCTGTAAAGTCTTCTAAACTCAAGGTCTCACGCATCATCAGCATCTCAAAGAAACCCTAGTGGCTCGTTCAGATTTGGGTTTGTAGTGTTGACGGTCAGGGTATTTGAAATGAAATGAAATATTTGCTAATAAAGTGTTCTTATAACAGTGTAACTTCTTTGTGAGAAAGAGAACAGAAGAAAGAATCGTGACCACAAAAAAAATCTCTTGACTTTAAGGGTATGTCTACACTACAGTTAGACCCTGCGGCTGGCCCATTCCAGCTGATCCAAGCTCAGGCTAAGGGGCTATTTAATTGCGATGTAGAGGTTCTGGCTTGGGTTGCAGCCTGAAATCTGAGACCCTCCCACCTTGCAGGGTCCTAGAGCCCAAGGTCCAGCCGGATCCTGAATGTCTACACTGCAGTTAAACATCCCCACAGCCCAAGCCCTGAGAGCCTGAGTCAGCTGGCGCAGGCCAGCCACGGGTTTTTAATTGCAGCGTAGCTATACTTTAATACACCTAACTATACAAGGATGTGTTTCATTGTATTCTCGTGTTCTCGTGACAATATAAACAAAGAGTTACCATTAATTAATTAATGTTTGTAAAGAGCTGAGTAAGTACTGAGTGTTTTAGTCTTACTCTTATTTACTTGTGTTTGAGATAAGAGTGAACAAAAACACCTGAACTTTGCAGAAGTTGGGACCCAGATCTGAACTTTGCCACTGGCCAAAGTTTAATGATCCAGCTCAGACACCTACATCTAGGGTGACCAGATGTCCCGTTTTTAAAGTGACAGTCCCATTTCTTGGGACTTTTTCTTATATAGGCGCCTATTACCCCCCACCCCTGTCCTTTTATTTCCACAGTTGCTATCTGGTCACCCTACCTACATCTGAACACATGCTGAGCTTTAAAGAAGATTGGATCTGGATCAGAACTTTGCAGCTCTCTCTCTAAATGTTTTGCTAGTGACATCAGAATGTATGTGAGCTGTAAAAGCTTGCAGTGTGCAAGGTGATATTCCATGCTCATTTATAGAAAATAAATAGCTCCTATTTTTATAAATTTAAAAAATGTCACCTGAATGTCATCAAAGTGTGTGTGTTGGCAGTAGGGACTCAGGTAGTTTGATCTAATTTTTAAGTAATATATGCACAGTAATCTTTTGCCTGTTTTAATCCAGTCAATAGTGCAGAACTATTTTTGGACCCATGATATAGTTAGTCAAAGTTGTGTATTGGAGGGGTGGGGGGAATAATATATAATGAAACTATTTAAATAATTACTTATGATCATTTCCATGTACAGCAGCAACAGATATACATGTCTTGATATGCTGTCACATCTATTTTCTGCTTTTGGCATATGGTATATTATATAAATAGATAAAAGCTAAAAACAAAAACATTTTAACCTGATATATATATTTTAAACATGGAACAGTGTAATCTAAGGAAAGGATTCAAGCTCCGTTTTCATATTTTGTCGCCAGGATCCCTTTATGTTTTACACAGGCTTTCTTTTTTAAACCTTTTGTGCTTTGTATTCAGTACTCCTTCAGTTTTAGCAGCTCCATCACTCATAGAGATGACTGATCTTCACTGTCTTTTACTGTCTCATGCTGAGTGAACACGGGGCAGAAAATCTGCTTTCCCCCCAACCCTTATAGTTAAATAGACTCATTTGGATAAAGCAAGTTGCCATTTTCTGTCAGCTTCCCTCCTTGGGTAAGTGTCCTTCAAAGGGCTAAGAAAAGTGCCACCTGATGCTGACTGGGTTGAAACTGAAATGTATACTGCTGCAGCAGTCTGTTGTCTGAGACTTTGAGGGCGTGGGGTAGAGACAAACCACAGTATAGAAGAAAGTGGTGTTTCTCGGGATGTTAAATGACCATTGCTTTAATTTTTTATAGGTGATGTCTTCGAACGTGGCAAAGGGCCTCTATCCGCAAGCTGGCATTAAGATACCATCATTGGTCTCTGCAGCAGCAGCTTTAGATACCACTGTGATGGGCAACCTTGAAATACCCAGAGCGGCAAGCAGCATACCACATCTTCATTTTTAGCTCTTTTCCATACTCTGCTCTGTAAGTACAGTATGCCAGTGTTGTGCCTGTCAGTTGGAGTTCCCAAATTGCTTAATTAGGTGTTATGTATTAGGGTAGTACAGCGTACATATTTAAATAACTTGCTACTTCAGGGAAGCGTATTTGCCATTTGACATGACATCAAATAGCTTTTAGCTGTATGAAACTTTGCAGATGGCTAAGATAAGCAAGAAGGCTACTTTTATGTGTTTTGATTTACTAGTCCCCACAGTAATGTTATATGAAATTCAGCAGAATTTTCTGTGATCATTAGGGAAATCAATATTTTTCCTACAGTAAATCACAGGTATGCTGTAAACAACATGAGGCCAAAATTGACAGGTAGCACCTGATAAATAGAATTCATTATTTTGCCAGTTTGACTAACGAGAAAGTTAGCACATGCATTATTTACTTTGCAAATATATTCCTTAAGACCTTTGATAGGCTTAGAGGTGTCTCCCAATGTTAAAGCTAGAGGGGTATGTCTAGTTTAAATGATTTTATATAT
This sequence comes from Trachemys scripta elegans, assembly GCF_013100865.1. Classification (NCBI taxonomy): domain Eukaryota; kingdom Metazoa; phylum Chordata; order Testudines; family Emydidae; genus Trachemys; species Trachemys scripta. The sequence continues at coordinate 178,652,794 of NC_048299.1, forward strand.
GCAGGTGTAGTTTCCAGCTTTAAGAAAAAAATAACTGCGACCTAATTGCATTTACTTGTGCTGAATCACTTCTTGGGAAGGATTTAGCTGATCAACTATTTCTGGTCTGTTGAAGGGAAAAGTGAGTGAGTGACTGTCATTATCTTGATGCTGATTACTGGAATTGACCAACTTAATAGCAATTTGCTAACCTTGTTTACAAAACTGGCCTCCCGAACCTGACTCTGCGATTTAGAAGGGAAGAGAGCCAGGCCACTTAAAGTGTCAGTACTGAAAACACTACATCATCTACATGATGTTCTGATTCAGGGAAAGGAGATGATGACTCAGAGGTATTATCATCAATCCCATCTCTAGTCCAGAGAAATTTGCATAAGGAGGGAAAATATCATTTTTGGCACTTTAGTCAAGAACAAATGTTTTATCTACCCCCCCCCCCCCCATTTCTTATTTTGGAACTTAAGGAAACTGGGCTGTAATCCAGTGCAACCTCAGGATAAGAAATGTGCTATATTAGCTGGCATTTGCAACAGTTCTCCCTAAGAGTTCTTAAATGATGTGCTGCCAGATTCTCTCTCTCTCTCTCTCTCTCTCTCTCTCTCACACACACACACACACACACACACACACACACACACACACACACACACACACAACTAAGAAATATGCTATTGGCTAAAAGCACAAGGCTAAGGGTATTGCAAAATTATTACTGGTTTGTTTTTTATTTTTTATTAAGGGAGGGGCTAGAAAGGTGAGAGACCAGAAAGGTGAGAGACCAATCATGTATATTAGTTTGCTTCCCAGTAAGAAGAAAACCTCTCCTAGATCTAGGGCCCTGGTTGAACTTTGACCCTGAGTACTCATCTCACAGCACTGCTGCTTTCTAGGCCTGCATTTGTTTTCTCGTATGAAAAATATCACAGTGCCAACTACCTCTATGTCCATAAAGGGAGCTCAAGGTATTAAATATGAAAATGATCAAGATCTTCACAAACTGTGTACTCCCTTCACCTCCTTCACCCACCCAAAAAACCCTAATAAAAAAAACTAAAATAAAAGCAAACACAGAAAACCATGTTTTCTGCCTAAACATAAAAATAAACAGTAAATAAAACAGGAGTTTGTAAGGATCAATGACTCGCTACAAATTAGTTTAATTTAAATGCTCATTCTCCCTGTCTCTCAATTGGGTCCAAAACCCCTGTCAATATGCTTCTCTTCCTGCTTTGACTCACAGATTCTTCTGACAGTATCCTAAACCTCTCTCTAAATCTCTTGGGGCCACATCGATTCGCTATCTGCTCTCCACTAGGCTCCTCTAGATTTCCTGGTTTCCAGGGCTGCTTTTCCCCCACTCTTTTGTCTTTGCTGCTGCTCCAAGTTTGCTTCTTGCATTGGAACACACTTTCAACCTGTGCTGCATTTTTAGTCACCAGTTGTGCTACTGTCTCAAGCCACTCCAGGCCCCTCTTTTCCTTTTGAGCCTTTGTTTTAATTCTTTCTGGGCCTCAGTGCAACTCTCAAGATGCTCTCTGTGGCCTCTCCCACATCTTAACTCATCTGGCCCCTCTGGGCTTCTCTTAAAATTCATCTAATTTCATCTGATTAATTGTTTCAAGGTTCCTGCTGTTCTGATCCTATCTGACAGCTGCTTGGTGTCATCATGTCTTTATTCTTTACCACATCTTTAGCTGTTGGGTATTCATCAGTAATATTGCCTTCAAATGCATTGAATTTGCTGGTATCTTGTTTACATTTTCTCCATGACCTGCGCAGTTCTAGACATTCACTTCTGGTGTTGCCTTCTTTGTAGTGATATAAAGACAAACGAGTCTGATATTATAGCCAGACTGCCTGCCTGCCACCTGTTCTGTCTTTTTACCTCTCTCCTTTTCCACTTTGACTATAGCAGATGCTACCACAATCCCTGTCCTAGATTCCATTCTAATTTCCTAGTATTTTCATTCTCCCTGTCTCTCCTCCCCTCTCCCTGGTTGATGCTTCATCAGTGTTTGGGCTGCCAAAGCACTCTTTAAACCCACATATAATTCTGTTTTGAGCTTGGAAACTCTGCCCAATGGTCCTTTCAGTTCTCCACCTTCTTTTTGTTTTCTGTCTTAAATGAATTGAAATAGACATGGAAGGGGAAGGGCTCGGTCTAGACTTACAAAGCAATTTCCCCTTCCCGAAAGGGCAGAGCACATTTCCTTCCAAAACAACCTGGCTGGGAAGTCACAAATTTCTTGTCAGTGCTGCTTTTTTTTATCCCTGAAAGCTGTTGAGTCAAAACATGACTGTCAAGGCTGACCCAAAGGAACGTGAGCATGGGTATGAGAGTGTTTCCCTTTATTCTTCCTTAAAAACAACAGAATGGGGGAAAGAGAGATCTGGGGGAGCATTCATATGTGTGAAGGTTAAAAGGTAATTGGAAAGCAAATAATCTTGGCACCCCTCCGCAGAGAGACTGGCTTATGGATTGATCTTGCACTCAAAGTGCCTTGCAGGGGGTTTATTCTGACCAAATAGTATAAATATTAGAATGACTGTAAGGAGGGAGAAAGCTTAACAAATAGGAGGCTAGTATGCATGCAGGCAAGGCTGATCAGTTGCAAAGACTTTTCCTTAGCAGGAAAGAGTTAGTTTGTGGTTTTTACTTTAACCTCTCTGATGTTACTCTCACTCAAGGATAAGATACGTTTTCTTATTGCTTCTCTAAATGCAGTTGTGTTTGTTAACTTACTTAATTGTGGTGTTGTGTCCTGTCAGGGATTTTAATTTCAAGGCATCCACTCTTACCTTGCTTCTCTCCTGCTCTGGGTATCACCTTTGTTAAAAAGAATCACTTTATACATGAAAAATAAAGAAAAAAATAACATAGACGTTACTGAGTGTCTCCCCTCACATATTTTAGTGATCCTCTCTGCTTAGATACTTCAAAGATATTAAAGTCAATCTGAGTGGAAGGGGGGAGAAGTTTAAAAAGAAAAAAAAAATGTGGTTGAGATCTTAGTTCATCAATATTTCTACTTAGATGCCCCCCTTCATCATTTAGGTTTGCTATTTCAGTGGTGAAATTTCTGGCTTGGGCAGAACCTTGCAGGACTGAGTGGGGAGATGAACTGGAGTGTGACTGGATCCTGGCTGACTATTACATTTTGAGATAACTGCTGATTCACAGATTCACATTTTGCATTCACTGGAAAAATGAGGGTGTCTGGATCTGTTGGCCTGAAACCAATAATTAGAGTGGAGTATCTGAATAGTTGGTTACCATCTCTGAGTCTGAAGCAGCCTGTATCTGTGTGTGGTGCATAATTGAAATATCACCATATCCTAAGCAATAGTTCATGACTACTATAGGTACTCAAGGTGCTTTACAAATATTAATTAAGTTCACAACACCTCTGTGAGTTAGGTAAACATCATCCCTATTTAGTAGAAGAATAAACGGAAGGGTCCACCCTTTTGCTTTATTCCAGCAGAGACAGTTCACCGTCCCAAAGGCAATGGGGCCAGAGGGCTTGCCTCTTTTCCAGATCCTTTGATTAGAATTCCAAATTACAGACATTTTTATTATGAGATTCTACACAGGCTTGCAATTTATAGCATTGTTTAGCATGCATTCCTTTTGAGCTCTTTCAGTTGCATCTTCTGCTGCTATTGCAGCATTTGGTTATTTCATATGAGACAAGTATCAAAGTCAAATGTTCTTACATGTTTAGCAGACTAGGCGTTGGACTAGTAGTGAGTATGTGGTCTCTCTTGTTTCCAAGAAGGCTAAACAGCTCAGCAGATTTGAGCAAATTATTGCAAGTGGGGCTGATCCTAGTACAGGTTCATGGTTGTGTTGAGGCTTTTGATGCACCAAGGCGATATTTATGCACTTTGACAATGGCTAATAACTGCCGCAGTGGGTTTCTATTAGTCACCTTTGGGGATACCAGCCCATGAAAAAAAATAAGTCAGCGTTTTTATTTTTCAAGTGGGTGAACATCATTCATTCCTATCTTGTCTGATGATACATTTAGTGTTGTGAGGCAAAAAATATGATTTACCTGGCACAAATTTTAATTTGGGACTTTTTTGCACCCTGGGGTCTGATGTTGCAGGAGGCAGGACAAATCCACAGAAAAGTAGAAGTGTCCCTTTAAAGACAAGATGAGAGGCAATGCAACAGTGAATTTCTGTTGCTCAAATCCATACATTGCAAGTAGTAGTTACTGGATTAATCAAGAAGACCCAAATGGAGGAAATATAGGGGTGATTGTTTTTAACTAATAAGCTATTTTTGCTCTCTGTGATCTAGCAGGTAGGACAGTGCAGTTACAGTTAAGAATCCTGGGTCATATTTACAGCTTTGCCAATAACCTGCTATATGACCTTTGACAAATACCTTTATCTCCCTATTTTTCAGTTTCCCCATCTGTTAAATTGAGATGATACTTAACCTCTGCTTATTATCATAGTTGTTAAACAGTTGTTACTATTATTATTATTTTCTCTAACATTGAACTTCACTTCTCTTTTCTCCTTCACCTATCTATTCATGGGCATTTCAGACCAATGCTGATCATTATTCAACAGAGATGGATTCAAGATCATGGATAATATGAGGCATGCAAAGCCAATTTTTTTATTACTTCACCCAGGAAAGTTTAGTCCAGATGCAGCCTCTGGTCTGAAGTTTTAGAATCCTTTGCTTTGCTACTGACATTTAAAATCAATACGTCTGTTAGTCTATAAGGTGCCACAGGACTCTGTCGCTTTTTACAGATCCAGACTAACACAGCTACCCCTCTGATACTTAAAATCATTGTTACCTTTCATATATCTTCTCCCAGATGTAGCATTCATATCCTGCTATGTTAATTCCTTTGTGGATAGACTATGGTACATAATGTTTTCTAACAGTAGTCTTTTGAGGACAAGGTATTTCACCAGGAATTAAGTATAGTGGTTTCCCACTAACATTCAACAAACAAAAGTAATCATTAAAAAGTAGACAGCATTTACTGTTTCTTTTTGAAGTTCTGTCATACTTTGCAAAACAAGACTTGAGGGTTTGGATGTAGTGTAACATCCACATCTTAGGTCAGTATGTTTTATGCCTAACTGAGGTCAGTGTGAGGAAAAATAGATGGAAAGCACTACATTTTTAGCTTCACAATTGCATCTACAATAACCTGCCTTATAACCCTTGCCAAATATTTACTGGCAGACTGCTGATGCAAGTGAAAGTTAAATAATTCTGTTTCTTCCAGGTGTATTAGTGTAGGTAAATGTGGTTCAGGATTTTAAGTCTCTACACAGCAAGTACTTCATGTGGCCAAGATTTAGAAAAGAAAAGAAAAGAAAGACTTTGAATGCCACACATTGTTGGGTACCTAACTTGCTACACCAGCTTGTGTTTCAAAAATGCTAAGCAACTATCCCCTGATAATTAGGTCCCTTTGAACTATCTCATGTGGGACAGCCAAAACTACTGGTCACTTTATCAAATCTTGATGTATATTTCTATCTACAGTTCCAAGAAAATTCCCCAAATTAAGAAAAATTACAAGAATCTTATAATTCCATACACAAGGATTCTATAGTGCTTTAATATACCTTGGAAAGTCTATTATACACACATTATTATTATTATTTAGGACCAGATTGTGTAGTTTGTACACAGAACTGTGCTGAAGATATGGGGAGCTAGGGTAAAAATTGTTGCTAGCTATGGAGGGAGCATCCTTTTCAGATTGTGTTGCTTGCTTCCTGAAAAGCGAAGCCAGCTCTATGGCTGGGCATGGAGGAATGAGGCCTATTATAGCATGGGCGCTTGGACCCTGAAAGCCCCCTTGTATCAATGCTGGCGTCACCCTGCATGCTTGCTGGCAGCCCACTGAGGAGCAGCATGTGTGTTCCTGCCTCAGTTTCCCCATATGGGCTATTAATAAGTTCAGTGAGGCTTGTATATAGTGAACAATACCACTTCAGTGGTCTGGTTTATTTAAACAAAGGCTGAAACAAATGTTTGCCGTTAGTGTCCGTTAACATTAGTCTATCTGCCTCACCTGAATCCAGCCGTCTCTTCCATCCAGGCTCCTCACCAGTAATGACCTCTTGACTTGAAACACTCTTCTGGAGTCTGGCCTCCTGCTGTCACCTGGGGGAAGGGTTCCTTCTCTGGATTCAGGGACCCTGCAGAGGGTTTTCTCTGGAGTGATGTGTAGTTCCCCAATGACCTGGACCTCTTGCCACTGTCAGGTGAGGTCCTTCTGCTGGGACAGGGCCTTCCTAGGGCTTTGTCACTCATAGCCCTTTTGGAACTATCTCCCTCCAGCAGTTCCTTTCAGAGGTCCCCTTTTCTGGTGAGCTTTCTAACCAGTTCTTCTGCAAAGTCCCTCTCCTTAGGAGCTTCTTCACTGTGTTCTGGGGCTTCCTGTCTGAGCTCTCATAACCCTTTATAAGGCCCAGATGTTCCTTAACTAATTAACTTCCACCCAGCCACCTAGGTAATTAACTGTTCACAATTGGATCTGGGTTGTCTTGTTCTCCTTAGTGGAGCCAGTCACAGGTAGGCTGGTCCCTGACCTCCCTGAAAGGGCCTGCCCCCAGGACAAGGACATAGCACCTAGCACTCTTATGTCTCCTGCCTCCCTTTCCCTTTCTGAGGGGATGATAGAAAGTAGCAGTGGCTGTGTACCTCTCTTGTATGTGATTCTGGCACAGTGGGTGCAGTTGGAGTATGATTGGATCTGGAGTGAGAGTTCAGGTCTATCTCTGTTCTGCTCACATCTCTCTCTTTCAGTGCTTCTCTTCCACAATTACACGTGCTCAAAGTTTCAGCACATTTCCGTGTGTGAATCCCAAAGTTTCTGGGAGACTTCTATCCACAGCCTTCTATGAACAGCCTTTGTTCACACCCTTCACCTTAGCCACAAGCTGCTGTATTGACTCAGTTTCTTCCAGTACTGTAACTTCATTAAAAGGAACCATACTCTATTGGGTAACTACGTAGCTATGTACAACATGGATAGAGTTGGGAGTTAGGTGGCTTACTTACATATACGTATTATTTTGGAGCAGCACAATCGTTTTCTTTTAAACAAGTGTAACGAATAATTTGCCTTCACAAAACTGGATTTGGAGTAGATGGCACAACACATGGTGTGGCAAGAACAGAAGGTGTTTCTGGAGGTGAAAGAACGCTTACACAGGAGGAATTCTTTTTTTCTGAAATTCCAGGAGCCCACCTTTTTTAATAATAAACAGAGTATTCCCAAGGTATTTAAGTGTAATTTACTGGAAATGTTTCCGGTGAGCATGGTGACATTCATTAGCCCTTGAACAGGAGACCATACAGATGTTCCTGCCTTCTAAAAGAGAGAGGGTGTGTATAATATTGGACTGTTGAATGGTCTGCTACCTTTTGGGGTACGAGTGAACCAGTTTTTTTGTAAAATCAAACTAGCTTGAGAGCTTCCTTTTGGATGTTTAGCCAAACAGACCTTTGGAAACTTTAGAAGTTTGCTCATCTCTAGTTTCCAGATGCTCCCCCACTGCACCAGCCCAAACTTAAACACACATTTTGTTGTTGTTATTATTGTTCAGGATTGTTGTTGTATCCTTGCTTTCTGTGATAGCATGGACTCAAATTAAATAGCCAGGTTAAATTAATAATATTTTGAGCAAAGCACTAGCTATAGAGGGTAACAAGTATTGTAAAGGTAATGGGCCAGCCTCATCCCCTCAATCCATTTACATCAGTGGTGTTCCACCAGGAATGGAGTTAGCTCTTCATTGTTTTTATGCCCATGGTGTTTTCATCTATGATTTATTTGCTTCACTCGTGAGAAAGATGCTTCCTCCTTTTTGCTTGTTTCCTGACTTTTAAGGTCATGTATTTTTATATGTCTGTTTGTCTGTGTGGGTGGGCATGTGAAAGTCTCCGTCTCTCTTCTCCTTATGTAATGTCAGATGGAAGTTTAGAACAGTGCACTGCAGAAAGCCAACCCACATCCTTCACCCACACAGCCTGCGAAGCAGTTACACCGACATCAATCAGGGAAAACCCTCAGACTACATGCACCGTTGGAGCAGGTGCATGAGGGTTCATGGCTTCATCATGTGACTGTCATACTGCAGTGTATCACCTACTGCTGTCTGTTACTTTATCTATACACAACAGGCCTATTTACCTACATAGCAAATGAAATGCTTGATATAAAACTTGCAGACACTCTTGAGTTCAAATTATACTATCCCTTCCTTCACATATGTGGACGAATGTTCTTTCAGTACATTGCTGTGGAAACATCAAGAAAAAAAGCTGCCTAGCACCATTGCCTTAAAAGCAAGTTTTGCAGAGGGAAAAAGCAAAACCTAAAATATATAAAGGGGGCAAAGGGCAAATGATACAGACAGAGGAAAGCCATATGCAAAACTAAGCCAAGAGTCTGAGAGATACAAAGAGCAGATATTATACTGGGGAGAAAAGATTGTACAAATGGTGTTATACCAATGACAGTAAAAAGTGAGTAATGCTTTCTGGAATCATTCAAAGAGTTTCTGAATTTAATTCTTTGGGTACTAGAATTTCTGCCACAGAATGGATGTGAATGGCTTTTTAAATTTTTGTGTATAATATAGACTGACTACTGCTGCTGTGTTAGTTTACATTCAGCCTTTTCTATTTAAAGCTGATAATGTACTCTCTTTTTTTTCCTTTTAATGACCAAAGTAAATTACTGCTCCGAGCTATGGGTCTGATCAGCCAGTGTGAGAAAATATTTAGCAGAGCAAGATTTCTAAAACGATGCTTGAAGGAAATAAATATACATTCTCCCTCACAAAATTGAGCAACTGGCTTTTCCCAATTCTACCTGCTCTGGAATACATTGTGCTGAAGACTGTGAGCCCAAATTTGTTCAGTTACACTGAAGTAAATCTGGAGTAATTCCATTGACTTCATTTGGCTCTGTGGAAGTCAGTGGAGTTCCTCTGTACTTACATGAGTATGTATGAGAGAAGAATTTGGCTCTGTATCTGTTGCTATAATTTTAGATGGGTATTAATATATAATCAACTTCCCAAAAACATATAAGGGGTAAACATTGGAACAAATTGTGCCTGGCATATGTTCAGGTGTGCAGTGAGGAGGAAAATCCAAGGAACCCTTAGGCTAGGTCTACACTACCCGCCTGAATCGGCGAGTAGAAATCGACCTCTCGGGGATCGATTTATCGCGTCCCGTTGGGACGCGACAATCGATCCCCAAATCGACGCTCTTACTCCACCAGCGGAGGTGGGAGTAAGCGCCGTCGACAGAAAGCCGCAGAAGTCAATTTTGCCGCCGTCCTCACAGCGGGGTAAGTCGGCTGCGATACGTCGAATTCAGCTACGCTATTCACGTAGCTGAATTTGCGTATCTTAAATCGACTCCCCCCTGTAGTGTAGATGTACCCTTAGGCACTGGATCCCTGGAGTGGAAGACGTGTTCCAGACCAGTGTTGCTAGTGATCCTGGGTAGAGAGCGAGCACAGTGTGGGGCCAGAGCCATGGCTTTGTCACCCCTCTCCATACTGGCTGGGCTTGGACGGGGGCACATGCTGCACTCTCTGAAAGGGTGGCGCAGCAGCAGCCCTCCATAGGAGCTGTGGGAGGTATTGTGCCTGCCTGTAGCATGCTGCCTCCCAGTGCTCCTGGGATAGGATGCATCTGTGCCACCCTTCAAGGTGCAGTTGAGCCCTTTCCTTTTTGCTCTGTCCCTAGTTGCTATGACTGGCTGCTATATCTGCTAGGCAAATAAGAGAAAACATTCTTTTTTAAAAGAAGTACAAGGTCCAGTGATTTTTCTTGCATTTAAGCTGGAGGGTGCGAGTTGTAAAATAGTGGCCAGGTAGGGTACATCAATAATCGCTGCATAAACTTTGACTAGAAGAAAGAAGACAAAAAATCCCAATCCTTTAAAAATAAATAAATGTGAGATACCATTTAGTATCCCAAATTGGTGTACAGATGGAAATGTAAAAAATGGACAGTGTGCATTTTTAAACAGAATAGTTGAAAAACAGTTCGCCTTTAATTGACCTGCCAAGGTATTCTTGGTTCTGTGTTTTGCTTGTTACAGGCGGTAGAGTAGCAAGAGCCTAGAGCAGAGTGAGGAAAGCAGCTTGTGCTCTACTTTGTGTGTTTCTTATAGTATGTTTTCAGCTGCAGAAGAGAAACTCAAGGCCCTGAACTTTGAAAACCTTGAAATTAAAGTTTTTAATGTTTAAGGGCACTCATGCAGGATATTCTGCTAATGATCACTTTTTCTGAAGTGTCTGGAGCTGGCCACTCTTGAAGACAGAATGCCAAACTAGTTGAACCACTGGTCTGATTCAGTTTGGCAATTCCTATGTTTTTATGTTTGCAAGTAGCTCGGTGTCTTCACTTTTCATACGCCAAAGCCACATTCATTGCAGTAACCATGTTGAAAGAGCAGAAGTTACATTCCAAATGTTTATGATAACTTTGCACAAGTGCTGTTCTCTGGGCTCAAGCAGTTCTTCAACAGGAGAATAGCCATGTGATGGTCACAATGTGATTGGCTTTAACAGGTCTATTTTGCTACTTCATCATACAACTTAGGTACGTCTCATAATCGGGTTTTCCACACAATTAGGGTGGAACTGGCTGGTTCAGATGGCAGGAAGAGCTAAAAAAAGAGAAGAAGAATATTTGTTAGGATTGATAGTGTTAATGAAAATATGAAAGGAAAGAAGGAAAGCCACATTGGGAGAGGAAAGTGTGACCTGACAAATATGACCCCCTGGATTTCCCCTAGATTTCTGACTTTGAAATCAAAGCTGGCTTTAATGTGCACCAGGTGTCGTCAGGGTGTTTTGATTCCCTTCAAGCGAGGGACTGAGCCTCTCAGTTTCAGCATATGCACATCTGTGAATATCAGTGACAGGGTGTATTCTTGTTTAGATCATAGCCCATGAGGTTCAAAGGACATGAACAATTTAATAATTGACCCTGTTAGTTGCCCTGGAGCTTGGCAACCACAAAACTGTGCTCTGCTGTGCACAGGCTGTGGTCTGTTCATTCCCCCCCCCCCCGCCCCATTTCCAGTGCCCATCCCTTACATTGACATGCTTAATCCCATTTTAACTGTCTCAGTAGCCATACAGAAGAACAGGAAAGTCAGGAAGATGGCAGCAAAGCCAGAATATTAAAATTATGTAGCAAAAAACTAAAAATGGATATTATCAAAAACATTCATTATTGATATTAAAACAGTATGTTTAAAACAAATGTGTTGTGATAAAACTAGGTATTCTGTAAATTTAGATTACAGTTAAATCCTGTGGAAGGACAGGATGCCATCTTAAGATGAATGGTTGTTTGATGCCTATCTTGAGGTTGGCAGTCTTGCCATTTGCCGCTCTGTTTCTAACCTTTTCTTTCTGCTGTAGGTTGGGAAGACTGTGGCAAGGTGGCTCTGATATCATCTAGAGACCTCCAGATTTCCTTGGTTTCTCTCATTCTTGCTTTCAGCCTGGGTCTTGCATGAGACTGCACTGGTTTTCTTGGTGGTTGAGCTCGTCCTGTGAAAGAAAGATCAGGTGTGCTTGTACTTTTGGCTGTCAAAAGACTTAGTTGTTGTTGACCAAAAGGGTTTTGACTTGTTTGGGGACCTGTTTCCTTATTTTCTTTCTCTGAGAGAGTCCAGGCTGCTGGCGGAAATAGTGCGATGAATTAGTGAGATCATTATGTAGAAAACATGCATCTGTTTCTCTTTATTGTATCAAATTCTGACAGAGATCTTTGCTTTCAAAGAACTTGGCCTAAATCGTAGATTAAATGAGACCAAGTTAGCTGGAGTCCTGCCTAGATAAGATATAAGTGATGCTCGTAAGTTGAAAGTATGGCAGGGTGGCCCCCTGTAACAAGGCACTGGTGCTTTGGGGGAGGGAGGTAAGGAGGGGGGGACATTTGCAGACTAGGATGTCTGTTATAGGGACATAGTCCCTTTAAGGCTGGAGTTTCTTTAAATTTTAGTCATCAGCTGGAACATATGATTGATGGTTCAGGAGACTAGGAATATGACTCTGAGTGGACAATATAAGAAGTAGCTGGAGCTCAGCATGGAGGAAATTAGGTTTGGCAAACAACCTGGGCCGAGTTCTCCAGACAGGAAGCCTGGAGCATAGCCAAAAGAGGACCTGGAGGAGTGGAGAAGTGTCCAGTCTGGGAAAGTCTGTAAAGAAGCCTAGAACTGAGCAGGCCATGAAGGAAGTAATGCAGGGAAAAGGTGATGCAACCATGTCAAGTGAATTGGGCAGTTACTGAATATATAGAGTCCCAGGACCAGAACCCAGAAAAGAAGGGGGCCTGAGTTCCTATATAGTGACATCTGGAAGTGGTGGACATAAACCCCTAAATTCAGGGGAAGAAAACTAATTGAGCCCTAAAAGAGAGACTACACAGTTGGAGAGCCTAAAGAAGGCTGGGAAAGAACTTTCTAGAGCCCAGATTGGGGCCTAAAGAGACTTTTAAGCCCATAGGAAGGTCTGTACAGAAAAAGGCTGGGAGGAAGATTGTTTTCTCATTGGATCTACCACAACCTATGTAGCATAGATCCTAGGTTTCTGAAAGACCTCTTCTCTCTCTGGTCATCAGTGTGGAAATGCCAGCTTTTAGGTACTTGTGCTAATATTCAGTAATTTAACTCTGTGGCCCGGTACAGTTTCATGGAGAACTCTTGATACTGGAATTGAGCTGATCAGGGATTCAGCATAGCCAGGGTGGTGGTGGTGGTGGTGATCTTCATCAACATCAACTTCATGGCATGGTGTAAACCCAGCTGGCCTTTACCTGTGAATGTGGGTGTTTAGTTTATTTTGTAAGTGTTTCTTATTTAGATTGGCCAGCATGATTTATGTAATTGGCCCCCTTAAACTCAGGGTTGTGAGTTCAATCCTTGAGGGGGCCATTTAGGGAACTGGGGTAAAAAAAAATACTGGCTGGGGATTTGTCCTGCTTTGAGCAGGGGGTTGGACTAGATGATCTCCTGAGGTCCCTTCCAACCCTGATATTCTATGATTCTATGTAGTGTTTGGGAGGTGGGGTATTGCACTTGCACTAAGAGATCTTTGTACTTGGGAGCATTTTATTAATTAACAAATAACGACACACTGAAGCATACTGCTGTATCTTAATGCCTAGAGTTCCAAGATTGTCATTAGAGAAATAAATTGTGTGTGTATGTGTGTGTGTTAGTAATTATAATTGTATCAGTAATTGTTATGGCACGATGTATCCCAATGTCCCTTTGATCTTTCAAGCAGACACCTTGTTACTGTGTAATTCAGTTTCAGAGGCTGGGCACCCACAGAAAGCTGACAGGAGCCATCCTGCAAAGATCAGCAAAGAGCATAACACTAAAATTTATTTTTATCAGTTTAAATACAACACAACAATGTGTATGTAGAATTTGGAGGCTTAATATATAACAGTAAAGTAGCTTTGAAAAATTGTCATGAAAACTTATCAACCCAGACACAACATCTGTTCATCTGCACTTTCCTATAATGAGAGTTGATCCTGGAAAAGAACTAGAGTGGTATTTTAATTGACCATCAAAATATGACTTGTGGAGGGTCAGGGCCGGCTCCAGGGTTTTGGCCGCCCCAAGCAGCCAAAACAAAACAACAAACTAAAAAAAGCCGCGATCGTGATCTGTGGTGGCAATTCAGCGGGAGGTCCTTCACTCCCAGGCGGAGTGAGGGACCGTCCGCCGAATTGCTGCCGAATACCTGGACGTGCCACCCCTCTCCGGAGCGGCCGCCCCAAGCACCTGCTTGAGAAGCTGGTGCCTGGAGCCGGCCCTGAGGAGGGTATGGGTGTGTGGGATTTGGCAAGACTACAGGAAGGTATCCAATGTGGCTGATCATCCAGTCATTACTGATGTTGATCACATGTTGATTGAAAAGTAGAATCTCAAAAAGCCTTTCAAATCAGTTGTTAAAGCCAAAAAGAATGGCAGGATTGAGGGATTTGAATTCATTCAAGCTTTGCTAGTGGAGAAATTGGGTTCAGGCTTGGATTGCTGGTATATGGTTACATTTCATGAAATACCATCATTAATTGGGGTTGAAGGGAGCCTTGAACTTGAGCCTGTATTATGGTAAACCTCATATTGTCAAGTTTGATAGTTTGCCTTTAGACTGAGTTTAGAGTTCCTTGTTAGAATAAACATACTTCAACTTCCTGTAAAATGCAGATCTTGTTCATTGAACTGAATTATTTTAAAGATCCGACAATTATTAGAGGTAGTTTAGTAGACTGGATAATAAAGCCTGAAGGAGTGTGTACCCAAGTTTGTTTGAATGGATGAGAGCAACTGGTCCCTCCTGCAAATACTATTGGAATAAATGAAAAAAAGTCAAGTCACTTTTCATGCATTTGGTAAGCAGTAAGTCATATTACCAAAAGCCTCCCCAGGCTGTCTTCAACAGCAATTTTTGAGAAGTTCATGGGCCATTGTAGGGATAATGGAAGAGAAGAAACTTTGAGTAAGGATGTTTCAATATGCAAGGCTAAAAGGGCTTTCTGCTACATTCCCTATTTTTAACCATCAGCTTCACTTCTTAATAACATGCAATTCTGAATGTTTCATTTAAAGAAAAATATTTCCCAGAGACATATCAGGCTAGAAGAAATAATAGTTCTTAATTTTTTGCCCTAGTTTAATATCTGTTATCATTACCTGTGCTATTCAAAATAAACAAATATTTTGAAATCTTACCCTCTGCCCACAGCTATCTTATATACCAATCTGGTTGATGAGTGAAATGAGTGAATCCTCTGTGTTTGAATGAATTAATATAGGTGTGCTTATATTTACAAGTATCATAGTTGGCATTCCGTGCATATTTTGCTTTTGATTCTTTGATTCTACTGTCCTTGCAAATCACTATACAGTTGCAAATTAACCCATAAGATGATAGACATTAATTTATGGCACTAAGTTCATGAATTAAAGTACGATGCCAGTAGATTTTCATGTACATTTTCCTGGTTGGCAGAGTTAGTAAGAATACCACACATGTGCTACACCAGGTTATATTTGCATAATCAGTTATTTGCTGTACTACATTTAAAAATGTCTGTGATCATTTTCTCTTCACGTTTCAAATAGCTGGTGTAAAAGCAAACACCACAATGCACAGCTATTTCTCCTGCTATCCCACTGTAGTGAGATGGCGTGGCCTCCCTCAGGAGGTGGATGCAGAGGAAATGCCGCAAGTCACCTGGTGGGTGGAACCAGAAGGGCACGCCCCGCATGCCGGAAGCAGAGGCGTGGGACAGGAAGAGGAAGTCTAAAAGGCCGTCCAAGCATCTCTGTTGAGAGGGAGCTGCCGAAGGAGATAGATGCTTCTTCCCCGCTGCTGGAGTGGGACGCCAAGGAGAACTGCTGCTGCCTAGAAGACCAGCCTGAGCTTCCAGAGAGACCTGCCACTCCCGACGCTGAAGAGCTGCTACCGTTACCCTTGGCAGAGTATCCCGGGGAGACTGAGGGATGACCCCTGGATGCAAGTACACCCAAGGGGGAGAATAGGAAGCAGCCCAGGGGAGTCAGACTACTGTCTGGCTGTGGTGCTGCTGGAAACATGGTCAGCGTGTTACGAGTGGAATCCCAGCTGACCCAGAGGCAGACCACTTTGCCACTGTTTCTGGCCCTGGGCTCGGCCATGGTGGAGTTGAGCAGGCCTGCGTCCCCCCTGCCAGCCCACTCCTGGGGTGGCAGTACTCTTCCTCCTTAGGCCAGGAGGCCTGTGCTTCTTGGGCATCCCTACTGGAGCCCCAGCAATGTTGCTGGGCACTCGCCCCTGCTGGAGCCCCTAGACTGGGCAGATAAACTGCTACAGCTCTGCCTACCTGCAGGCCAGAGCCTTGACTGCTTGTTTCCCTGCCCTGCTTGAAGGCTGGGGCCCATTGAGAACTGCTAATTCCCCCTTTGTTTTTTCTTCATTTGGGAGAATACTCTAGCAGACCAAACTGCGAGGAGGCATGGCCTCCTTCAGAGGCAGAGGGACAGCCATGCCAGCTTACACCCACCAATCAGGAATGAAATTTGAAATGCGTGGGAGTGTTAATTATTTTTGTAAGTTAATGTGTAGTGTTAATAGGCGTTATCCCAGTGCTCATTCAGACACTTGCTCATGTCCCCACACACAAGTGCCAAGAATCTATTTCATGAATGCCGATACCACTCAAACATGAAAAAGAAAATACTGGGCTGTCATTAAACTCTTAAAGCTTTAACATGTGTTTATTCTGGTATAGCTGTCTATGACTATTCCTTTCAAATCAATGTAATCTTAGGGCATAATGTAATGGGGACGTGTTGGATGGGCTTGTTCACAAGAGAAGGTTGGTACAGCACTCAGTGCTGAATTGATAAGTGCACAGATAACTGACACAGTAGACGAGAAAGCGGTATCTGTGCCAGAGTTAATATGTTTAAAATGTAGAAACATCTTAAATGCTTACAACTACTTTTGACCATTCCAAAAACCTAAAGGCTCAGACGAGAGTGAATTTTTATAACTAAGTTATCGATGTGTAACAATCAGATACTGAAATGCTGGCATACCTTTGGCTATAGCAGCACTAGTGGATGAAGTTATAATAATGTTTTAATACACTGTATGAAAAAAGGATGTAGAGTGGATGCGTACATCTGTTGACAATCTTTCTTTTTAATTTGAAGCCACCTGAAGGCTCTAACTAGCTGAATAATAACCTGATCGCCATATGGTTTCCGTTCTTTCAGCGTAATAGCATGCAGAAAAAGAGTCTACTTTTAGCTCTGGCTTCTGTTTGCTTCTTTGTGAGTCTGAGAACGCTTCCTGTCTGCTTGGTGATAGGAAATGTAACCCAAACAGACTTAGATGAGTGACATTTCTCATGTTTGGCTTTCCACTTTGGTAACTTGTGTAAACGGGTACAGAGAACCCATTTGTACAAGCTACTGCATGCATGCAGATAGAGATGGTGTCTTCAGGATGATTTGCAGCTCATTTTTAACTATAATTTTTATCTTGTTAGCTCTTCAGTACTTATACAGTAGATATTATGGAGTATTTTCCCATTTATAATTCCTCTAATCTCTCAACAGTTCTGTACTGTCACTTTTCAATTGAATATAGGTTTGTGACTAAAGCAATTGAAAGGCACATTTTTAAATAAATGCAATTAAATTTTAAAGCCACTTTTGCTTTGGTTAGAGAACTACACATGGAAAACAACTTTTCTCTTCTGCTTATATCTCTTAATTTTTCTTACATTCCCTTGCATGTGCCCTCAATTTCCTTCCTGCCCATATGTTCCTGTTCTTTCATGGTTTCCTGTTCATTTTCTACATTAGGGATACCAGTGGGTAATCATTTTCACTAAGGACAGCCCTGTTTCATCCTAACTGGGGGGAGAGGAGGGAAATGGAGAAATGGTAACCATTTTGAGTAAGGTTTAAAGTTTACAGGGATGCTGACAAACATCAGGAGACCATGGGAAGTGTGATTTTTAAAAAGCCCAAAACAACAGCAAACAGCCCCCAACATCCTACAGTCATGAGATTCTGATAATGTGAGAACTGTCGACTCCAGATTTTGTGAGAAGGGCCTTGCTCCACAATTTTAGCCCCCCCCCCCTCACTTCCAGTCACATAGGATTTGACATGCTAATTCTCACTTCTAAAGAAGTGCCTTGTATTGACTGCCAATACCCCAGCAAAATAAGACGATTACATTAGAGGAAGAGGAGAAGAGACACATACTGAAGACTGTGGGGCAGTTTGTTTGGTATTAATGCTGTTGGATCACTATGCAAAATGAGTGGACTGTATCAGTACCGACCTCTGTATCAGTCATCTTATTTAAATAGTTTATTAAATACGTTAATGTATAGAAAATAGCATCCCTTCATCTTCACCGTTGTGGAACCCCAGACTTATATGGAGATGTGTGATTCTGTTGAATGTTGTTTAGGAGCTGGCCCCATGGCCTACTCTGATGGAGCAACACAACTTATGCCATTTTTACTTATCCAAAGGCAAATTTCCACAACATGCCTATGCCAGGGAGTGTCAAGTTTAAGGATTCCAAGGCAGCATCATGGGCACTGAGTAATAGGGTTGACTTTTGGGTTGACATTTTATTAAACAGCCCTGGTTTGGAAAATTTCAAAAACCCTGCGATTAAGAGGACATGCTACATTACTATAGCCTCACCAACTCTTGCGCTTTGTTTGCCAGTTACAGGATTTTGGCTGGGGCTGGACTGGAACCAATCTCACAATGACGGGAGACACTCCAGCCCTTTAGCTAATTTGAGCCCTCTGCCTGCCTGCCTGTCCCCAACTTGCCTTCCTCCTGGGACAGAAGAACCAATCAGAGCTGTTGCAGATGGAACTGTCTCCCCCTTATTCTCCCTGCAGCAACCGGAAGTTATTCTCAATGGGAGTGAAAAGGGGGAGTGGGAACAGGGAACTAAAGGGACCAGCAGCTCCCCCCTCCTCTTCTGCAGGGCCGGCTCTAGCATTTTTGCTGCCCCAAGCAAAAAATTTGCCGCCCCAAGCTTCAGGAGTGCAACTGCCAAAGCAAAAAACAAACAAAAAACGGAATGCCGCCCATGGAATTGTGCCGCCCCAAGCACGTTCTTGCTTTGCTGGTGCCTAGAGCCGGCCATGCCCTTCTGTGAGCAATGGGGCAGCTTATTCGTTAAGCACGGAAAATATACAAAACAGAACTTTCATGTTTAGCGCACTCCTATGTCACATTCTGTGCTTTGGTTTGGAACTCTGATTTGCTTTGCTGTCTTGCTCAATAAAGGAAGAAATATTAGCTCATGAGAATTTCAGCTGCTCTGGGTTCGTATATCATCAGTTAAAAAAAACACCCCACACAATATGTAATGGATTCTAGAAACCTGAATCTATCCCACATGCGGTACAGAATCCAACCCTATGAACAGTGGTTTAGGTCCTTAAAAAAAAGCAAAACAAAACAAAAAAATTGCTTTCAGTCTCAGCAGAGCTTAATTATGTTTCTAGATGTGCTCAAGCAAGAGGTGTTCTACCTACAGATTCTTGTTAGAAACTCCTCTATTACTGTATATGCTAAACTATTTCTCTTGTGTGCATGGGCATGTATGTGTTTTTTTCCTTAACCATTTTAATATTTGTTAAGGTCTTTTATTGTGGAGGGTTGGATATTTTATTGGTAACCTCTTTGTGTTGCATTCTTCATACTCTTTACCTTCAGGGCGATGTTGCTGTCATGTTTCACCTTGAGATGGGAATGCTGCATAGGGGAATACATTGGATTAATATTTTAGTTCTTGATGCATTGTCCACCCAGGTGCACCTGGCAAGGCAATAAGATGCAGTTGAGTCATAGTTTAATTATTTTGCTTGATGTGGAAAGCGGCAAGGTGCTAGATAGTGATTTTGATATTATGGTGCAGCAGAAGCTGCACTGTGGTTAAGGATGCATTAGAAAATTTCAATCTAACAGTAGAAGAAATGGTGAATTCTGATGTCAGTGAATTTTAATACAACAAAAAATTACATCATATGCTTTTTATATCAATTTTGTCAACAGATCAATACATCAGATTGTCACACGTTCCAGGCATATGGGAAGTTATTTTGCCTTAACACTGCTGAGGTCACTGTTAAGGTTTTTCATTAGAGTATGAATTTGATGAAGCTGGGATAGCTTCAGGACATCATGCCTTGAGTCAGTAGGCGATTGAGCTTTTGCTCCCTCTGAAAATTCATGTAATTTCATCTCTCCCCATTTAAAAAAAAACCCTCAAAGCTTATTTTTTGAGACGTTCTTAAATTACTATTACTGTTGTTGTTTTATTGCCTTGTTTTTATTCTTTTTGTTTACCCATGTTGTCTGTAATTTTGTGGAGGTTGGGGTGTTTTTGTTAATGAGGATTTTTTTATTGTTCAGCACACAAGTCCTTTTTTAGCGGCTGGGGTACTGTATAAATAAAATTGTTGTTATAGTGTTATTTCTGCTTTGGATTATCTGTTGGAGATGGTAGCAAAACTCTTATGGGACATTGCAGTGTATTGCAGTTGTACTCAATATGAAGGTGAAAAGGACTGCACATCTTTCCCATTAACTTTTTATTTCCCTGCTTTTAAGGTTTTGGGTGGGTGGGGTATGCCCCGCTGCAAGCTTATCTGTCATTAAATGTAGTGTTTGTTGCTAATATATAGTGTATTTCATGTGTGTGCAAAATATAAATACACATTTCCCATTTGTAGAAGATCTGTACTATCTGTATAATTAATGTTGCTTGGATGGTATTAAATGATAGTGACAGATCACGTGGGTGTTAAGGGTTTGACACAGCGGGAGGCGGCACATATGTATCTTCAGCATTAACGCGATGGACATCCATTCAGCAGAAGGGTGGCCAGGCCTTTCCCTAGGAAACATATGCCAAAACTATTATCAAAGACTACGTCATGGCCTGCAGCAAACTGGACAGGATGATAATGAGGCGGGAATTGTACAAGAGAGAATATGCGGGCATCCCATTTTATTACAACACAATGCCAATAAACAGATTATTTCTATGACTAGTACAGTATTTGCTTGGCCAGCAACAATGGCATTTTGGTCTTTATCAGGTTTATACTACTGTTGTTTTACTTTTTGTTTACTTTGGTTGCTATTTTTTTTTAATGAAAAAATAAACAAAGGGAAACATCTGAGATGCTGTAAAAAGCGCCGTGGACCCAGGACAGCTCATTATTTCTCCTTGAGGGGGAAATCTGTGGTGCACTCTGTGATGTCTGTGACAACGTGTAATGAGGCACTCCACTATGTCAAACCCAGAGTCATAATTCTGTCTTATCTGCTGTGATAATAAGACTTTTTGAACTACTGAACTCAACAGAAGTTATAGATGGAAAGGAAATGGATTGTGTTTTGCCACCTATTTAAAGTAGTCAGAGTCAGTAATTCTGGGTAATTCAAATCAGTTAACCTTTTAGGACTATATAACCCAAATCTAATTTGGAAATCACATTGCTTGAATGGTGCCAAAGTTACCTAATCCTCATTTTTCAGCAGTTTTCTCCATAGTGTTTGTATTGGAGTCAGTCTCTCTCTCTTTTTTTGGCTGATCCTCTTGTGTGGTTTTTGTTTTCTAAAGGTTTCCCTGGATAGGAACGAGGCCCAGAATTCAAGCCAGTCTTCCTAAGTGAGGGACCCGCTCAAAACTGCTCACTGATGGACAGTAGGTCTTGCCTGTCACTCTTGCTGTTATGGCAGGAGGTACTGCAATGGTGACCAAGCTATGTCCAGGTTATGCCTTTCTTCAGATACTAAGGACTGCAGGTGAGAACCAGTACTCCCAAACTCATATTTAATTTTACTTTTTTTAAATCCATCTCTCATAAACAAGTTAGCAATGTCAGAAATAGCATTTGCTTTAAATTTATTGGCACTTATATTTCCCCCACTCATTTTAATCTGTCTTCATTATTCTTGGTAGTTGTCTATGAATGTGGACATCTGAATTCCAACAAGAGGTGATAGGAATTACTTATGGGATTTATGATCTTCACCATTTTGTAATCATTTATCATTAAACTTGAAATAGGCATTGGCCTGATATGTATCTTGGGTGATGCTGCAACATGCTCCTGGCATATTGGCAGGTCAGCTTTACATTATTATTTTTACATTTCAACTGGGTCATGTCATTGCATATTAATGAAATTTTGTAGTTAAAGATGAACATTTCAGAAGCTACACTCTATGGGATTTAAAATTATGTAAATGGATTGCTGTTTAAACATTGTCAGATGGGGAATTGAGCAGGAAAAGGAGGCAGGAGACTTTTCATATTTGAAAAAGCCCCTGAATTTTGAATGAATTTAGTTTTACACCCGTTAAAAATATCTAGGTGGATATCTTCAAAGATGTCCATGTGAAAATGCTAATTGTTGCTATTCCACCTACACCAGTGGAAAATCATTGTTATTCCTACAAATATTTCAAGTCAATTTACTCTTCTTTTATGTGTATGGGACAACTGCCTTTCTCTGGAAAAGATATTCTTATCTTTTGGAGGAAAAGAAAAACAGACTTTTCTTCAGCTGTTAACTTCCAGTAGTTTTCTTTCACGTCTGGAATTTTTTCTGAATAACAAGTTTAAGATTAGTTATGAACATCATCAGTTTTAGCAGTTTTTCCTTTAATTCATTTTAGTGCTCATGAAAATTGACAGGTCCTGGATACGCTTTCAGAGGAGGTTAGAAATGCATCATCTAGTGTTAATTTGATGACACTGGAGACTTATGCCTTCTGTTTATGGACAGAATAGGTTGAACCAGTGTCAGGGCAGTTTT
The DNA here is from genome assembly GCF_013100865.1 of Trachemys scripta elegans. NCBI lineage: Eukaryota > Metazoa > Chordata > Testudines > Emydidae > Trachemys > Trachemys scripta. Next base: position 178,675,216 of record NC_048299.1, read on the forward strand.
GACTTATACAGTCCCCTCAATAGTCTTGTCTTCACTAGGAAACAATGTGTGTTCTTACTACATGTCCGCTAATATGCAGTAACTACTAAAGGCTTGGCTTTCTTGGATGGAGGAACTTGACCCCTTCCTTTCAGCTCTCCCTGCGCAACTTGTGTGTGCCCCACAATGCATTGTGAAAATTTACAAGAAGGAATTGTGTTGGAGGGTGGCACATGACTCACTGGGATACCTATCCATAGTGAACTGCACTTTGCATCTACACAAGCACTCCTTGTGAGTATGTGCAGCACTAACACAAACAGTCAAGTATAAACGCACATGCGCAATCTACTAACTGCTGCGGTCTTAATGCTGATGTAATTGGCACAGACCAAAACTTGTAGTGTAGAGATGGCCTAACTGTAGTGGATTCAAATTCTTTAGTGAGTGTAACACAATAAGCCTCTTGGAGGAGGAATGCAATTGCTGTATGAGGCTGAAAGAAAATAAAGAAAATCTTAGAATTCTGCTGTTTCGATTAGAAGTCTGTTCTCCGATGAGCATGATTTGAGTTCTTTGTGGTGCTAAGTGTCACTAAGGTAGAAACTAAGGAACAAAAGGGACAATTATGCTTTTGGAGAGAAGGCCCTAGCTGAAATGTGAAATTATAAGAAATATCTTTGTATGTTAGTTTTGGGTCTACTACTTTTTCAGGTATATTTCTGCATTGTAGGCATCAAAGGCCTGCAGTAATATGCACTGAAATTAATGGGAGTCTTTTCATTGACTTTGATTAGGTCAGGTCCTAAGTAGAAGTAGTAGTTCATTCTGACTTGTAAGCCTGCAAGAAATAGCTATGCTAAATTTGGAAAGAAATATAGCAAAAGAAAGTCTCCATTACAGTACAGCTGAATATACAGCATGCTTAACCCCTGTCATTATGTATGAAGCTGTCAAATGCTAACTATAATGCAACATTAAATAGAATGATTTTGCACCGCAGCGAACAAGAGCAATTGTTTTTGTTTTCCTCAGAGAGATATTTGAATTGTTGGTATATTATCAGAAACCGGGATCCAGAACTTGAAACAGTGCAAAATAATACCAATGCTACAAGCTGAAAACCAAGGCCTGTCAGGTATTATCACATCCACTCCCCTTTTTCACTTTATTAGACCCAGAAGGAAATTCTTTCAAATGTTTGCTAACCTTCACTGAACAAGAATAACAACTTAATAAACATGAATTTCCCTTGGGGAATTCTACTGCATGGTGCTGGTTTTCCCTCCAACATCTTGCCCACCTTGTTTTGAGTGTCTTTCAAGGAACAAAACTATAACATTGCTTCTTGATATTACAAAACTATCTCAAGGAGACAAGTTGCACTGTTATTTTCCTAGAAAAATCTTATATTTACTTAATGAAAAATTAGACTAAATGCTACTTTGTTAAGCCCACAAGGAAAGTATATTTCTACTGTGAAGAATTCCCCTTTGGAAATCTCAGACACTTTAAATACTGATACCATTTAACTTTACAGGAAAAATGAAAAACTGAACTACTGGATATCTGTCAAACTGGAAGTTTTTATTTTTTTTCCAGCACATCCTACTAGTAGACTTACACTGACTATAGCCCACATTTATAAAATGAATAGGAGGAATGGATAAAGGTTATTTACAGAAAGGAAGTCAACTTATAACTCTTTTCTCATTTTAATTCTAGTGTGAGATGTATTCTCGGCAGTTGCTTAGCTTCAGTCAGTGAAACCCCTTAATAGTAAGAACAGGAAATTGTTAATAATGTTTGGTTCATCTGTCTTTCTTGTGAAATCCATGCTCAGTCATAGACTGAATACATGCCAGTTTTCACTGATTTCCCTCTCTTGGTGAATGCCCATGAGCCAATGTACATAATATTTTGAAATAATACATATGACCCACCTCTTCTAGAATGCCATTTCATGTCTTTTCTCCTAACCTCTGAATGTGAAGGATTGGTTGTACTAGTTTGTTTACTGTGTCAGAGCTAAATAACATGTTAGTTTCCCTTTGCTAACTCTCATGCTGCAGAGAAAAACTCTCCTCTTTATAGATCTTTTCTGTTTCTTAATTGGTCAACACTGCCTGAATCACTGTAAATAAGCCTCTCACTCCAAGTGTATATACTGGAAAACTATGATGGTAAAAATGAGTGCAACTGATAACTTATTTAATAGACTTGTTGGCTCTATGTAAATAAACACAGCTGCATAAATTAAAATGGAGGTCTAAGATGTATTGGACAGGGTGCCAATGGAAGTTCTACTGTGTTTAAAGACAGCATCATGGTATTTAGGTGTCTAGGGGTACGTCCACACTACCTGCCGGATAGCGATCGATCTATCGGGGATTGATTTATCGTGTCTCATCTAGATGCGATAAATCGATCCCCGAACGTGCTCCCCGTTGACTCTGGAACTCCACCAGGGCAAGAGGTGGAAGCGGAGTCGACGGGGGAGCCGCGGCCATCGATCCCGCACCGTGAGGATGGGAGGTAAGTCGATCTAAGATACGTCGACTTCAGCTACACTATTCTTGTAGCTGAACTTGAGTATCTTAGATCGATCCCCTTCCTCCCCCCCAGTGTAGACCAGGCCTAAGTAACATAACAGATTTTACTCCTCCTTCTGGCTGGTTGATAGTTGTATGTTAATACTCTACAGAGAATAGCAGTAATGAACTCAAAGCTATTATTTGTCAAATCATTTTAGCATCAGCTTTCTATAATGCTCAGATTTAACCCTGCTGTGCATTGTTGTAGTCATACCACAGCTTTGTGCTCATTCCTGCTTAATTATCAAATAAGCAGCGCTCATTCTTGCATCATGATTGATTAGGAAGTTTATAGAATGGAGGTCATTATTACACAAGTAAAATCGTGGTAGTATTCTGAGTGCCAAAAAGGAAATATTATAGGTATTAAACTACAGCATTTTCCCTGGTCTCCTTGAATAATTCCATAACATCTTATAAAGATCTTATTTCATTCAACTTTAAAATGGCCATGCTCACGGTATAGCAAAAATTAATAACTGAAATAAATAAATGCAGTGAAAAAGTCAATGTTATGTAAATAGGCTAGTTTCACAAGGAATATTAATTTTTAAATTATTACACAGCAAATTGATGAAGGAGAATATCCTTGATAATGAACACATTTTTCTTCACTTGTCTTAAAGTGTACTATGAAAAGTGACTTAAATATGAGATTGTGGTATGCTGATTGTTTCTGGATGTGACTGGACAAAAGTTTGTAGCCATATTGTAATGCAAATTAACAAGCCCTGGGATAAACCACACACTTCCGTGTCCTGAAGCAGCTAGGGATATGTCTACACTGCATTTTAAACCATGGCAGCAAGTCTCAGAGCCCAGGTCTACAGACTTGGGCTCACACTATATTGCTAAAAACAGCAATATAAACATTGTGCCTTGGCCTGGAGCTTGGGCTCTGAAATCCAGTCCCTTCTGAGGCTTCAGAGCCTGAGCTCCAGCATCTACTCAGCTGTTTCTAGTGCTGTTGTGCTGGCTCCGCGAGCTTGAGTCTGTAGACCCAGTTTCTGATACTCACTGCTGCAGGTTTTAAAATGTGGTTTAAACATACCTTTAATGGACAGTTGCAAAGGTGTTAGCTAACTCTAAGATAAATGGCTAAGAAGAATTACCTTGAGTTACAGTCGGGCCACAAACTCTAGTCTAAGTGTATTTTCAATAGCCTATTTTAGACAACGATTTAAAGGCGTCATGTTAGAATATATTAAGTCAAGTGTACATAAGGCAGTATATGCCTTAACATGTGCTAAACTGGCTAAGTAAAAGCCTTGGTTCCCCTCAGGCTTTAATTGGATGAGTTTACCATTTGTTAAAGTATACATTGCATTATCCACACTAGACTTTTAAAATGTGTTTTAGTGTGCGTTAGCTAACATGTTAACAACATGCTTTTAAATCTTAATCTACACAAAGACAATGACTCCATTGCACATTTGCTCAGTGTATAAGTAAAAGGATGGTTGTGGGGGGTGGTTTTTTTTTTTTTTTTTAAACTATCAATCCTGTACATTCTGCCTGGTTTCTGAAAGTCAGGCTGTGATCTTTATGGTTCATAATTGAATGAACAATTCTGTTCAAGATGTGCAAAATAGAAAAGACTCAACCTCATTCTTTTGGAATTGTGGTGGCTCTTCAGTGCTAATAGGTGTAATGTAGTATAACTGCCTTCACACTGAAAGTCAGCAGCTACGACCGACTGTGCACACAAAGAAGTTCTGGTGAGCAAGAAGGTGGTATTTGGACATTGTCCTAGGGCAGCGGTTCTCAAACTTCTGTATTGGTGACCCCTTTCACATAGCAAGCCTCTGAGTGTGACCCCCCCCTTATAAATTAAAAACACTTTTAAATATATTTAACACCATTATAAATGCTGGAGGCAAAGCCGGGTTTGGGGTGGAGGCTGACAGCTTGCGACTCCCTGAGGGGTCCTGACCCCCAGTTTGAGAACCCCTGTCCTAGGGTCTTATTCTCCACTGCTTTGCAATTTATGTAATCATTTATTCTAGTGCAAAAAGCTTTAAAGTGGTACCCATTCAGTAGTGTTTCACATCCGCTTTGCACAGGGTAAATGATTATACAAGTTGCAAGGCCCTGGAGAATCAGGCCTGTTACTAAAACCAAACTTTAAGAGAAAAGTAAATACTGTTCTATGTAAAATACATATTTCTTTTAGAAATGTAAATGTACTGAACAATATTTAAAGCAAAAATATTTTGCCTACTTGCGAAAGATACTATTGCAAAGTTTTCCCAGGACAATGTTCTGATCTCATGGTACATTAATTACTGTATTATTCTTAGTACACTCTGTGTATTCATGCAATATACATTAACAATCTTATGAATTGTACTTATTGTTCAATATCAAATTAAATCTGTATTGTGTACAGTCTGTTTAGACTAACAAGACTGAAAGAAGAATGATATGTAGTAATATTGTCCAATTATTTGTCAATTGATGCACATATTTTGCACCTTCTGACAAGTGTAAATTATTAAGAAGCAAATTAAGCACAGGTACTGATATTTGCACCTGCAATTAATTTTTTATATGTGCTGTGTGTCCCCACAAATATTGAAAATTTAGTCCTCTACATTTATGGGGGGATTCAAACTATGTATGAAAAATAACAAAGCAGAAAAAGTCATTGGCTCACACCCTGGTCCCACCCATATCAGAGCTGGATCTTGGCAATAAAATACCTTAAACCTTGAGTGTTTTGTTGTTGCTGTTGTTGAATTATGTTAGTTTGCTGGCCTGTAAACATAACAATATAGGGTGACCAGATGTCCCGAGTTTATAGGGACAGTCCCGATTTTTGGGTCTTTTTCTTATATAGGCTACTATTACCCCTCACTCCCTGTCCCGATTTTTCACACTTACTGTCTGGTCACCCTAAAACTATATGACTGGCTATAGGCCTATACTATACTAAATAGATCAGATGTTGGGATATTTAAAAGTGTGGTAAAGAGGAAAAAGATTATTATTGCATGGCAGCAATGGACATAATAAAAATAAAAAATCACCTTCCCCAAAAACATGCATTAGGAATATAACTACCGGTCATCGGGCACTATTTACATGACAGTTTTTTTACTGTGCTAATCACTCTTTGCTCTATTCTGGAGAAAGACAGTTTTAATAACTAGATTCCCCAAAAGTTCCAAACCTGCAAGAAACCCTTAATATCTGTCAGTTTTGAGTTAGCCAACTTATGTTTTGGTTTTTTTCTTCAGTTACTGTAGAAATAAATGAGTTGTTGAAGCAGAGAGGAGAACATATGACTATTAAGGTATTTTAGTCTATGAAGGTCAGTAATAATTGCCTTTTGCTGTTCCATCATGCTGATCACATAGTATTGAGAGAATTGATAATCATTTCAGATATGAAGATAAGGTGCAGACTGAAAGAAGCATTTACAGTCATTTTGTACACTGGGATTGATGCAGAATATGTTTCTATTTTTGTCTGCAATGATTGGAGTATATTGCGGAAACAGTGAAGTGGGAGCAGCCAGGTCTGTTCTAGAGAACAATACACTTAAAATCCTATAGGAACAAAAACAAAGGATATATCGGTCAGTGATAAAGCCTATGGTTACCCATATGTTTGAGATACCCTCCTGACCCTGGATAATATCCAGTAATTTGAGGAGAGTCCTGTTAAATAGCATATAATAATACATTTTAGAATGTCTGGTTGCTGGTTTCAGAAAACTGACACATGAGGCGTGTGGATGTATTTAAAGTGTATGAATAAGAAAAGTAATGTAATAGAGTTGTTTGGACACTTATAAAACTGTTACCATTCAGATAAGCATTGCACCAAATTCTTGTAGCTAAATCTTGTTAGCTGTAACTAGGGCTGAACCATGATTGTTAAACTGCAGAGGCAGAATTGAAGAATACATTTCTGTTTACTTACACATGTTTATAGATTCATAGATTCTAGGACTGGAAGGGACCTCGAGAGGTCATCGAGTCTAGTCCCCTGCCCGCATGGCAGGGCCAAATACTGTCTAGACCATCCCTGATAGACATTTATCTAACCTACTCTTAAATATCTCCAGAGATGGAGATTCCACAACCTCCCTAGGCAATTTATTCCAGTGTTTAACCACCCTGACAGTTAGGAACTTTTTCCTAATGTCCAACCTAGACCTCCCTTGTTGCAGTTTAAGCCCATTGCTTCTTGTTCTATCCTTAGAGGCTAAGGTGAACAAGTTTTCTCCCTCCTCCTTATGACACCCTTTTAAATACCTGAAAACTGCTATCATGTCCCCTCTCAGTCTTCTCTTTTCCAAACTAAACAAACCCAATTCTTTCAGCCTTCCTTCATAGGTCATGTTCTCAAGACCTTTAATCATTCTTGTTGCTCTTCTCTGGACCCTCTCCAATTTCTCTACATCTTTCTTGAAATGCGGTGCCCAGAACTGGACACAATACTCCAGCTGAGGCCTAACCAGAGCAGAGTAGAGCGGAAGAATGACTTCTCGTGTCTTGCTCAAAACACACCTGTTAATACATCCCAGAATCATGTTTGCTTTTTTTGCAACAGCATCACACTGTTGACTCATATTTAGCTTGTGGTCCACTATAACCCCTAGATCCCTTTCTGCCGTACTCCTTCCTAGACAGACTCTTTCCATTCTGTATGTGTGAAACTGATTTTTTCTTCCTAAGTGGAGCACTTTGCATTTGTCTTTGTTAAACTTCATCCTGTTTAACTCAGACCATTTCTCCAGTTTGTCCAGATCATTTTGAATTATGACCCTGTCCTCCAAAGCAGTTGCAATCCCTCCCAGTTTGGTATCATCCGCAAACTTAATAAGTATACTTTCTATGCCAATATATAAGTCGTTAATAAATATATTGAACAGAGCCGGTCCCAAAACAGACCCCTGCGGAACCCCACTCGTTATGCCTTTCCAGCAGGATTGGGAACCATTAATAACAACTCTCTGTGTACAGTTATCCAGCCAGTTATGCACCCACCTTATAGTAGCCCCGTCTAAATTGTATTTGCCTAGTTTATCCATAAGAATATCATGCAAAACCGTATCAAATGCCTTACTAAAGTCTAGGTATACCACATCCACAGCTTCTCCCTTATCCACATGACTCGTTATCCTATCAAAGAAAGTTATCAGATTGGTTTGACATGATTTGTTCTTTACAAATCCATGCTGGTTGTTCCCTATCACCTTACCACCTTCCAAGTGTTTGCAGATGATTTCCTTAATTACTTGCTCCATTATCTTCCCTGGCACAGAAGTTAAACTAACTGGTCTGTAGTTTCCTGAGTTGTTTTTATTTCCCTTTTTATAGAGGGTCACTATATTTGCCCTTTTCCAGTATTCTGGAATCTCTCCCGTCTCCCATGATTTTCCAAAGATAATAGCTAGAGACTCAGATACCTCCTCTATAGCTCATTGAGTATTCTAGGATGCATTTCATCAGGCCCTGGTGACTTGCAGGCATCTAACTTTTCTAAGTGATTTTTAACTTGTTCTTTTTTTTATTTTATCTGCTAAACCTACCCACTTCCCATTAGCATTCACTATGTTAGGCATTCCTTCAGACTTCTCGGTGAAGACCGAAACAAAGAAGCCATTAAGCATCTCTGCCATTTCCAAGTTTCCTGTTACTGTTTCTCCCTCTTCACTAAGCAGTGGGCCTACCCTGTCTTTGGTCTTCGTCTTGCTTCTTGTATTGATAAAAAGTCTTCTTGTTTCCCTTTATTCCTGTAGCTAGTTCGAGCTCATTTTGTGCCTTTGCCTTTCTAATCTTGCCCTTTGAAAAACTGCTAGCTCTCCTCAGTTGTTTTTCCCCTCAGTCTGGATTCCCATGGGACCTTACCTATCAGCTCTCTGCATTTACCAAAATCTGCCTTCCTGAAATCCATTGTCTCTATTTTGCTGTTCTCCCTTCTACCCTTCCTTAGAATTGCAAACTCTATGATTTCATGATCACTTTCACCCAAGCTGCCTTCTACTTTCAAATTCTCAACAAGTTCCTCCCTATTTGTTAAAATCAAGTCTAGAACAGCTTCCTAGTAACTTTTTCAGCCTTCTGAAATAAAAAGTTGTTTGCAATGCAGTCCAAGAATTTGTTGGATAGTCTGTGCCCCGCTGTGTTATTTTCCACCATATATCCATATAGTTGAAGTCCCCCATCACCACCAAATCTTGGGCTTTGGATGATTTTGTTAGTTGTTTAAAAAAAGCCTCTTCCACCTGGTTAGGTGGCCTGTAGTAGACTCCTAGCATGACATCACCCTTGTTTTTTATCCCTTTTAGCCTAATCCAGAGACTCTCAACACTTCCATCTCCTATGTCCATCTCTACCTCAGTCCAAGTGTGTACATTTTTAATATATAAGGCAACACCTCCTCCCTTTTCCCCCTGTCTATCCTTCCTGAGCAAGCTGTACCCATCCACACCAACATTCCAATCATGTGTATTATCCCACCAAGTTTCAGTGATGCCAACAGTGTCATAGTTGTATTTATTTATTAGCACTTCCAGTTCTTCCTGCTTATTCCCCATACTTCTCGCATTTGTATATAGGCATCTAAGATACTGGTTTGATCTTTCCTCCCAGTTTTGTCCTGACCCTCCTTTCTCTCTGCCAATATAGCCCACACTCCCTCTCGTTTCCGACCCATCTCCCAGGTCTCCATGTTCCCCACTTACCTGTGGGCTTTGCTCACCTGTCCCAGTCGAACCTAGTTTAAAGCCCTCCTCACTAGGTTAGCCAGTCTGTGTCCAAATAGGGTCTTTCCCCTCCTCGAAAGGTGAACGCCATCTCTGCCTAGCAGTCCTTCCTCGAATAGCATCCCGTGATCTAGGAAGCCAAAGCCCTCCTGGCAACACCATCTTCGCAGCCAGGCTGTGAAATATGAATATAATAAAACTAAGTAAAATATTATACAAAAAAATCTAGTTTGCACTTTAGGAATGCCAGAAAAAATACACACAGCCCTCTTTTTTTTTTGGTTCTTGTAACACCTTTATTTTCCCTCAGTGAGCCTGATTGAAAAATCTTTCAGCAGCGCAAACCGTAGAAGACTGCAGATGATGGGATTAAAATAAGTCAACCTGTCTGACCCTAAAAGAAGCAAAATAAAATCAGCTGTTTGTTCAGGGGTGCTTTGAGAGTGACCTCTCCCTACTTTCCCCATATGTCTGTCCATCCAGTACAGGGTGGGGTCACTCACCTAATGAGTCACTACAGTCCTAAAGCTGGAGTGATCCTTCTTCACTGCTGTTTGTGAGGAGAGGAATGACTCTGGGCCTGATCAAATGGCATGAATGTATAAATATACAAATAACCCAAATTTACTTGTGGTTGGAGGAAGAGAAGAGATTCTGCTAATCCTCATTGCTGAAACCTGTTTTTTGTTAGGAGGGAGCATAGTTTTCTTGACAGGTCTTGTGCTCACCAGAACTCCAGTTGCCATCGCAGAGTCCTGAAAGGGACCTTCCATGCACACCCTCAATCCAACTTTGTGACTTGTTTTTGTAAAGGCAAGGTTGCATGACCTTTTGATTTGTCTCCCTGACTCACCTCTCAAATGGAGTTATAAGTCATAGAAAGCCTGAAACCTTTGGGTCACAGATTATGTAAAATTGGCTTCTGAGAAAAAGTAGCCCCGCTTCCCCTCATATTAGAGAATCCTGTACTAAACTGAACATCATCTCAATATTATTTCCCTGGCTCCTGTTCAGCAAAGTTAACACATGCTTGACTTCAGTGATGTTTAAGCATGTGCTTAAGTGCTTTGCTGAGTAGGATGGATTTAAGCACATGTTGAAGTATTTTGTCAAATTTCCCATAATTTGAAATGTGCATGTACCTAGTGAGTAAAATAAGCTTTTAACAGTTTGGGGGAAAACTGCTTGTAAAATATGAAATTTATTAACAATTTCGAATAGAGTATTGCAAGATAAAACAGTGTTAACTTTTAAGTAATCTTAAACATGGATGTGGTGCCCGTATATGTGCAGCTATTTAAATGTAAAGTGAAGTATCTAGTCAACTTATTTGATCTAAGCTTACACTGACAATCAGAAGTACTCCCCTGCCCTTTTCACAGAGCCCTTGACCAATGTTTCTCAACTGGTGGCCCTTAACCCTCAAGGGGGTCATGAGCTCCATTTAGATATAGGAAAACTGTGGTTCAGATCCACTAAGTGGTTTGTCCAAGGTCATATGCAAGTGTGAGAGTCAGGGAACTGGATTCTAACTGCAGCTTGACAAGCACCTGTTCAGGACCATATTAGATTCCTTCAAGGAAACCCCCCGCCCCCAAACCTGGTCTACCATAGATGACCTACCATAGGGACCTTCCATCCCAAACAGAGACATTTATTGATGTTTTTTCTTTTTTGGTGAAGAGTAAAACGTAGAATTTGCAAAAGCTGCTGCTATCCTCAGAGGCAGGAGCCTCTTATTCTTTGTATTAACACCTTAATTGGCATCTCCAATTTCATTCTTGGAGGTTTCTTTTAGACTTCCTAAAACGTTAATAGAAGGGACTCTGTTGCTCTGTTGGCACCCTTTACAGCTCGGATAATAATGTATAACATGATACTTAGAAAATTCAGGGCACAGTGCTCTTTGTTGCACAGCATTTTACAATGGACTAGATTCTTTTGTGCACCCTTCAAGTCAATTAGGTCTTTTTTTGCATTTTGTAGCTCCTCACAGTAATCAAATAAAGTGGATGAGAGACAGTGTTACAAGATTGCTTTTCCTTATTGCAATTACTCCTAAATTTCAGCCACAGAGTTTTGCATTGACTTTAAAGGAGCGTTATAAAGGCTAAAGGTAACATTTTCTTAAGTGAGTAAATGACGTAGCCCACAGTGTCAATGAAAGTTAGTGGGGCTAAGTCAGATTTGAAAATGACACTTCAGGCTTGTAAGTCACTTTAAAAAACTTTTACCTTGAATTTCAGTGCAAGTGTAAAAATCTAAAATTCACTGGTGCACTATTCAGACTTGGTTTTATATGTACTTATTTAACTTAATCCACTTACATCGGGGACATTTATATCCTGGCTTTACCTGGGGTAATGATCTGCACAGAAGTGATTAAGTTTCAGCAGTGAACAGGCAGTATGGGATGTAGTCCTGTTTATATGTCCCCTGTCCCCTCTGTGTTCTCAGTGCTGTGGGTAATGCATTAGCAGACTGATTCCAGTTTCCTGTTTATACAGGGTATAGCTTTGATGCAAGTACAACAGGCTAACAAGCAGAAGCAGAGTTCCTGTTTTAGCAATTTCTCATAAAGATATGTAAAACTCCAATGGCCTGTGATGTCAACAATTAAAAATGTCAGGCCACTGAACAGATACTTTTCATAAACCTCAATGATTTAAAGACATACAAGCTGCTCAGTAGGCACTTCACTTAATCCAAGGTTAGGAACCAAATATTAGAACGAAATGCTTCTTTTTCCATAGCTAGCCTGATGGCTAAATTCATAGATGTTAAGAGCAGAAGGAACTATTCTGATTTTCTAGTCTGTCTTCCTACACAGGACAGGCCATAGAATACGATCCAATAATTGCTAAATTAAACCCAGTAACTTGTGTTTGATCTGGAGCATATTGTTTGTGCACCCAATCGTGATTTAAAATGTCAAGTGATGGAGAATCCACCATATCCTTTGATAAGGTATGCCAATGGTTAGTTACCCGTAATGTTAAATATTTGCACCTTATTTAAAGTTTCAGCTTATCTTCAGCTTCTGGGTATTGGTTCTTGTTATGCCTTTGGTCTGCTGTATTAAAGAGCCCTCTGCTCTTAGATATCTTCTTCCCATGTAGATAATAATAGACTGAGATCAAGTTAACTCTTAACCTTACTATTTCCGTTGTGCTTAATACTCTTTTGCAACCCATATTTTTTGTTTCATTGGGAGTATCTGATCATTTCATGTAGAATGGCCATGTTCTTTCAACATGTCCTCTTACATAATGCTGCACCTCAACCACGATGGTTTCCACCCGAGAGCTGTATTTTGGTAGCTATTTTGACAACTCATTGGTAGACTGCTGCAACATGCATAGAGGAAGTATCAGTTCAACCTCCTCCTCCCCCTCTTTATAGGAAAGTGTTTTTGTATTATCCAATACAAATAGCTGAACTGATATCCTAAACCATCCCATGATGTCGTATTATGACAGGACAAGTGAATTGATCCAGGGTGAACTTGTGATGATCCTTTACAAGAAGTTCCAGCAACTTGGCGGTCAGGCTGAGCACAGTTTCTTCCTTTGCCTGATAGGGGTTTCTCTTGAAACAGCTGAGATGGTATATCCCACACTCTTCTGCTGGATTAACTCCCAACTGACTAGCAGTACCAAAGTATATGTATGTGTATATATAGTGAGAAATTATCAGCAATAAACATCTGTCCAGGATAACCCTGCAACACTACCTCAATCCCTTTCCCCAGCAACTATCTCTGCACAAATCAGAGAACAATACAAGGTGCTTAGGATATTGTTTCCTTACTGTGCTTGGTGCCAAATTAATGTTGTTCCCCACAGGTTTGGAAGTCTTTTGCTTTAATATAGTTGGTATGTTAAAACTGCAATAAGTTATCTTTATGAATAGTCCATGGATTATACCTCCTTATTTTTATTTTTGGTTTTATCTTCTTTGGGGTTTTGCAGGTGGGGGGAGGAGAGGAATGTGTCTGTGTATATAAATATAATACATATAATTCCAAAACTAGTAGCAGTAGCAAGGGTATCAGTAACAAAAGGTTAATGTCATAGATGCTCCGAATCGTCCCTTCCCCATTCCTATATATTTGAAATACGTAAAGGCAGTCAGTTTATTTTCACTTACTTTGGTCGTCTGTGCTCACCCAAACTCTGGCATTATTCCTCTCTACTACTTGATGTTATGCAACAAACTATACATAGATATGCATTTGTGTGCGTAGTTAATGATCCCAAACTTTAGAAAACAGAAAAGGAATATTCTATTATCCATAATCTGATATCTACTAGACCATCTGTTGGAAAAGGGTTAGCTTTTTAATGATCAAGCTAAATATGATCCTCTTGGGCCTCATTTTCCCCATAAATATTCAGGGACATGTATCTGTTAAAGTTCATAAACATATACATGAGAGCTGTGAATTCAGGACTGGGCCAGGTTAGTCCAAAGTTAGCTATGAAGTTATTTGCTCTTGAAAACAAGGACTTAGAATGAAAGTCAATTATCAAACACAACTGTCCTGTCTTTATTACAGTGCCACAATATAATGTAAATTATATTGTGAAATTATGAATTAGTTTTTTATGAAAAAATATATCTTTTTTTCAAGGCAGATTGCATTTCTCTCTAACCTGAGTCTAAAACATGGGAAGAAGTTGTCAGATTTATAGCCCACACCGGAAGAACACACACTTGACCTTACATTTTCATGGTGCAATTCTGAGTTGTTGTTTTTGTATATGTGATTAGAGAACAGAGCTCACAGTGAAAGGTTAGTTTGAAGTGATGTATCCATCAAAGTAATCTATGCTACCAAGTTAATATGCATTATAGCCAATCTTTGCCAGCATGTCAGATTGCTGTATGCCTGACATAGTATTCACCTACAAAAGTTGAGAAAAATATTAGCCAGTCAGACACCAGTTTATTCTTAGAAGTATGTTGGCCAGAATTTTCCTAGTTAGCTGGCCCCAAAATGAGATGATATATGTAGGGAATTTATGCAGTGCAAGGTGTCTGTGTTCTTGGGGAGAAGTCACACATCTTCTGGGCATTGTAGAGATGTCCATTGGATGAGGCACCCTACAGGGATCTTTAACCTGTGCTGGGAACCATAATAGGGTTTAAATACTTTAAGGTTAGTTAGAACATTCCAGGGCTAACCTAGATGGATAGGTGCCGGACCATATCCCTCCTCAGGCCCAAGACAGTGCTACAAGAGGTTGCCTGTGGACACCTACAAAAGATGCCTATTTAATGAGAAAAGAGAGTTAGTCTAAAATCTCAGGCAAAGGTATATTATCACAAAGTGATTATATCTTGTGAAAGCATAAGGATAAGAGAACAAAAAGTCATTCCAAGACCTGGTAAACTTTTACCAGAATTAGATTAAAGCACATTTTTTAGCTTGCCTTTCTGGTCACAGTACTTTGCAAGAGTGGATTTTTTCCTAGCTGACAACCATAGCTGCCCATGAAAAGAAAGGCAATAGCTCTTCTGGGTCATTTGAGTTAATAGTCTCACCTCCTTGCATGTAAAATTTGCCTCTCTTTTCTGGAGTGGGTCTAACAAGCTGTCTGCCTTGGAACCACTGCCTGAAACAGGTGCCAATATCATGCTCACTGGATGCATTAGGTGCTCTCATCAACAGGCTGCTTTTAAAAGTCATGAAAATGTCACTAGCATATGTCAATAACTGATTATAATATGTAAATGACAAAATGTAAATGACACAGTGAGTCAGAACCACATCTATGTCCGATGAGACTAGCAAAGTAGTTTCTTTACTTTTGAAAATCCCATTGTTATCTGAGACTGAAAAATACTCTGTGGCTTAATACACAATTCCCTCTATGCTCTTCATCACCCACTGTCAGCCAGATGTTTTGCACTCTTCCCTTATGGACTATCCACAGCAGCCGTTATGGGTGGGCATTGCCTGCACAATAGCAGTATGTATTTGGAAGCATATTTCAGTGAGTGCTTAAAAATTTACCAATGCCTGTGATTAATTATCCTCGTTTATATCAATATGCATGATCAGTGTATCCTCCACAGGTTCCCTATCCCTGGTTTCGAAATGTCCCTGATCCCTACACCTGCATTCCTACTCTCTCTTTGGAGCATTAACTACTTCTAAAGCAAGTTGCTTTCAAAGACAACTGCTTCGCATCCTGTATCCTACAAGTTTGTGTTGAATTCAAGTCATCCAAAAAATGTAGGCTTGCCAAACTGGGCCTGTGCCAGGATTTCTTTGGCACAAATTCAGGATGAACTGTTAGAGGTGGCATCAACAGACAGAGCAGTTGAAATGGTAAATATGTATCCCATATTGTTTACCCAGTCAGTGTGTATAGAGAGTTTATATGTGAACCAGTTTGCTTCAGTATTCTACCCACTGTGGACAGGAATTTTCTTCAGCAGAACTTGGGGACCCTTGTCCCAGTCCTTCCTCTAGCCCTAAGCCCAACCTGGCTCTGATCCAACATGTCCCAAAATCTAGGTGCACATACTTTGTCTCTTTAGACTATAATTGGTATATCATTATAAATCACCACATGGATTGGGGGTTGGGAAACCCAGAGAAGTTCAAGTTTGAGCTTGAATACAAACTACTCTATTCAATGGGAAAAACTACATTAATTCAGAGTTAACATTGCTTGGTGGTATGTTGTCCCTTTGCAGAATGCTGAGTTGAGCAAACTTCTGGAAATAGAGAGTTAAGCCTTCTTTCAGCAATACCCCCATACATTCCATTAACACATATACCTTTACTGTGCCCACCACACCGTTGCTGAAATGTACTAGCTCTTCATCTCCTTTTACAGCCCATTCTTTCTCCCTCACAGGATTTCATCTAACACTATTAAAGGACAAAAAGTCATTAATCCAGTCATTCGTTACCTCTCAGTTTACCAGTACAAGGCAGCAGAGGGAAACCTTTTTTGGAGGGAGGCTGTAACTCAGGAATCCCTCAGTCAAATGACTCCAGATTTGGATCACCAATAGTACCCTGTGCCACATGAGGCACACCAAATTTCAAAGCAAGCCATTGATTATATCTCCACAACCCTTAGCTCACGTGACCTCAACTTGGGGTCACTAACTCTACACTATACCCTCCTGAGGCTAAGCGTGTTGATTTTAGAGGACTTAGGTCAACCTTTAAGCAGAAGTTGTGATGGTACCTTAAAAATCGTGGTGCTGTTGTGCCATCCGATTAACGCCACCGATGGCTTTTGGAAATGCAGGATGTTCAATTCAGTTGAATGTGGAAATAATGCCCTGCTCTCTCCTCTCATTGTGCTCTAAAGTTCAGGATCTCAAATCAGAGCTTTTCTAGGTGGGTCTCATCAGGAAGCAAGTGCCCACTCCTCCACAGTATGATGTGATGTTTATGTCACAATGCAAAACCTCCATGTAGTATGTCTGCTGAACTGAAGTCGTGATGTCCAGCTCTTGTTCTTTACTCTATCTTGTTAAGTAACACAAGACTCAACATTTGTTCCATCTCTCTGATGTCTTCGTGTGGTTGCCCAGAGAGAACGTGAGATTCTCCAGACTGAGAATCTCAACACCATGTGGATGATATTCAACTGTTTCCTTCTCCAGTGACTCAGCCTCTGTCATTGCCAAGATAGCCAACTCCTGGAAGAATTCAACAGGTGGATGAAGAATTTGTTGGCTTGGGCTCAAGCCAGGAAAGACACACATGATGATGGTAGGAAATCTGAGAAACTTGCCAATATGCTAACATCACCAGCAATTGAGATCATCAGACTGTAGATCATCAGGGTAGTGACCTCACTAGATATCTAACCACACCTGGAACAGATTGCCACAATGGCAAGAAATCCCTTATTTCACAATGTGCTTCTTCAAGAACCTTTACCCACTCCTCTCAACTGAGCACTGAGCCATGGTGATCCACACTTTCATTGCTCTGGGATGGACTGCTGTAAGAGTCCTCGCTTACAGACAGCCCCCCAACCTGAAGTAAATATTCATCAGCAACCACACAACAAGAACACTAACCCAGGAACCTATCCTTGCAACAAAGCCCGATGCCAACTCTGTCCACATATTTATTCAAATGACACCATGCCATCAGGGGCTTGTTCACCTGCACATCTACCAATGTGATATATGCCATCATTTGCCAGCAATGCCCCTCTGCCATATACATTGGCCAAACCAGACAGTCTCTACGCAAAAGAATAAATGGACACAAATCTGACATCAGGAATCATAACATTCAAAAACCAGTAGGAGAACACTTCAACCTCTGTGGTCACTCAGTAACAGACTTAAAGGTGGCAATTTTGCAACAGAAAAGCTTCAAAAACAGACTCCAACGAGAAACTGCTGAACTTGAATTAATATGCAAACAAGATACCATTAACTTGGGTTTGAATAGAGACTGGGAGTGGCTCGGTCATTACACATATTGAATCTATTTCCCCATGTTAAGTATCCTCACACCTTCTTATCAACTGTCTAAAATGGGCCATCTTGATTATCACTACAAAAGTTTTTTTTCTCCTGCTGATAATAGCCCATCTTAATTAGCCTCTTACAGTTGGTATGGCTGCTTTCACTTTTTCATGTTCTGTGTGTGTGTGTGTGTGTGTGTGTGTGTGTGTGTATATATATCTATATCTATATCTTCTTACTATATGTTCCATTCTATGCATCTGATGAAGTAGGCTGTAGCCCACAAAAGCTTATGCTCAAATAAATTTGTTAGTCTCTAAGTTGCCACAAGTACTCCTGTTCTTTTTGTTGTAACTTGCTGTACCTGGATGCAGCTACTGCAAAAAATCGGAAGAGGGTAGAGCATGCAGAGGCACTCTTCAGGAACAACAAATGTTGGTGAGAGCACATTACATGTGTGCTTCACAAACTCTACTGGCTTCTCAATGGGTTCAGAGCCAAGTTTAAAGTCCTGGTCCTAATCCACAAGGCACTTAATGAACTCACAGACTTCATTACCCTCCACAATTCCCTAAATTCATCTGTGTATCCTAGAGATAGGCCCAGGTTCCAACTTCCAGGTACTGTGAACAGAGCTTTGCCAATGGGCCTGACTCCGGAGCTCCTTACTGAAAGACACAAGGCTAAGCTTGAGCCTGATGGTGTCCTGGTCACATCTTTTCTACGAAAACTTCCCAAGAATGGATGCTTATAAAATACAATACAATGAAAACAGAGAATGAATAAACACACAAAATCACACTACTCTGATCTAGAGGAACCCCGAGAAAAACAGTTCTTTTGGGACATTTGTTTTCTCAAACATGCAGACCTTAGGTATCATAGTGACATGCATTATATAATACTCAATGATAGATATATAGAAGAATGTACAAGTTCAAACAGGTTTGGCTTCCTGTTTGTCCAGCTCTAAAATGGATGTACTTGACGTACTCTTATAACAGGGAAATGCAACTGAACTCTGTTGGTTGGAGTGTGCAATTTCCATAGACTATAGGTTTAAGTAAGTGTCATCTCTTTGTATTACAATTTCTCCTGTATTAGAAAAAAATCTAGTTAACAATGAAATTACAATAATAATAATTATGCCTATTTCACTTGCTCAGAATGGAGCTCTTCAATTGTACTAATGAGTAGTTTTAATTCTATTGTGTCAGGTAAAAATAATTAAACCTACACAAATAATTTTCTATGAGATGGGGAAAATAATTTAATCCCCCAAAAAGTAACTTTAAAAGGGGGAAAAAATCATAAAACTAGGAATTTTCTTTCTTAAATATCAGTAGCTATTCCCTTCGGGTGAAATTCATCCCAGTATGGAGGACTAGTTCAGGCCTTTCTCTCTACTTCAAGCCATCTTCAGATGTTAACTTAAGTGGCACGGAGGCCCTTGAAAGCAGCCTCTGCAGTAAATTTTATCCTGAGTTCTTTATACATTCAGAGTATTTTTAATATTTAAATTATTTTTTACTGGATGGCATTTTATTTGCAATCGTTGATTTTATATAAGTCATTTGCTGTAAAATTGGTGTCTTATTGATGATATTGGAATAAAAGTTATAACTGGATGAATTTGCAAGACTAATGATATAGGTTTACCTATACACATGATTAAGCTTGCAAAAAATAAACAGATTAAGGTTAGCAGTATAACAACAGTTTTGTTGACTTCTAGATCAAATGAAAGAACTTGGCTTTGTTTGTTGACCATTCTTAGAATATGCCAAAACATTCTACTGCATGTGTTTACCAGCTGCTAAAAAAAAAAAAAAAAACACAGAGATGAAGAGGGGTTTAAAAAAGAAAAGCTAAAAGGAAGGCCTTGAAACTAGTGGCATTCAGTCAATAAGATATAATTACCTTGACCAAAGAAAATGTAACAATTCAGACCTCACAATAAAATATGTAGAGTAGAAGTGGTATTGTGGCTTGTATGTCACCAAGAGAATATGTTGACAGAACTCTCAATTTCAAGTAATTGGGGGTGAGCACAGCTGAAGTGAATGAAATGGAAATTAAAAATACACTCTCTGCTTTTACAATTTGAAGCAAGTATGGTTATGGGCACTTTGTTATAGGTCCCTGAAAAGTGCTAATAAAGAAGTAACTGCATGGAAATCTACATGGAATAATGATACTTCGCAGTCTGAGGTGACTACTTACGAATCAGACAGGCATTTTAACATACCTTAAAAGATACATGACCTGCCTTCTGCTATGTGAAATTCTGCTACATATTGCTTTGACTATTTGTTGAAAAAGCATAATTTAACAGATGTGAACCAAGGGTGAATGTCAAATGCACTAAGTGATTAAGTTTAGTTTTGTCATAGCATCTAATGTATTCTTGAAAGTTTTAGACATTAATACATTGTAAATCTCTTAAATAACTCTTCAGAATCAGATTACGGATTCCCTCAAGTCAGACCACATAAGGAGCTAGAGCCTTTTAACTTTTTTACATGGACCTGATCCTGCATGCATCAAGTAAACAACAAAGCAACCATACTCCAGTGGTACAGGATTAGTCCCTTTAGGCCTCTGTGCAGAGGCCATTTGAAATCAACCCTTGTACTTCTTGAGAGAAAGGATTGCTAAAAGCTAGCATAGCTTGTCTGCATAGTACAGTAACTCCTCACTTTATGTTGTCCCGGTTAACGTTGTTTCATTGTTACATTGTTGATCAATTAGGGAACATGCACATTTAAAGTTGTGCAATGCTCCACTCTTACGTTTTTTGGCTGCCTGCTTTCTCCACAGCTGGCAGCCTCCCTACGCCCCTTCCTCCGCACAGTGCCTCCCGCCCGCCGGCAGACCATGCTGATCAGCGCCTTCCCCCTCCTCTACCCCCTCCCCTCCCATCCGCAGCAATCAGCTGGCTTGCGGCGTTTCAGGGGGAGGAGCGAGGACTTGGTGCGCAGGCTCCCCCTCCCTCCCCAGCCTCCCCAACACTGCAAGCCAGCTGATTGCCCTGGGCCAGAGGTGGGGGGGGGGAGGGCGGGGAAGTCCGCATGCGAGTCCTCGCTCCTCCTCCTGCTGGAGGCAATCAGCTGGCTTGCGGCGTTTAGAAGGGAGGGGAGGGAGTAGGGAGGAGCGAGGATGCAGGGTGGGAAGTCAAGGCGGGTGTCTTCCTACCAGTACACGCCCCTCCCCCTCAAAATCCCATGCTTTTGCCCAGCGCAGTCCGAGGATGCCCCTCTGGGCATGTTCGCCTCTTCTCTGCCTCGGCCAGCTGCTTATGCAGACGTTCCTGTTCGTCTATGGCTGCCTCCCATTCCATGGCCACGTCCCTGGCGTTCGCCTCTGCCTTGTGGCAGGCCTGCTCTGCTGCCTCCAGCTGCGCACGTACGCCAGCATCCCCCGGACCCTCTACCTTCAGGGTCTGGGTCCCGACTGCAACCTGCTCCTCGACAGCTTGGGTGCCAGCCTCTTGCTGGGCCCACTCTGTCCCAGTCCCCTTTTCAGCCATCTCTCTGGGATGGCTCCCTGGCAGGTCTACCGCCATCATTGCCGCATTGACCCTGCCAGCCTTCAACCCCCCTGGGTCCTTAGGCACTTCTTCCCTCACCCCTCGTCCCTTGAGGGGGAAGTGCCTCTTAATATGGCCTTGCTCATGGCAGCCAAAGCTGGCTCCCCGCCTCCTTGCTGCCTTGCGCCAGGGCACTCCCTATGTAGGTGTCCTTGTCGCCCACAGGCCCAACATGTCTGCTGTCCCCTGGGTTTCCTCACCCAGTGGGTCTTCCCAGGGCCTTGTCCCTTCCCCTGCTCTGGGTGAGGCTCCTTGCCCCCATCCCAGTAGGGACAATCCCTCCTTAAATGTCCACACCTCCTGCAGGCGTAACAAGCCCAGTACTCCGCCACCGGCCTCCTGGTCCTGGGCTTTTCCCAACACTCTCAGCAGCTCTTTGTAAAATCCCTTCTCAGGAGTCTTACTAGGGCCCACTGTTCCCTTGCCAGCTGCCCCACCTGATCTTGGAGGACCCACTGCACCTCCCATAGTCCCTCTTGGGTTTCCCGGATCCCTTCCAGCAGGGACTCCCATCTCCTTTGTGGGTCATCTGCCCCATTCCGCCGGGGCACTGACGCCGGGGCCCAAGCAGGGATGGCATAAGGACCTTCCACAAAGAAAACCTCTGTGTAGGCAGGATCCATCATCCCCTCAACAGTTCCCCTTGCGTCAGGGGTGGGCTGCAAATGCCCACATTCGCCACTATGCGTAGCACAGCGGGCACTCACCGTCGCAGTGCCTCCTGCTGGTTGTCCGGGAATTAGCTCAGTTCCAGCCTCAGAGAGCCTCCTGCTGGCTGGTGTCTTCCTGCCGGTGCCTGCTTCCCCCTGATCTCCACAACTTATAGCACTTCAGATCCTGCATCCCTCCTAGACCCCAGCGTCCCTTACCTTGGGGTGCTGCCCCACAGCAGTGCCCCCACACTCTGGGTCTCTCCCCCCAGGGGAACCCCAGTCCCCTAAACCCACCTCATCTCAATGACCCACTGCCAATCCTCATCTAGCCCCTTCCCTCGGGGGCAAACTACAGTCTGAAGTGGCCACTCATCATTGGCAAGGGGGTTGGACCTGCTGCCTTTCTAGCCCCAGCTGCCTCCCTGCGGCACTAGTACCTCCCCATGCCTTCAGCCTGGGGACTCACCAGGCTAGAGCTCCTCAGTTCTTCCTGCCTTTCCCCAGCCTTGCTCTGCCTCAGGTACCCTGCTAGCTCTCCCAGGCAGCCTGGTCCTCTCTGCTCCTGAACAAGAGTCTTTTCTCTCACTCCCTCAGCCTGCCCTTTTATCAAGGCCAGCTGTGCCCTAAGTGGGCGCAACCACCTGTGGCTGTTTACCCAAAGAGCCTCCCCTGGCTGCTTTTAACCCCTTCCTAACCAGAGCGGGGTGACCGCCCTGCTACACTTCCCCAGAGGCAAAGGAAGAATCCTAGATGAGTCTTTCAAAATTCTTCCAAGGGCCCTGGTTGTAGTGCAGCTTATTTATTGCTTATGAACTTCCTTGTAATGTCATTAAATTAGGATATCTCTGTTCATAAAATACCTTTCATGTTCATAGGTTGCAAGTTATGGCCTACCTACATTTTCAAAGGCCTTCCTTTTGCACATAATCCTTATGTCCGCCCTTTGAAAAGTGAAAGAACATGCACAGATGTTTGCACATGCATCTCTGCCTGAGCAGGCATTCAGCATTTGCACTGGTCAAACTGTGTGTGTGTGTGTGTGTGTGTGTGTGTGTGTGTGTGTGTGTATGTGTGCATGAGCGCAGAGGCATGCAGGAGCTAGAATTTTACAGCTCCTACATAAGAGTTTGTATCTGCTACTACAGGCGCAAGTGTGCATACTGGCAATTTTTCATGTGCGTGCAGAGAAGCTGAGTAGAAGCCCAGATGAAAAGTTACCATCTTTCATTTCAAACTGAAATGTAAATTATACCTTTTTTACTTCTTTTTGCACGTGATGATAAATGGCACAGGTATTTTCAGTTAATAAAATATCTTCAGCCCATACATTATTCAAAGCAAACTTATCTTATTCAGCGTCCTATTTGAATATTTTATTAAATGTGGATATAAGCTTTTAAATAACAATGACAGCTACTGTACTTGAGTATTGTCTATGGCTATGTACATCTGAACATTGTAATAAAAATGTGTGTGTATAATAGACTGTGCTAAACTCTGCCCTTTCACTAGTGATTCCATTGTAGTTAGGCACATTCAGGATATGCTATTCCCTTGACAATGCCATGCAGAAGTGCCTTGATTAATGTTATTATTCTAAGATTATATAATTAAAAATATATTCCAGTGGAGCAAGAAAATTATTATTGCAATAAAAAACATTGAAATGAACATGCTTTTTATGCTTCCCTCATTGCACAGAGACTGCAAAGTAGAAAGGGGTGTTCTTTTTTCCAAGTTGCTCTGCACATTTTGTCATTATGATGCAGAGCTGTTTCGATTGCTGTCTCCTGGTTATGATTTTCAAATCTCAGCTGATGATTAATACCATTGGCTCAGACAATTGTAAAGGGCCTTTGCTCTAGCTGCATAAATTTTCATGCAGCATTAGTAGTAATGGCATGCATCACCATGTGGCATAAAGCTGGGAGTGGATTATGATGGAGAAAGGGGGAGAGAGAAATAATCTGTCGTTCAGGAGAAAAAGCTTGCAAATATTTCTCATTCATCAGGTCAGTGATTGGAAAGATTCAAATACAAAGCATGTTATCCTAATAATATCTTTCATCCAGAAGTATTCCAATGCACTTTGTTTTCAAACTAGGATATCCAAAATTTGACTAGTCACCTTGATAAAGGTGTCCCAACTAAGGAGGGAATCTGAACAAGATGCTGAATTTCACCAGGTTTAATGCAGGGGTGTCAATGTGGAAGTGGTGGCTGTATTGTAACATCAAAAGGGTTATACCTGAAAGGAAAGCAAGATAGTGGGTGATGTCCTTTGGCAATGAAAGGGATTACGTGTGCTGTTTGTATAGGGTTAGGCATTAAATAGTGGTACATGGTGGGAAATGAATGGAAAGGTCAGGCAGGTAGTGCCAGTGGTCTCTGTCACTACTTATTTTTCTCCAGGACTGCCCTCCCCTCTCTGACTTCCCATTCTATCTCTCCTTGTCCGTTGCACTCTATGCCTACCTTTCCTTCCTGGTTTCCTGTCCAGCCTTTCTATTCACCTAGTCCCTTTGCCTTTTCTTTTCTTTTCCTCAACGCCTCCAAAGGACCTTTGGCAGCCTAAGTCCCTCTCTTAAATGAATTGAATCGAACTGTTTGTGGAGTAGTCCAGTGGTGTGCTACTGAGGTTGGTCTCCACACCCATTCCAATTTCACTAGATACAGCTGTGTGTTCAAAACTGCCAACTATTCTCATTTGGCATTAATGGTAGGGAAGTACCTTTGTCACAGAACTCATAGACCTCAGATCACATCATTTTCTCCTCCCTTTCTTTCTAAGACCTCCTCAGTGTTTGATGTGTCACTGCAAAGGAGAGATGCCTCCATGTGTTCTGCCAAGTGCCCTTTGAGAGATGTTGTAGGGATGTATAAAAATTCTGCCTTCACCCTCATCGGGGCGGAACTGACCTGCTGAAGGGAAAGTGCTTCAGCATCCTCTGCATCTCCCCAGTGGGGGCAGAAGCAGGAAGTAATAGTGGTTCAGAGCCTGGCTGGGGCTCTTACTAGTGGTGATGCTGGGGAAGCTGCTGAATTGGATGTTGTAACAAAACTATATAACCGGTATATATGAATACTATATAAATAACGTATGTATTTATAGTGGATTTTCAAGGTCACAATTTGTTAATGTACTAATGCGAAAACAGCTCCTTTCCTATATTGCAGCCAACTTGTGTAACGGTTTATATAGAACACCATGTCTTTTCTACATGAGGGATTTGGAAGGAGTGCCTAAGCTGTGAAGATTCCACCATTGCCTGCTGCTCTTAGGTGATTGTGAACATGCTAGAGACTAGGAGATTGAACTCTAAAACAGAAGCTTGGGCAGTAGTCTATGAATGTCCTGTGATGTTTTAGATGTCTCCATGATGTATTTCAAACCAAGTATGTTGAATATTTGTGTGAATGTGTGACAGGAGCTGGGCAGGAACACATGAGCCAGCTCCCTGTCACACTAGCTCCAATTAAGGGAGGTATATTGGAGCTAGCTAGAGAAACCTGTGCCTGATTGGCAAAGGGGAAACAGCTGCCAGGCTAATTAGCCTGGGGCTGCATAAAAGCCTCTGAGGAAGGAAGCCAGAGAGTGGTTGGAGAGTGGTAGTCCTTTCTTCCTGGCTGCAGACTGAGAAGCCCTTAAGGCTGAAAACCCCAAAACTGTATATCGTGAGAAGGTGGTGGGATTGCACCTTGTAAATAAACTGCACCAGTGATTGCTGAGCCAGAACGTCTCTGAGTGGTTTTTGGAGCAGAGCAGAAGCAGGACCAAAGGGGACCCTACTACGCCCTGTTACAGAGTGTAACAATTTTTGCTTAAAATTTTATATTAAATTAAACAGAAACTTAGATTACAACAATGACTGTTAACTGTAAAAATAAATAAATAAGAGTTCTGCTGTGACATGATGTACTCAGTTGGATAGCTGATAAATCTAAGATTAAGAACCAAGCCTTCCTAAAACTACTCAGTCACTAATTCTCAACAAGAAGAAAACACAATAAACTGAGAGACTGAGACCATAATGACTGAATCAATACATTGGCTCTATGTGCATGCATATGATAAATAGATATTAACTAGGTCTGTCAAGCAATTAAAAAAATTAATTGCACGATTAAACAATAATAGAATGCCATTTATTTAAATATTTTGGATGTTTTGTACATTTTCAAATATACTTATTTCGATTACAGCATAGAATACAAAGTGTACGGTGCTCACTTTATATTTATTTTTTATTACAAATATTTGCACTGTAAAAAACAAAAGAAATAGTATTTTTCAGTACACCTCATACAAATACTGGTTTGCAATCTCTTTATCATGAAAGTGCAACTTACAAATGTAGGGGTTTTTTGGTTACATAACTGCACTCAAAAACAAAACAATGTAAAACTTTAAAGCTTACAAGTCCATTCAGTCCTACTTCTTGTTCAGCCAGTCGCTCTGACAAACAAGTTTGTTTACATTTGCAGAAAATAATGCTGCTTGCTTCTTGTTTACAGTGTAACCTGAAAGTGAGAACAGGCTTTCGCGTGGCACTCTTGTAGCCGGCGTTGCAAGATATTTACATGCCAGATGCTCTAAAGGTTCATATGTCCCTTGATGCTTCAACCACCTTTCCAGAGGCTATGCGTCCATGCTGAAGATGGGTTCTGCTCGATAACAATCCAAAACAGTGCAGACCAACGCATGTTCATTTTCATTATCTGAGTCAGATGCCACTAGCAGAAAGTTTATTTTCTTTTTTGGTGGTTTGGCTTCTGCAGTTTCTGCATGAGAGTGTTGCTCTTTTAAGACTTCTGAAAGCATGCTCCTCATCCCTCTCAGATTTTGGAAGCCACTTCAGATTCTTAAACATTGGGTCGAGTGCTGTAGCTATCTTTAGAAATTTCACATTGGTATCTTCTTTGCATTTTGTCAAGTTTGGAGTGACAGTGTTAGTAAACAAACAAACGTGCTGGGTCATCATCCGAGACTGCTAAACATGAAATCTATGGCAGAATGTGGATAAAACAGAGGAGGGGACATACAATTCTCCCCCAAGGAGTTTAGTCACAATTTTAATTAACACATTATTTTTTTAACGAGCATCATCAGTATGGAAGCATGTCCTCTGGAACAATGTCTTAAGCATGAAGAGGCACATGAATCTTTAGTGCCTGAAGAGGCACATGAATCTATTATGCATCTGGTACATAAATATCTTGCAATGCCAGCTACAACAGTGCCATGCAAACATCTGTTCTCGCTTTCAGGTGACATTGTTATTAAGAATGGGCAGCATTATCTCCTGTAAATGTAAACAAACTCGTTTCTCTTAGCGATTGGCTGAACAAAAAGTAGGACTGAGTGGACTTGTAGGCTCTACATTGTTTTGTTTTTGAGTGCAGTTATGTAACCAAAAAAACCCCTATATTTGTAAGTTGCACTTTCACGATAAAGAGATTGCACTACAGTACTTGTATGAGGTGAACTGAAAATTACTATTTCTTTTGTTTATCATTTTTACAGTGCAAATATTTGTAATAAAAATAATATAAAGTGAGCACCGTACATTTTGTATTCTGTGTTGTAATTGAAATTGATGTATTTGAAAATGTAGAAAAACATCCAAAAATATTTAATAAATTTCAATTATTATTCTATTGTTTAACAGTGCCATTAATTTTTTTGACTTAATCACGTGAGTTAACTGTGATTAGTCGACAGCCCTAATACTAACATATATTATGGGCCAGATTTTTAAAAGGGTATGCAAACTTTTGTACACACATCAGCTCATAGAAAAACTCATGCATTCTTTTAAAAACCAGGCTTCATATTTGTATGTAGAATACTGTACACATACATGATCCCAAGCTGTTTGTATTCTTTGTAATGTAAATTCCTCTACAAGGGGAAAATGCAGTGTCAGGCATTTTGGATCTCAACATTGAGGGAGCTGGTATTTAACAGTACTGCTGTGTCCTTGTCTTTTGTCACCAAGGCTATATACACAGATTTGAGTATTGTTTGGATTTTGTTTTGGGAAAAGCAGAATGCTCAGACCAGGAAGTGACTGTATCCTGATGTGTGTCATTTCCCCTTCAGGCAGCTCTTGTTTACTCCCAGCTGTTTTGTTACAGACACATAGCTGTTTTTGATACGGCTGGCCCCATCCCTGACTCATAGATAGTAAACTTTTTGTGGCTGTCTGTTTTTCACAAATGATAAGGTCAATAGCAAAAAGAATGTCATGGGATCTTTCACAATCTTCTCTACTCAGACTACTGTACAATGTGTTCGCACTGAGTCAATAAAAGGAAAAGAATGATGACAGAGGGGGAAACTTCAAGTAGACTGAAAGTAGCTAGTCAGTCCTGTGAGGCACAAGTGCTTTTTCAGCATGATGCACAGGAGATCCTGTCGGAGGGTTGGACTAGTTTGCTGCCAGGTTGTGCGTGCGTTCTTTAGAATGTCACTTTGAAATGTTTTCCTCTAAAAGCTTTCATTATGTTTTGTCATTTGATACAAGGGATTGTGTTTTAATGCAGTGGAACCTCAAATATAGTTCAGTTTAACCTTTCTGTTCCTTTTAGAGGGCTCCACTGTATTTGAAAACGAATTCAAGTGTCTGAAAGTTTTGACAGTTTCATTAGGGAAGGATAGTCCAATCCAAATTACTGTAACTCACTTAAAATTGAAGTTAAATGTTTTAAGGGGAGTGATCTGATAAATATTGGCTTAAACTAATTGGATTTTCAATAGACAAATTACTGCAGTTTTCTCATTACTTAGTCTTCTCTAAGGCTATCATGTTGTAATGGAGAGTATTCTTCCCTGTAACACAAAGCCGAGAAGCCAGTGAACAGTGAAGCTGTTCACAGTTTTTGAGCCCTATCCACCTTAAGTATTTGAGAGCCTTGGATGAAAGTTGCTATGTTGTTGCAAAGTGGTTATAATTTTTGTTGAAAGTATAGAGTGTTTTTGCACAGGTTTTCTCTTCCTTTTCCTCATTGCATTGGTGAAGCAATTGGCATGCTGCCACTCACCCATCTCTTCAGAGAAGCCAACCATCTAGATAAGCAAAGGGAAAAACAAACCAAAAATCACCCCCCCCCCCCCCCACACACACACACTCCCCAAGACCTCAGATTTTATACAGGTGGCAGATTTTTTTAATGAAAATCTGTGTGATGCTCTTTCCAAGTGAGAGGAAAAAAATGCATGTCGTTTCAGAGTCAGTTTGTGTGTGAAGATCATCTGTTAATTGTATGTAAATGGGAACTAAATGACCATAAGGGTTATTCATTGTAAATAACAGCATTTTAAATAGCTTTCTTGTCTATAATAAGAAGCGGCACTAATCCAGTCCATTGTAAGATTCATTAAAAACCCTTCTCCTGTGGGCAGCAGTGCAGGCACCATCATTTCAATTCGTAAGAATTAGCACATGTGTGTTTGGTTCCCAGCACTAGTTCAAGAAGCTACCATTCATG
Organism: Trachemys scripta elegans; assembly: GCF_013100865.1. Classification (NCBI taxonomy): domain Eukaryota; kingdom Metazoa; phylum Chordata; order Testudines; family Emydidae; genus Trachemys; species Trachemys scripta. The sequence goes on from NC_048299.1 coordinate 178,704,697, forward strand.
AATGTTAAGTTTGCAGACACTGCTGAAACGTAGCTCCTCCTCAATAACATATTCATTAAGGTACAATACCATATGGGCCTGAGGGGTGGCAGAGATGCTGAACAGGTTCTTGTTCATTAATACTGAAATATTTATATGAGCAGCAATAATAACAGCATCTGTGTGGTATGAAATTGAATGTTGATGCAATTAGATAATATTGACAGTCACAATTGTAATTATGTAAATAACACCAAGATATTATTTCCTCTAACTTCGTACATGTGGAGAAAGAGAGAGGAAATTGAGTACACTGGTACAGAATTACTGAACTATTTATTTTTCTGACAGAATATCTTGAAGCAAAGATTACCTGTGGGTTATTTGTTGGTCCAATTTAGGAGAGTTCAGCAAGTTGTAGGAATGAGGTATGCAGGTGTGTGTATTTTTGAGGGGAGATTGGATATCTCTTATGTATGGAAGTTTGTCCATCCCAAGTCTGGTACCCTAACTCAAAACACTTTCAGTCAATGCATTGCATTCCATTTAATTATGCTGCTGCTTTTTTGTTGCCTTTTCAATAGATAATTTTAAATGGCTCTCTGTAGGGATGTTCTTTGTGTCTATCTGCCTATCAATCTTTCTATTTGAATGCAGAAGTATTTGATTAGTGTATTTAAAGTAATAAAGATGTCCACAGTAGTGTCACATTGATTGATTGTAATTATAAGTCTTTAATGGTTCCTCCAGTTTGGCCACTCTGCTTGCAGATTGTGATTTTATGGTTAAAATAATGCCTTGCTGTCCACAAACTCAGTCATAAATTTTGGTCTATCTTTCTTTAATGACTCTGCATGCAGCGGAGTAATCCCAATAACGTACATTATCTTTGCTAAAGAAGGCAGTGACTTTCATAGAGGTGATTAATGGGTTTATAAGGGCTAGCTAAAAGACTGGCTGGGATCACACCAGAGGTTATCTTGGTTATGCTTCTTGTGCATTACAATAAGCAGAAACATTAGGCAGGCAGTCTTAAATAACTGATGGTTTTCATTCAGTCCCTCTTTTGCATAGCCGTGTGGTAAATAAGAACGGATGAATATTGTGGGAATCAGACTATTATGGCAAAAGGCTAAGGATTTGGCAAAATCCAAGAAATCCTTCAGTATGAGATTGCTAGATTTACAGAACCAAAACCAATTCAAATTCTCTGAGCGTGTTCTTTTTAAAGAACAGACATAATATTGTTAAATGCATTTGGCATAACTGGTTTTAAAGTATGTCAGTGGACATACGTTCTCCACTGGGTTTTCAATGCCAGTTTGGCCTGATAATGATTGCTGCTGCTCATCTGAATTTACTTTTCTAATACATCTTGTTACAGAGGGAGCATTCACAGATAAAATTGGGTCCCACTGTTTCTGAAAAGTGTTTAATATTTTGCCAATGACCATAAATTAAATTTCAGAGGCAATAATGTAGGGACGGGGGGAGGCAGGGAGACGCACACAAGTCTCGAGCTCCATATACATGTATATGCTTTTTAAAAGAATCTGATTAAAATAATTTATAAGGCAACACTGTATTATTATTATTATTATTTTATTTGTTTGTTAATGAATTTGTAGACAGCACCTAGAGGCTCTAGTCAAGGATCAGGGCCTCATTGAACTAGGCACTGTACACACACATGACTTAAGAATGGTCTCTGCCTGCTAAGTAGCAGAATTATTTTAAAAAGAGGAATTCCTGTCTGAAATGAGCTCCTCACAGATGCCAGCTGAGAAATGAGAGTTCTTTCGGAAAAGATGCAGGTATACGAAACGATTGTGTTGGGAACAGGCACAGTAATACCCTGTAGCTTTACTTAGCTCTTTATGTATGTGTGGAGTTTGATCCTGCAACAGTGAAGTCAAAGGAAATTATCCATTGACATCAGTGGGAACAGCGTAGGATTTAGAGATTATTCTGAAATATAACCCAGACAATAGTAAAGGATGTCAGAAATGTTAGAAACATTTGCGCCCCACTGCAAACTGCCAGCTCCAATATCACATCCTGTTAGTAGGCATGAATCACTCCTGCGATCCCTGATTAGCTAATGACTGGAACAAGCTGACTAATGTTTAATATTAAACAAGGAAGGTTCGCTAGCATTTCACAGGACAAAAATACGCAATATACAAAAGTACCTTTATCCCTAATAAATGTAAAGCTTATTTTAAAACAACAACAAAAAAAGAGCAAAGCAGGATTTATATAAAGAGGACCTCGACACTTGCTAACCAGATTGTACCACCATTCTTCTACTTGGGCAAAACAACAGCATTTGTTTGCCCTGCTGGGAAGTATATGCTTCCAGAAGTAGCAACATTTGGTTCCTTGACCAACTCGCCTAGGCCCTAAAATTCTTCGAATTCTATCATCAGATCCTGTTGATGATGCTGTCTGGACTGCCTTGCCTTTTTGAATATTATTTTCTTTTGGCTACCCTTTAATTCAGCAGAATTTGTTTTTCCTTCCATTTATGCTTGGGTTCTGGAGTATATCCATCATGAGGCTTTCATGCAGGCTTTTTATGGTTCAAATATGTCTTCTGTTTCAGCCTATATGCATGCTAATCCCACCCATAGCCAAGTGCATGGCTTATTTGCTTTACTGAGATTTCTTTGTGAATTAAGTTTAAAATGCAGTATTACTGACTACACATTTCATGCATATATATGTGCACATGCTCCCACTTTCATGGACAGAGAGCCCTCAAATTGTATTGCTTGTATGTGAAGGTGCACACGCTTATTGAACCTAGATCTACCAACAAAGGCATACTGCATGACCAGAGAAGGTAACAGCAGTGTTATTTCTGCTGTCACAATTTGATTATTTTGCTTTGTTGTTTTTGATAAATTAACACACGCTCATGTGTTCTACATGATATTTTTTTTAAAAGCCCGAAGGCTTCTGTTTAAAAATGCAGGTTAATCCTTAGAGGCTTTCAAAAGCATTTCTGTAGCATGCTACTAATTAAGATAAGGTTATCATTTTTAAGTTATACCGGGAATGCAATTAGTGCTTCTACTAAGAACTGGAGCAATCAATTTTATACAAATTATTCAGATCTAGTAGGGTAGAATGCAGTTTTAATAGGACAAGAGACCATACTGTGGTTTTATTAAATATAATGTAGATTCAAATTATGACTGAACACAGAATCTACAACCTATCATGTACCATATTTAAAATATTTTCTTAGAGTGGATTAATTCAGGCATCTTCCTTTTTTTCCTCTCCCTTATTCAATGACTAGTATAATTTTTTATCTTTAAAAGTATTTTTTTTTATTACTGGCCAAAATGACTATTTAAAACATAGAAAACAAATCTCCAGAACAAACAGTGCAAAGCATACATATAAAGATCAGATGTATATGTTTATATTTTCTGTAGCTACAGATGACAGTAGATCAAATTTATCCCTTGGGTAAGCAGGCATAACTTGCTTGAAACTAGTAGAGTTGCACCTGCTTACATTAAGGCTTTATTTGGTCCAACGTGTACAATAGTTTAGGCAATGTCATCACTTTTGTAATCCTGGCCAAACTTTATAACCTGGATCATGTGCTGGATAAGGAACTAATATTTTAGTTACTTACTAACTCTCATGTTTGTTTATTTAGTCATTAAGCGATATCAATTTCCCAGGCATAGGGACCAGTAGGAATACAAACTACAAGTGTATGAAACTGTGGAGGAGTTTCACAGTCTTATTATACAGTGTTGTATTTCTTATCTCTACGTTGTGCCCTTCTGGCTTTATCTTGCAAGCAGCGAATGTTTGCTCTTTTTTGTTTTTCCAGAGCAGGCTGATTTACTACAGTCATTTTTTGCTCAAGTGCTGGTTGCTCCTCTATTTTGTATCAATTAATGTTATTGATTATTAACTATTATAAACTGGGTAAAACCATTATAATCCTTGTAATTATCCTCCATACAAACATTATGATCTCAGGAATTCAGAATTAGATAACATTTATAAGAAATCTAAACATGTTAAGGTTTGGAAATGCACAATTATGGCACCCAAACAACCTTAACTCCTGCATGTAATGACTGCATGATTAGTGATTAATAGTATTTGTAATCCCACGTTGAATGAAACTGACTTGTAAAGACATATTAGATACTTTTTCACTTTTTTCTCTCAGGGGAAAGTTAAGGTTATTTGGGTGCCTAACCCCATCTCCAATTCAACATATTTTTTATCTGACAGTGGTTTTCAGTGGGACTAGTGCTCCTAAATCACTTAGGTTCTTTTGAAAATCCCACTTTGTGACTTGCTCAAGGTAACACAGGAAGTCTTTGGCAGGATCAGGAATTCAAGCCACATCTCCTAGGTCATAGTCCAATATTTTACACAAGACTAGCCTTAATTTCTATACAATGGTAAATAATGAACTCCTTTGGAATAATTTACAATGTCCAAGATAATTAGAAACACTATTACTTTATTAGGACAGGATAATCCAGACTACACCTTCCCAAAACAATTTCTTTTAGAATGTATCTCTGATCTGGGGAAACAATTTTATTAATATTTAATCAGGAGCACAGTTATTAAGCTTTTGGGGGTTGTACCACAGGATTTACTGATACAACTGTATAGCCATGTGTGACTGCAGTTAATTTCACTTTTGACATGTGATTTCAAGGTGGAAATATTGCACGTTTTTGTGGCCACAAGCCATCACTTTATCAGCAATAGAGGTTTGTGGCTGAGAATAGTTTTTGCAATATTCCCATTGATCTCATGATAAATAACCTGTGCCTTCAGTGTATTAGCACAAAGAAGCTCAGAAGGGAAAAGAGATCTTTTGAACTGAAAGGTTTTCTCTACTTGATTAATTTGGAAGAACCAAAGCAAGATATGTAGACATCCATATAATCTGAATATGATGATATACGCACAATATGGCATTTAGTTTGTTGAAATTCACTTTAAGACTCTCAGTATTTGATGCACCCAATCTTTAATTTGTTATTCTAACAAGGAATAGAATGTATAGTCTTTAATTCAGTTTCACCTCCAGTGTCAAACTGGCACTTTCTGCAAGAATTCTGGAAAAAAATCTTTTTCCCTTAAAATGAACACATGCTACTTTATTAGCCAAGAACCAGATTGATTTCTTTCTTAGCTAGTTTTAACAATAATATGTCTGGGTGCAGTACAACAATTGTTCCACTATATAGAGCCATTAGCAAGAATACAGCTGTACTGCATATGCTCAAAAGCTTTAGACACCAAAAGTGAAATCCTGGCCCATTGAAATCAATGGGAATTTTGTGTCAATGGGAATCCCAAGGCAGTGGGTGCCTTACACATGCTCTGTTGAATAAAGAACGTGGCTGCACTGTTTTTAGATACTTTTCCTGTAGCCTGATGTGAGGAACTGATGAAAAAGGTTGTAACAAGAACTCAGGGATAAGCTACTTCTAGAAAACCTGGATCTAGGGCAGATTCACCCTCTGCATTGTTGGTTCTATAGATATGTGGATATAGATATAGATTGCTATAGATAGCAATAATTATTTAATTGCTAAAACTCATATTTTAAGCTATCAATACTGTATAAACTTGTGTGTGTCTATGTATGTATCCAGTATGGCCCCAAGTGAAGCACTGCATGTGTCCTCATTCTAAATTATATGGTCATTATGTAACTTTAATGTGGCTTAAACAAAACAGCTGTAATGAGGGAGAGTCTTAAGGAAAACAGCTAGACATGATACTCATTTAGGTACATGTGACCAGGCCAGTCCACTGTGGAGCAGCAGCTGTAATTAGATGAAGCCAGGCTGTCAGATGTAGTGTGTGAATGTTGAAAACTCTCCCCCTGCCAGCAGCGGCTCCAGGCACCAGCGCTCCAAGCGCGTGCCTGGGGCGGCAAGCCGCGGGGGGCAGCCTGCCGGTCCCTGCGAGGGCGGCAGTCAGGCAGCCTTCGGCGACATGCCTGCGGGAGGTACACCGGTCCCGCGAATTTGGCAGCAATTTGGCGGTGGGTACGCCGAATCCACGGGACCGGGGACCTCCCGCAGGCATGCCGCTGAAGGCAGCCTGCCTGCCGTGCTTGGGGCGGCAAAAAAGCTAGAGCTGCCCCTGCCCCCTGCACAACTGTTCATGCAGGTATTCAGTCATTCTGGAAGGCACATTCAGAACTCTGCAAGGAAAATTTCAGAACTGGAGGTTGAAGACTTTCATTACCACCACCATACGTTTACAGATGAAGGTTATTTCATCAAATACATGACTGAAGAGAAACTGTTGTTGTGGAAAAAATTTCTGTGCACTAAACTTAAAGGGACTGATAAAAATATGCACATACTGCCAGCACCGGTGTCAGTTTCATTTAGTTAATTTGAACATGCAGTAAATATGTAGCTCAGTTAAAATATTTCAATAGTTACTTGCGGATTAATAAATCTCTGTTGAAATGGACATTAAATATTTGGTGCAAGTATATAACTGCCTTACGTTCTTGGATTAAATTTCTCACTATACGGCAGAAATACTTAAAGTGAAGTCCTGGCTGCACTGAAGTCAATGGGATCAGGATTTCACCCTTGGAGTGTTTATGAAGTGTCAGAATTATCACTGTATAAGGTGAAACCAGCTCAACCCCATTGCTGAACCAGAGCATTTTATCTGGTTAAGATCTATATGAGCCAATGGAAACCACAGTTGGCTATCAGACTATTCCTTAAAGGGCTTTATCATGTCCTGGAGCTGTACCCTCAATATCATTGGTGGAATAAGGTTGTCATACTTGTACTGAGATCTGTTCCTTGTCCTGGAAATTGGATAAATGGCAAATCTTGTACTTTAGCTCATGAGATGGTGGGCTTCAGTCTCACATCACACAATTCAGCATGAATGCAAGTCTGAAGCTTTTGTTTTGTGATTTTAAAATGTATATAAAACATATGCATGAGTTAATGACAGTATAATACAAATGCTGGGAATCAACATCCCGTTATGAATTTCAGATTTGGAGGAATTGAATTTGCTTCTAAATAGCAATGAAAAGCAGAAAACATCTGCAAATGACTTCTTGCTGTAAGATGAGAGACCAGGAAACATTCATCTTGTTGTCAATAGTTAGTCTTAAAGCTCTTCAAAGTTTCTCGCAATTGGTTACAAGTAAACATATCTGTACTTCACAAGCTAACAACATGTGGCTCTTGCCTCCATACTCTCCTGCTAGTGCAACATCCATTTTCTGGCTGCTATGGTCCTGATTCAATAAATCATCCTTATTCACGAAGAGCACTTAACTATATACTGAACACCAGTTGAAGACAGTGAGACTTAAGCACATGCTTAAAGTTAAGCAAGTCAGGACATATATTTAGTTTGAGGCTTTTAGAGTAGTCTCTGAGTTGGTGCTTTTTCTTCCTCATTTTTGTATGAAGGATACAAAGTTACAAAGTTAAGGACATATATTTAGTTTGAGGCTTTTAGAGTAGTCTCTGAGTTGGTGCTTTTTCTTCCTCATTTTTGTATGAAGGTTACAAAGTTAAGCACACAAACGTTAGGAGGTTTCAGAATTAAGTTTGCCCACTTCTGCACGTGCATTATGATTCAGTCTTTAATTATATGATCACATACTCTTTTTTTCCACAAGATGCCTGCCTTGTAGTGCACAGGATGGATTGCTCTCACTTAGTGAGCAGCTATTTAATACTTTGATTTATTCTCCATTTTTCAGTGTGTGGCCCCTTGCCCTGTTTACTGCACACTATTCAAAACCTGATCTGAAGACAGCATTATTAATTTCCTCATCACCTTTTCTATGTTGCACTACATTAGACCCTTTTTTCAGTTGCTCATAATTATGCCAAACAAACTGTTTTGGCTGAAACTTTTCAAAACAATTCAGGCTGATGCAGACAACCAGCACGGAAAATTTCAACCAAAACAGTATGTTTGACAAAATTATAAGCAACTGAACAAAAAAGGGCCTATATAATCTTGTATGTATTATATGATGAATCCCATGTTTGTCATGCTGCCCATCTAACCAGAGTAGTGAGAAGAGCAAGCAAAGTTTGGTACTCTAGTGGTTCTCACTTCAATTTCTGGAGGCAGTCTTCGACTTTCTTGCAGTTTGGTCCCTGACCTTCTGTAACTCTTGGACGCTTGCCATGCAATCTTTGTTTACAGTAACAAGCGTGGAAAAGTTACTTCCTGATAGTGCTGCTGAAGTCTAAGGTGAAAATATTCACAGGTGAAAAAACATAGCTCTTCCACTTTGCACTTGGAATGTATTCCATGTAAAATACCAGTCTAAAACGGGGTAGTTAACAAAGGGAAAGCCCTCTCTTGCCAAGACCAAATATTAATCACTTTGTCAGCAATTTCACAAAGAAGCTGGTCATAGTATGTTTCAGTACATTTTTCACTTTGTAGAATACAATTTGTAATCCTAAAACAGATATCAATTGGTTATTTAATTTGTATTCACATGCAGTGTGAATTCACCAGGCAACTTTAAAGGCAGTTGTTCTCACCATGAACTCCTAATTATTGTGCACACAGATCTTCAGTCTCCATGGGGCATCTCCTTTACAATGATTTCTTCTGGATTGTAAAATATTTACTGGAATCTGTAAACTTGTTTGTATAAGGAATTCATAGTTCACACCTATATTATTTTTTATGGCATCTCCATACCATCTAGAACATATTGTGTTCAGAAACATTTTGTGATACAGGTACTACTAGCAACAAGGCATCCAAGGAAGAACTGATATTTATAGCAGATCTTAAATCTACTAAATTCTTAAAGTATGGGACCACCACTGAATGGCTGTACAGTAATTCAAGACTTAGGGCCCAATTCCGTCCAATGGTTCAAGTCCCTTTGACTTAAGGCAGAGTCATGTCCATGTAACTGAAAGCAGAATTTTGGCCCTAGAGTCAAAATCAAAGCTGTATGTGAAGTGGATGCAAATTCTGATGGAAATCTCTTGGTCAAATGTAGCGTGATGTTACTGGTGGCATAAGTTATATATTTGGATGTGGTTTGATCAAAAAATGAGCACAGAGGCTAAATAGTATAACTAGCACAAATTTAACATTCAGCTTTTGTGCTCAGTAATTTACTCGGAGGAAATAAAAAGGGAAACATAGCAGTGTGAAAAATAAAGCAACATTATCTTCTATCCTCATGTAAATTGCATTTCCAGATACATGAACACTCTCACTTTTCCGAGTCCTCTGTTTATAAATTAGGCTCATTTTGCACACCCACTGTATATCAAATTAGTGCCAGTGACAGTACTTCAACACCAGCTTACACCCAATATGTATCTTACACCAACATTTATGTTACTGCTGAATTTGTAACTCAGAGAAGAATTTGGCTCCGGATCTTACACAGTGATTGGTTACAGAAAACAACTCAGAGTAAGTCTGAGTAATAATGGCAGTTTGAACCCTAAGAAGCGTCTATCAATGTGGAGTTGGTATTTTTCATCAATTTTAAGGAAATACTGCAGAATATTATGGTAGATGAATTTCAGTATCATAATAGCAAATATTCACATTGGAAACCTAATTCTAAGTGTTACAAACAATCAATCAGGGAATAAAAATATCCCATGTGACCTATTTTTTCAGTCAAAACAGATCAGATTTTGAATAATTGCAACACACTGTTCACAACTGAACTGCAGACCAAGAATTATTGAGAAAATTATTTAGAAAGTAATTTTGAATAACATAAATTCAAGTAAATTGTGATCTGTTTCTGGATAAATCTGAGAGAAGATTCACTGAATAATAGTTATGTATTATTTGCCTATCCCTATTGATAATTGTCTCCCATTCTTTTCCCTCCTGAAAGTGTGGAACTTATATTGACCATGAATTATACATTCTCAATAACATATTCGAGAAAAATTCAAGTTTTCTGTGTATTCTAGCAGCATGGAGCTTAGGCACAGCTAGTGAATCATTACAGATAGGAGGGCCCTGAGTTTCCATCTGGAGAGATGGACAACCAAAGCGATATCTTCCAGATGAGACCATGGGCACTAAACATTCCATGGCATTCTATGCAAAGGGTTGGTGCCCTAATATTTTGGCCAACATCCTGTCTGGCTCTTTACTAGAGCCATGCGTAGCACTGAGGTTTTGTTCACTTGTGGTTGAATAAGTGTATGTTTTGGTTTCAATCCACAGAGTTCACCTACCTTAGTTTCACTTTGAGGTTTCAGGTTCAGTGACAAACCCCAAGTTTTGCCTGGCTATTGGGTTGAAACCTCAAGCATAACCATAAATCTCTCTCCAAAGCTTGTATGGAGGGAGACAGTTCACTGAAAACACCTTAGATTCACTGAGATTTGTGACCCAATGAAGGCAATCTGGGCTGAATTTTCAGTGAACCCTTCCTTACAGGCTCAAGGGGGGCTTTAGAAACCTTGGCCAAGTTTTGGATTTGTAATAAAATTAGTAACCAGAAAGTTTGTCTGATTTGCAGATGTCCATTAGTGATATTCTGGTTCCTGGGGAATTTAGAATTTCTCTCCAGTTTCAGTAGGATGTTTATTCCTCACTTCCTGCCATAGACAGCATTGCTGTGTGGTGTTAAATAGGAGTTATCTTCCACCCCACTGTAACAGCATTCCATTGGTGGATGAAATAACTCCTGTATTTACTGCATATACATTTGTAGTTCATAAAGAGTGTAAAGCATTTCATGCTGAAACATGCTATACAAATGTAAGCCATGTTCCCATAGTGAGATTTAAAAGAAATAAACATTTCAAAGATGTCCTACCTAGATTTTACACGGCATACTACTCAGATGTTGACTTACATGAGCAGAATGATGTATGTACAGTAGTGATGAAAAGATACAGAAAATCCAGTATCAGAGGGGTAGCCGTGTTAGTCTGAATCTGTAAAAAGCAACAGAGGGTCCTGTGGCACCTTTGAGACTAACAGAAGTACTGGGAGCATAAGCTTTCGTGGGTAAGAACCTCACTTCTTCAGATGCAAGAAAATCCAGGTTGTTTTACATGTTAATTTTAACACCTTTAAGCCAAGTCACTATATCACATTTTATATGGCAGGCATCTAGTCAAACGTGATTGCTCAGACTTAAAGGGGGAAACCCACTTGAGTGCAAATAAGGCATCAATGTCTGCCTGTACCTTTGGGAGCGACTTCCTGAAGCAGTCAGTAAAAGCAGAACTTTGCAGTGGTTAAGCAATAGGGTTGTCATGATCAAGGCTTAACAATAATGGAAATAACAAAACATAAAGAGGTAGGGTCAACTGCTCTGCACTAATTTAACATTTTGTTTATTACATTGGCCTGCTTATAGAATAGCTTTCTGAGCTCAATTGCTTTTTCTGTCATAGGGACTGTAACAAAGATGGTGGACTTTCACACTTAATTTGTAAATATTCAATGTGATATTGCAAAGTCTTATTGCAGTACTTCCTTTGTGACTTTCCACAGAGATCCCCATTATTGTTTCAGTACCAGTTCACTTAGGCATTCTATTTTTTTTCCTCTTTATTCGTTAGGGAAGTATATCAGCGTCACAAAAGGCTGAGTTTTTAAAACCCTCTGGTCTGTATTTTGCTTTTGCTTACACTATTATAAATCAAGAAATAATTCCACTGAAGTCAAGGGAAGCTACAACTGTAAAATCATGGTGAGATGAGAATCCGGTCTCTGATTATTAAAATCCTGCAGTTAGCCCACAGATCTAAAAGACGTACATTAGCACACTGTCTTAATAAACTGATCTATTTTGAATATAAAGGAGACCATCAAGACCCACATCCTGACCTGCATCCTTAACACACCTCATGATATGTGGTATTTTTCACTCTCTTTGCAAAGGTACTTTTCACTCTCTTGAACTTGGGGCCATCTAGATGTTGGTCCAGTCTTTGACATAAATTAAAGCAACCCTAAGGGGTCTGAATTGGCCCCTCTTCACAGAGATAATCTTCCTGTGGTCAGGTACACCAACTTCGCATTGCTCGAGTGGTGCAAAACTGCCCTAACACAGAGCGGGATCTGGGATCAAATATTTGGGGGCAACTCTTCATACGTTGGCACCTTAAATTGCATCTGGAAATTATTATTATTGTATTTATTAATTTACATTGTGGTAGTATCCAAAATGTGTTAAGTCCTTTCCAGGCATTGTAAAAATTTGCATTTGAGCACAAAAGCTAAACCCATCCAAAGGTGCCTATTTGCCCCCTAAATTACCTGTGTTGTGTGCACAGCTGCCTGTTTGATTGCTCAGTGCTTGGGTGGACTAATGTTGCAGGGTGCAACTTAGGTGCTGGGTTGGAACAGAGAAATAGTGATTTTTTCAAACAGATGGTTACAGAACCTGAATCTGAGTTCAGGAGTTAACATATTCTAGATAAAATCATAGTATCCAACAATAACCTGAGACTGAAATATTGAAATCAAGGGTCTCTGGGGGTTATGGTTGCTCCTGTTTCTCCCTAGCAAGGTTTGGAAATGCAAATGACAGGACCTCCTGGTTGCATCTACAGATATTGCTGGGCACAATATCTGAGGCCCATTAAAATGTATCCCATGAAAGACATTTGATTAGCAGCCTAAAGAGATTGAAGTCCTCTATCCACCAAACAGGTTCTGTCCAGGCAACAGTAGTGAAATCTTTCCCACACTCTGCCCCATCAATGTGTCTCAACTCTGGCTTGCTGTGACTAGCTTTAGTGTGAGTGCATAATTCAAGTTCTGTGCTCATTCAGTCCTTGATGTTTCTACTGAGATGGCCAATTTTGTCTATTTTAGTATGGTGGGCTAGGATCTGAAGTGAAAGCTCTGGACCATTTTACATAGCCATTGAGATAGCCATTAGATGGTGACAACTTTCAAACACAACTGACCTGAGTTGGATTCAGTTAGGTGACCAACAGGAGAAAAGTTCCACCTTCCATTACCAGTCATTGAAGTCACCCCACCTCCTCCATGTGAGTGTGTAATATATAAATATAAATATATATAATATATATAAAATACACTGTAATTATGCATGGCCAGAACAGAGAAATGACCTAGTGTATAAAACAGGAAAAGGTCATCAACTCACAGAGACAAGGATTATGTATTAGAAACTAATAATAAAGGAAGATGAACGCAAAAGGAACCGCTAACCTTTCTGTCTGACTGTTAAATGAGCTCCAGAGGTACTTTTGCTAGGATAATGAGGATGAGACTTCTGTCCACCCAAGACAGCTACTTTAGTCATGTTTGCCAAAATTTTGTAGGGACTTTGAATATCTCTCTTCCTGGTGCACACCATCCCCTGGCACTACCAGTCAATAATGCTTCCCACTTATCTTGTGGAAAGCTTGTTTTGAAGTTTTCATCATCCAGATTAAGCCAACACTGCAACTGGAAAACAAGTGGCTAATTTTAATTATGCACTGGCCACAGGCCTGAGTTTGTGTGCTGATGTCCCTCTTCAACACAGCGATGAAAAAGTGATCTAAGTGTAACTGGTCGTGCTATGTATAAAAATACCTTTTGATAGTTATATAATGTTCCTATGATGTCTGTGTATAAGACACTAGTCCCCAGAGTTCTGTACACAGACTTACTTTGCATTTAGATAATGCTGTATGTGGCCCTTGGCTCCTCATAGGTGCAGCCCTTTGAAAAAAACCTTTCTGTCAGGAACCAATGAAAATGAATACTAACTGCCTTGTGCAAATTCTTGTAATGTGCCATTGCATGAGCAGTTGGGAAGGTTGAAAGCCACACAAAAGAGCACTCTTTCATGCTTTTACTCCCCCTTCCTGTCCGAATGTTATACATATCTTTCTTTTGGGGAATTCTATGCTTGAGTGCTGTGATATAAACTTCACAGCTTGCAGTGAGATCTCGTGGAAAACAGCTGTGTGTGTTCATGGCACTATCCTTTTACATTTTCCTGACATCGTTTACAGTTTCAGTATAAAGAGCCAGGGAGTATGGCATTGCAAAGTGATGCCCTGCTTTTGCAAACAAAGGGGATGGGGGACTCTGTGCCACCTGCTCTGTCATTTTCACAAACGATAGAGTAAAACAAGATTCAAACTGCTAACTGTTCGTTGGATGATAACCTTATGCCAGCAGTGATTCCATCAATCAGCCAGATCAGCTTCCACCCCCCCCCCCCCAGCTAACCACTCCCTCAGTACTATGCTCCTATAGGCATGATGGTGAAGCAAGGAAGAATGTTAACCTCTTGGAGACCTGACAGCAAACAACGTTGTGCGGTTCCAGGGCCTTAGTTGGGCATTGCAAGGGCTGCTGACATGCTAGTAAGTTAAAGACTGTGGCAGAGCACCTCTGCAAGAACTAGCTGGCCAGAGAGATTGCCTGTTTTCTCAATGCTGAGAAATTGAATCCTCAGCTTTGATCCGAAACTCTCATCACAGCACTGTTAGAAAAAAAATAATGCAACTGTTTACAAACACAATATGCCCCACTGCAAACAAGAGCCGTGTCACATTCAGTAAAGCAGGAGAAACCTTTTGCTTGTTTTTTCCTGACTATTTGAGGGACAGGTTGTTTAGTAAAATCACCAATTATGCCCATGATGAATGCAATCTCTGTTTCCATGTTGCACTGGGACAGGCTTCCCCACCTTAGTAAATCTAGCCTGTGGTGCTAACTGGGGAAAGGAGCAGTCTTGGCAAACATCTTATTAGTCTAAAATAAATTATTCAGAATGCAGGTTCGGCTACAGATTTCAGGGAAGGATAATGGAATTGGTTTTCTGAGCCTGTTCAGGCTGTACAGACATGGAGTATGCTTTTCAGGAATTCACTTAAGTGGAATCAGCTTTGTGTAATGCAGCCTGGAAGTAATATTGCTGCCATCCAGCTAGTGTCTGTGGAACAGCATCCTCTTAGCACTTGAAGTATCCGTAGTTTATATAGAGATAGAGATCTAATTTTTTTGGTGATTGTTAAAAAAGGAAATTCTAGCCGCTAGAGAGGGGCATGCCTTGTTCAGCATATTTTTTGTTGTTGTTCGTTGAAATAGTTGACCACATCAGCATCCCATTCGGGTGTGTCATGTGGTTTCTCATGTGATGCTGGGCTCCCTGCGCTTTGGAGAGTGAGCCTTTGTGACTCGGCACTCCTGGACAGTAACATTCAGCAACACAAGAGACTTTGGGGGAGGGGGAAAAGAGCCCCCGCAAAAGCCCAGAACAATAGAAATAAAGTTGAATCAATTTATTATTATATTTATAATAATTATTATTAATCCTTAACTCTTTGGCTTTTATTTTTCATTTTGGGACTTCCCGTTCCTCCGTTCCTGCAGGCTTCGAGCTGCGCTGTTTGGAAGAAGCAACGTCGTCGTCTCTCACAGCTACGACGCGGCACTGCTCTCAGCATATCCTGCTTTTTCCCCCCATTTACCTGGGCGGCTTCTGCTGTCTCTGTTGCTGCTGCTGGGGCTGCTGCAGTTTCGCTGCCT
This sequence comes from Trachemys scripta elegans, assembly GCF_013100865.1. Taxonomy (NCBI): domain Eukaryota; kingdom Metazoa; phylum Chordata; order Testudines; family Emydidae; genus Trachemys; species Trachemys scripta. Next base: position 178,720,210 of record NC_048299.1, read on the forward strand.
GTGCTTCACCCTGGCATGTCTGAGTCGGGAATCACTCGTCTGCACGCTGCTAAGGAAGAGCAGCGATGGAACTCTGGCCACATTTTTTTTTTCCTGTTGGTGCTGGAAGAGAAGGGTTGTGATGTGGGGTGAGGGTTTTTTTGGAAGGGTGGGGACGTTAATCCAAAGTGAGGTGGGAGAAAGTTTAAAGAAATATTACGCAAAATAATCCAGCACACGACAAGGGCATCAGCAGCAAGAATCCAGCCTCTGCTGCTCGAAAGGATTAACATGGGAAAAGCCACAGTGATGCAGTAGTGTTTCACCTCAGCATTGTGCTGGAGATGGATAAATAAGGTATCTGATATGTCCGCCTGTAAAGGCAAAGCTATGGGAGGAAGAGAGCGAGAGAGCAAATGAAAAGGAAGAAGAAACACTGGATTCTGTTTGTCTGATTCTGTGCATTCTTATTCTAGAGATGGTTGCATAATTTACCAAACAATGTATGGACGGAGGGACTGTAAATTGTAGTCTGAACACTCCCGACGCTGTCAGGGAGGGAACTGATGGGCTAGGTGACTGCACTGACATCCCCAGGGAAAACAGCCGTCATGCAGTATATATTTATATATGTATGTGTATCTCTTGTGTGTCCATGTGCAGACATGAAAAAAGGCATTTCTACCAATTTACACAGGAAGTTTGTCACTTTGCTAGATCAGACTTGATTGCAGCTTATATTTTCAGCTACAGCTCTACACCCATTTCCTGAATCAGAAGGTGTTTTGTGAAAACAGACGTATGCAGAATTCTTTTAAGAAATGTGAAAGCAGCTCCTTTTGATTTAACACCTTGAAGCACTGAATCTTCGGTACTGTGCTGAGAGGAGCTGTGTGGGTTTTGTTTTTTTCATCTTAAAATCTTTATAAACACAGCTGTATTCAGTATGGTGAAAAATTCTATACTGTAAATAGAAATGCGATCAATCTAACCAAAATAAATGTATCCCAGATGACTGCTAGACCAGCTGGCTACCACAGTCTTCAGATGGCTAAATGCTCAACTGAGATGGATTCAGCATTATATTTACTACTACTTTTTTTTATTTCAAAATCAGCCTATAATTAAAAAAAGATTCTTGGTCCGGTTAAAAGAGGCAATGCTCACAATTGGCAGTGCATCATTCTGAAATGGACACTGATATTTTTCATTTCTGGACATGCCTTTGGAAGATTGTGTTTTTAGAACAGATGGACTTGTCATAATACAGACATACTTAGTATGGTGAAAACTAGTAGACGGCTCAGGTTGGCCATATCCATGTAATGTGCAAAATGAAGTTAAGGGAAACAAATGCTGCACTCAACTAGTGGGGACTTGGTATGATTTTTAGCAACCCCCTACAGTGAGAGTTTTGGTTTTTTTTAAACACAAATCCAAAACCCATAAAGTCATCTTAAAATTTGTATGAGGGGATTTCCCAATAGTCATGGTGAGCTATCCTGCAAGACGCCTGTCTGGGCCTTCCACTATTTGTTACCAGGTCTACAAAGGCAGCCCTGTATGTTGGATTATATTTAGCCAGCTGTTGGATAACATTCCTGTGTTGTGGGCGGAGGAGTCTTATTACTTCCAAACTGTAGTTATCTGTTTAAAGGAAAAATAGTTTTGGAAAATACATTGAGCTCAGCTGAGGAGTTGCACCTCTCCTGTACCTTTCTCAAATGCTGTGTTTCCAACCCAGCCACTTTAAAACAAAACTGGGAGGAGGAAGAGAGACTTAACTCATAGCTTCAAAGCTGCAGAGACAAGCAAAATGTCAGCAGCTTGTAATTAGCTGCTCATGGTTATGTCAGTGACTGTATCTCTCCAAGAATAACTGTGATGCGTGCCACAAAGTAAGGAAGATAGTCATAACCTAGTTATCAAGCCTGGTTCAAACAAGAGCAAATGGATTAATGAATCTGCTGTGTTCATAAATCAAATATGGATGGATTACATATATAAGATTTACTGAATTCTGCATAATTGAAGGGTGAATTAGGAACTTGTCAGAGGGCACGTTCGCTAAGTAAAAGTGTGAATCCTTTTAAAAATGCAGATGAACTATCCCTGAAAATGTCTTTAAGGGCTCCATCTAGTACAAGCAGCTGTGAGACACTGAAGCATGCTACAAAGGAAAAAACCAAGAGACGCACGGAGGTGCTTAAAAGAAAGGGAGTAATAAAACAAAGAAAGCATGCTGAAATTCTGTTTTGGCATTACAGATTTGATACTAAAATACCACCCCAGAGAAGACTTATTGTGGTCTGATGTGGTTTAAATTGACTCCTCTGTTTGAGTGCAAAAAAAGAAAAAAGGTTTTGTGAGGCTCAGTGCAACATCTTGGAGCCAAGCAGAGAGCAGAGTACCAGAAATGCTTGCTTTTAAAGGGACAAGATCAATCCATACTAGGATCTTTCTATACTCTGCAATTATTTTAGGTCTATGCTGGCAATTCAGCAACATTTAAACAGTGAGATTGTGGGGGGTACTTAATCTGCTCTGATTGGTCTTTTTCCACATTGTTGCTGTAAAATGTTTACATGGCTTTTATCCATACACCTTACAACATTCAGTTTGCATTTCTGTTTGTGTTCATGCTGCACAATTGCTACAAGCCTGGTTTGTTTCCATATTCCCAGCAGAAGTCAGTTTCAGTTCAGCTATGTTTATTTAGCTCCTTAATACACCAAGATAGATAGATTGTATTTTGCAAACACAGATTTTTTTTTTTTTACTGTGAACACAAATTTGTAGGAGGAGATGACTGTATATTAAACCAATAGCTCTTTGAAATGCATGTAATATAATTTAAATATACTTAATTTAATTAATAGAAGGTTACAAAAGCTGGCATTGTCTGAGCCTGTTTAATTTACATCTTAGATTTAGTCAATGAGCATAACCTGCCTGATCGGAATAGTGTATTCTATGCGCCCAACAGGGTGGAAGACATTATTTTGTTTGTGTTAGTTCAAACAGCTGGTCATTAATGCAGGACCCATCTCCAGAGTGAAGTGCTAGTGGACATGAATGGCTCCCTGATTAATGCTGCCCCTCGAAGGGTCCTTCATCCAGCAGCGATGCTTGCAGCAGAATAATGCAGCATGATTTGATTGCGCTCTAGCAGGGTAGTATGTCATTGTGTCACCAGGCAATTGAGGTTATTATGGAGCAGGGCAGACAGACGGGACAGTGGGGTTACTAGACCGTGGCATTTTTAGAAATACAGGCCTGACCTACTTAGAGTTATTCTTGCTGGCTGGCAGCTTCATGGTGCATGGAGTGTCCTGATAGGCCAAGGCTGTTGCTAGGGGGAATTAGCATGAATTTTTCCACATACAGACTCGGTGATTGAATGATAAAAGCTGACTGGAATTAAAGAGATTCGGTTCAGTATTATGCAGATTTATCTCCCTCATTTTTCTCTCTCAAATGCAAAAAAAGGAGCAAAAGACAGTTTGTTTCCATTTATTCTTTGACCTATTTTTTGCAGAGGAGGGCAAAAGAGTTATGAAATGTTAATCATTTACTGTTTTAATCTCTAAAATGATACTGCAAAGGGTAAGATATTTAAGTTCATAGACTGCTTGGAACAGGTAACAGATTAGTTTTTTTTCCCCTCTCTCTCTCTCCTGTGCACTGCACTATTTTGAGGCATGCATCTTTCATATACTGTATATTTGAACTCTGTTCCCTTTAGAAGAGAACGAAACATGTATATAAATTTTGTTCTATCCAAACAACTGGCTTGTTTAAAAGAAGCTATGTAGGATTCCCAGTTTGGAAAGGAAAATATATACCAGCTTTTATTGCATAACATTATTCTTGACTCTTTTTAGCTATCCTTGCTTCACAAAATTAGTCTGTTTATGTTCCTGGATGAAATTCTTCTCCCCAGTCTCTGTCTCCCATATGCACAGACACACCCAGGATTTTCTACAGAGGACAGTGTTGTGTGTAGTGTTTATCTGGAAAACTGTTTGCATACTGAAGACATATCTGTACAGCATGTACAGTAGATAGTTATAGCTGGCCTGTGATCAGTTTGATAAGATAACCTCTTCTGGATTTCCAAATAGCTTTCTGTGTTCAGTTTGGAACTGGATTTTCTCAGTAGCTCTTTTTTTATACCCATCCCCTTAAATCAGTGTGGTGGTGGTTTGTTTAACGGAATTCTAACCTCCCTTCAAGAGGCAAATAAAAACAATAGTCAATCAAGACTTCTTTGATGTAATTGTGAATATTTCCTTTGTTGTTATCACTAATTATAGAAAATCTGTGTTTATCTCACAATTCTCCTCTGTTATCCTTCTCCATTCAAAGAAGTAACAATCTTGTGCTTGCAATTTTAAATTAATTTCCATGAATACACGTTATGATGTCACAAGCAAAGAATTATAACTTCTTGAAATAGAGGGAAGAGATGGAATGTGGGAAAGAGAGACAAAAATATTTATTTGTAAAATAAGAGTGTGACTGTATGATGAAAGGCAAGTTGATTTGTGTTTGAAACTTTTCATTTAAAATTTCTTTTAAATGCTTTTTAAAGTGATGTAAACTGTGTTCATAACTGTCTAGACACCCAGAATTCCCAGTGAATGCAAAGTTTTCTGGCCCCTCTATTTTGCCCCCCCACAGATTCTTGGACAGGTATGAAGATGAAGCAATTGAAAACTGAGACATACATTCTTATGTCTTAGTCCCCCTCCCCCCAAAAGCCCTTAAGTCTTCTGATCACTACTCACATACAGATTTAAATTTCTGCCATCTCTTCTCCACCTTTGACTCTCTCCTCAAACACAGACCATCTCCTTACCTCTTCCTCAGTCCAAGGGGTTGGCAGTGTTTTTTTAAGAAAAACTGACACTATCTGATGCAACTGGCTAACTTCTCAAAGATAAACTCAGTATCGGATGCTTGCAGTATCCTTCCCACTCTCTGGTTCTGACCTCTCAACCTATTCCCTTGACCTCATCCCTACTTTTCTTCTGATCTGGTGTCCCCCTTAGCTCTGTCTTTGGCTGCCACTTCTTCTACATGAAATCCTTGGGTGGTCTTAACTGATCTCATGGCTTCAACTACCCTCTCTATACTGACATCTCACAAATCTACCTCTACACCCTGATCTCTTCCTGGTTCAGACTTGCATCTGCAAATATCTCTCTGACATCTCTAACTGTATCAGCTCAAAGACATGCCTCCCAGAGCTCCCAGGTCTTCAGGGAGTATATGCCTGCAGCTATATCTTGTAAGGGGATACATTCTTGTAAGAAGATGTATCAATCATTACTTCTTTGGTTTACCAGCTCTACTGATGCAGAAGAGGGTTGGGCTACGGCCATGCTCGACCCCTTCCTGTCCCTTTGGGTATGCATTTGGGAGCAAGCCTCCCAGCTCAGGTTCACAGAATTGTGCTAATGGGGTTCACACTAGCATGCTAAAAATAGCTGTGTAGATGTTGCTTTGACATTGTGACTTGGGCTGGAGCTTGGGCTTTCCAGTCTACCTTCCTTCCCCTAGGCTTGAGAGCTGCAATGTCTACCCAGCTATTTTAAACCCCCTGGTGAGAGTTGTGGACCCAGGCTAGGAAGCTTGCTCTCCGATGCAGTGTAGACACATCCTTTTAGGGTGGCTTGTGCTCGAGGCTAGCAGGTGGGCAGCCTCTGTGCTAAGGAAAGGAAGGAATTGGGATTGTGGCTAGCTCCTGGTGGAGGAGAAGCCTGGTTTTGCCCTCCTCCCAGCCTGCCTCTTCCCAGGCCAATCACAACCCAGTCTTTAATTATGATTTGGAATCTCTTTCAAAGGGCTTTTAACAGCCCCTAGAAATGAGATCTCTAGTCCACAGAACTGAAACATCAGCCAATAAAGATGAATGTGCAATAAGGTGTGTGTGTGTATATATAAGAGAGGGAAATATGCTTGCAACCTTTCTTCTAGGAAAAATGAACGATTAGGTGTCCTGAAATTCTAGCACAGCACTGGATGCAAAAGATAGGAGGAAGGATTCTAAAGGAAAGCAAGAAATAATATGGAAGCTTTCCGAAACAAGCATTGTCCAAACAAGTCTACATATTCCTTGATGTTTGGGATTTCAGTGCAGAACATGTCTCTTCCCAAAGAGAGAATGTTTTCTTACCACAAGCTACAAAATCAGTTGGTTTAATAAACCATTGCATTTTTCTGTGCATCTAATAAGCCACTCAATGTCCCATAAATTATATTTGACAATAGGTTACTTTTCTAAAATTCTTTTTAAAGTGACTCCAAAAAAAAAAGAGAGATCCAATCTGGTTTCCTTTGCAATACCTTAAGTTCAAAGGCATAATGAACTGACAACCTGTACTTGGTGGAAGAGGGACAAAAGAAGATTCATGTAATAAACCTGTTTACCCACATTCTTGTCTTGATGTTGGTGGAAACTGTAAGTGGCAGAAACATAGGCTTAATTAACCCAAAAGAGCAAGAAAAATGCTTGTACTAAACCTCACAAAAAAGCAGCATATCCCGGAAGATTTTGAAAGAAACCTCTACATTAAAAATATTGTAAATTCTCTGCATTCCTTTAAAAACATGTTTATGGAAATCTTTCCTGATTGCCTTCCAATGACCTCCTTTGAGACTCCTGTTGCTGCAGCAGCTCCTGCTTTTTAATTAAATGTCACTTGTCTGCAATGACAATTCTAGAATACTGCCTGCCATCATCAGATTTGCTCAAGAGTGTGTCGTAAACCCTAGCATTGCTGCAACTAAAGATGATTCACTTTTAACAAAAGCGGCCTGTGATTTTGGTCCTATCTCCACTTGGAACTGTGAAGTCCTAAAAGTGTCCATGTTGTTTGGTATAGTGTTAACAGTGAAGTCTTGGGTGGTTATGGATTTGTCAGACATTTTATACTGTAACCACACAACCTTCCAGTTTGCTGAAAATGGCCATATGATATAGCATAAAAATATGGCAATGCAGGTCTGCATTTTCTTGCCATCAAGAGAATAGAGCTGTGAGGAGTAAACCACCTTCTTTAGCCTTCACTAGGATTACCATATTTCAACACTGAAAAAAGAGGACACTCCACGGGGGCCTGGCCCTGCCCCAACCCCGCCCCTTCCCCACCCCCGGCTCTGCCCCAACCTCGCCCCTTCCCCAACTCTGCCCCCTCCTCTGAGCACCCTGCATTCCCCCTCCTCCCTCCCGCTCTGATCTTGGTTGGGGGTTGCTAAGTGCTTCCCTGCTCCCCACTAGCCCTGCAGCCCCCCCGCCCCTGCAGCCTCTGTGACCCCTGCTCCCCACTCACCCTGCAGCCTCTGCGCCCCCTGCCCCTGCACCCCGCTGCCCCTGCAGCCTCTGCGACCCCTGCTCCCCACTCGCCCTACAGCCTCTGCGCTCCCCGCCTGCCCTGCCCCTGCAGCCTCTGTGACCCCTGCTCCTCACTCGCCCTGCAGCCCCTGCACCCTCCGCCCCTGTAGCCTCTGTGACCCCTGCTCCCCACCCGCCCCGCAGCCCCCGCCCCCCCTGCAGCCTCTGAGACCCCTGCTCCCCACTCGCCCTGCAGCCCTTGAACCCCCCGCCCTGCAGCCTCTATGCCCCCGCCTGCCCTGCTCCCCCGGCAGCCTCTGCCTGCTGGGGGCTTCAGACGCTCTGCAACGCGGGTCCCTGCAGCCCCGGCCGCAGCTTCCTTCCTGCAGCCGAGCATGTTCCTGTCTGTCACCGCTGGAAACAGCTCCCGCGGCGCCGGGTTCCAAGCTGCGCGGGGCAACGGGGCCACAGGGAAGGGTCCCCCAGTGGCCGGGGGGTCCCCGCCCTTGAGGGAATCCCGAGCCCCCCCGCTCCCCGCCTGAGCATTGTAGCTGGGTTGCGCTGCGGACCCGGCGGATCGTGCTGAGTGGACCCTGGCTTATGCCTCCCTATTTCTCCGGACATGTCCGGCTCTTTGGAAATTCCCCCCGGACGGGGATTTGAGCACCAAAAAGCCGGACATGTCCGGGGAAATCCAGACGTATGGTAACCCTAGCCTTCACCATCCTGCCAGGACACCAAGATCGACACTCCCTCTGCAGATGTGTTTAGGTTCTGAGTTCAAACCAGAAGTGCAGGGAATTATATTATAATTCAAGAGTAGCAACTGGCATATTTCTTTTATTGCACTACAAAGTGTACTGAGTGGTTTACAAATTCAAAAATTTGGATATGGGCAAAATTTCCCTTCTTACGGGAGTACTGTAACTCAAAGAATCTACCAAACCAGTGGGGCATGAAAATCTATTCTTGCTTCCACATTATTGATACATGTTTATATGTAGGTGTATGTGTATATACATACAAAATAATACCACACATAGCATGCATGTGCAATATGTGATGTAGAATAACAATCTATGTCAGGAGAAGGTTGCAATTCATGGCTCCAGAAAATACTTTTATTTGAAATTAAATTATGTCTTGACATAAAACTTGCATAATTCTCATGAGTGGCAAAGTCACAACTGAAATCCTGTCACCCCAGTCTCATGAAAATACAAATCTACTAGTGTTTTATACTAGAGATAAAGAAGTGTGTGGTGTAAAGACAGGCAGATAGACCTTCATAGCAACTCACGTGGTCACACATTCTGTTTTCAAGAATTAGAGGGGTAATGTAGAATATTAATACTACAGAATATGCTCTTTAAGTTAGAAACGCAGATCTTAAATATTATTTTTCATGCCCCCTTCCATTAAGCCTCGTCCATTCCAAAACGTATCTGTTTGGGTCCTTGGCAGAAATCCTGGCCCCATTGAAATCAATGGAAGTTTTGCCATGAATTTGAGTGGGGACAAAAAAAAAAGGAGCAGCGAGAAGTTACCCAAAAGAAAGAACAAAGGAAGCTAGTGGGGGTGGGGGGGGATAATTAGCAAGCCACACAGAAGCAAAGGGAGCCAGACAGGAAGAGAAAGCAATGGACAGGAAAGAGCAAGGTCACTAGGATGTAGCAGCCTCATGGGGTGGGGGCCCTGCCCACTTTCTTGAACCCAGCTGATCCCAAGGGATTCTGACCCCATTCAAGAATCCCCTGGAATGTAGAGGAAACTGAGCAAGGGACATATGTGTAGTTTGTCTTGTATGATGTGTACTCTCCTGTGCTTTGCATGAGTAAGTTTAAAAGAGCCTAAAAGTGTTAGACTAGGTGCAGAGTGTGTGACTGTGTGTTAACTGCTTCATAATTACTGCATGCATCTGGGAGAGTTAAACTGTAACTAGAAGCATCACACCTTTTGGATAGAATTCTGGGGGGGAGGTGTGTTTGAGTTCTAGAGAGTTTGAGGGATTACCGGTGTGCCCAGAAGGGCTAGGCAGCTGGACTGTCGGTGCCCTGAGAGTGTGCCAGGAGACCTCAGGATCCAGGCAGTGGCTGAGCTCTGTTTGGCTCCAGGGGCTAAAATATACCAGAGATCAAGAACATAGTGTCCTGGATTCCCCTCACAGTGGTCCTGGTGAGCAGGGGGCATTCACCAGGATCTGTGACAGCCTTCATCAGTATTGCTCTGAAAATTAGCTGGCAGCACTAAATTAATGAACTGTGTACCAGAGTGTGCTCATGACTGTAGAAAAGAATGTGGGGAAATTTTACCTCAGTCCTGAATGTGTAAGGAATGTGGTGATGCTCTCCACTTTGTTTTTCCATACACAAAGGGAAGCCAAATACTTTCAACCTAAAATGTCTTTTATTTAAAAAATAAAATAAAACAACAACAAGAAAGAACACAAGTAAAGTCTCCATGAGAGTACACTGTCTCCTCTGTAACAGACAGTAGAACTTCTGGGAATAAGATTGCTGCTGTCACACAAAGCAGTGCTCCTAGTTATAAAGAAGCCATACACAATAATAAAACATTAGGCATTGTAATGGGTTTCTGTATTTCATCCCTGTTTTGGTATCTCTGATTGTCTTCAACAAAGTTGTTCATGCAAGTTTTAGGTCCTGATGCAGTACATCTTTCTCTGTTAGTTTGCCACATATTTTTCTTTGTATTTTGATGCCTAGTGCTTGTTTTTCTACAGAAATAATAATTACAGCCCATTCCAAGGTCATGGTGTTTCAAATACTTCAAAGGTATTTGAAATAACTGTGCTTTTTAGAGGAGATGGGTGGTGGTGGTATTTCTTTGTATTACATCAGGGCTCAGAGGCTCAGTCATGATGGTGGAGGAAGTGTGGGGGGCTCATTGTGATGGGAGCGTTTTTTCTGGAAATTTTTTTTAAACAAATGTTTAGTGAATCTTAATCAGACTCTTTTATAATGCAGATGTTGCTGTATCTCCTAGCTGTATTCATGTTTACGTATGTAACACATACCCCTTTATTTCTCAGTGGAATGTGTTCAAAATAGTAATGATATATATGCAATAATACTACAATTTCCATGTTATTCTTTTCATTCTCTTTTAAATCTCAAACGTAGGTATTTACACATGGGGCCGCCACTTCTTTTATATGACTTGTTTACATATATAGATTAGCCATTGCAATAAGGACTGTGTTTCAATTTTTTTTTTAACATTTGAAAAGATTATGTCCCCTTCCTTGTAGTGCTGTGTGATATCTGCTGCTGAATTCCATTAACAGATCTGTGGATGATTCCTCTCCTTAGAGAAGTAGAAACTGCATCATTATGCCCTCCACTTACTGTCACAGTCAGTTGGTGTAATTTCCATCAAGCATTTTTATTAGTAAAACATGGAGTAACACACTTGTCTTCACAGATTTCATAGCCTTTGCATTAGAGAGTCTAATCCTACTATTTTCAGTGGCATAAAATATATATTTTAAAATAGAATTCAGATAGTTTGATGCTTTTCTTTGTAGTTGCAGTTCTCCATTGGATGACAGATTAGCCTAAAATGAAAAAGGAATGGAAGACATGTAAATTAAGCATCACCTTCCAAACTATTTTTCTTCTCCCGTTTTATGAAGGTAATCTGATTTCCTATAGGCCAGTTTATGGCAGACCAAGGAGTCCAAGCAGTCAGATGACATGTGATTTCATAAAACAGATATTCTTCCTGCAGTATAATGAGAAGTAGTGCAGGGAGGTAGTCACACATGGATCCAACTCACTGTTTGTATTTTCTTCATGAAAAGCTAAAATTAATAATTTGCAATTAACACTGCAGTAATAGTGCAGTGTTATATAGTGTAAGTTATATTTGTACTTATTGAACTATTCTAGTGATTTGTCTAGTCTCCAGTTTCCAGTACAGATTTAGAGAACTCTTAAAAAGAACTGTCCAAAATGTTAAGTGCTGTCCACTCGTAAGTCATAACAATTGACAGGCCATCCAACCCTGCATTCTTTGCTCAACGAAACCTGCATTGACTTCAGTGGGCATAAGTGCTGAAACCCAGGGGGTGCTTGAAGTGGTTTCCATTATATACAGGGTTTACAGTTTGGTTCAATGGCTCTCAGCACCACCACTATAAAAATTGTTCCAGCACCCCTGCCTTGTGGGAGTTTTGGGTATGGAAGGAATACAGAATCAGGCTCTGGGTTTGGAGCAACAGTGTCTGTTACCTCATATTTCTTGATGGTCTTTTATGCCAGAGAAGCACTAATTGTAAAACAGACTGGAAAAATTGAAGGCAGGAAAGCTGTAATAAAATTTTCACCATACTCCAGTTCTACATAATGATAGAGACCAATAAACTTGGTTATACTGTAGCATTGAAACAGTAACTTGCTTGCAAGCCTGTAAATCACATTAGATAGAAGAAAAAATCAAGAACACCAGCCGTCTTTTTTAAGAAAAAGAAAAATCTCTCATAGAAACGGAGTTTTATGGATTTTATTTTGCCCTTGATGATTCAGCTGGAGGCCAAAGCGCTCATGTATTTTTATGATGGATGCAATGAGAAATCAGTATGTATTTTTCTGTCTTTTATTTGAATGTTTTTAAATTGAGTATATTTAGTGAAGACCCTGAATTTTACAGTAGAACTGAAGTTACTCATCTTTGTAGGCTGGAAAGTGGATCTAGGAGATCAGAGTGCTGATCATATGGTATTTTCTGGAAAACATTTAAGGCACAATGCTGGCATATCTCCACACTTTTTTTGTGTTTTCTTTAAAGATACTGGCAAATCCCAGAAGCTTATGGGGAGAAGAAACATCTTTAGATACTTCTGCAAGAAGGACTGATTTATTGCTGAAAAAAAGTCATTGCGATCTATGATTGATGAATTTGTTTTGTTTTCAGTGATTGTTTGGGGTAGATAAAAAAGATTGATCATACTGCAAATGGAAGACTACAGTAATAAATATTGCAGTAAAGAAGGGAAATATTTCTCTTAGCAAAATAAAAATAGCAGAATAACTTTTTCAAATTTTAATTCTGTTTTTGTTTGTAAGGGGATGTCCACAAACTTAACTTAGGGTAGATTTACTTTATTAGAATGCAGTATATTGTTCCTCCTTTGGCCAAAATTCAGGAACTTGTAAGGTTGTTTCCATTTGGATGAAAAGTTGGTGATACAAGTCAGGTATATTTTTGCTGTAATTTTGTTTATTCACAAAAAAATTATGCAAAGGTCTGTTTCCCTGAACACAGTAGAAACACACAGCAGGCAGTTTCCTTATTTAGAAATCCCCAAGTCTGCCCCTTCAGTGAGCTCAGTGTCCAAGAAGCTCTCTCTGATTCCTTTCCGGGTCATGCTCACAACTTTTCTGTTGCCTTTCTTCCTCCAGCATACCTACAGCCTGAAACTAATATCATAGCCCTTGTGTTTGCAACCAGTAAACCCCTATTAATCCACCAGGCTTTAGCTGTGCCCTGGCCATGTGGTTTGGTCCTTGAGTGGTCATCCTTATTGTCTGCAAAGTTTTTACTATATAAAAAGGGCTTGATTGCTCCTTCTTTTGAACCTAAAATAGAACAGTTGGCATAACCATTTGCTTTAAAGAAGTCTCTGATTGTCTCTGGATCCAAGACTCATAGACTTTAAGGTCAGAAGGGGCCATCATGATCAACTAGCATGACCTCCTGCACATTGCAGGCCACAGAACCTTACCCACCCACTCCTGTAATAGGCCCCTAACCTCTGGCTGAGTTACTAAAATCCTCAAATCATGTGTACAGACTTCAAGTTACAGAGAATTCACCATTTACACTATTTAAAACCTGCAAGTGACCCGGGCCCCATGCTGCCGAGGAAGGTGAAACCCCTTCTGCCAATCTGACCCAGGGGAAAAGTCCTTCCCAACCCCAAATATGGTGAACAGTTACACCCTGAGCATGTGAGCAAGACCCACAAGGCAGATACCTGGAAAAGAATTCTCGGTAGTAACTCAGAGCCTTCCCCATCTAGTGTCCCGTCCCCAGCCATTGGGGATATTTGATACTGGCAGTCACCCATGGGCCACATGCCATTGTAGACACTCCCATCATACCATCCCTTCCATAGCCAGTTAGGTTTTCTGCCCCCCACTGATCCCCTTGGGAGGCTGTTCCAGAACTTCACTCCTCTGATGGTTAGAAACCTTCACCTGATTTCAAGCCTAAACTTGTTGACGGCCAGTTTATAGCCATTTGTTCTTGTGTCCACATTGGCGCTTAACTTAAATAACTCCTCTCCCTCCCTGGTATTTATCCATTTGATGTATTTATAGAGAGCAATCCTATCTCCCCCCAGCCTTCTTTTGGTTTTGCTAAACAAGCCAACCTCTTTGAATCTCTCTCATTAGGTAGGTTTTCCATTCCTCGGATCATCCACTGCACCTGTTCCAGTTTGAATTCATCTTTCTTAAATATGCGAGACCAGAATTGCGCACAGTGTTCCAGATGAGGTTTCACCAGTGCCTTGTATAATGGTACTAACACTTCCCTGTCTCTACTGGAAAGACACCCCCACCCCTTCCATGGCAACCTTTCGCACTTTTCAGCATAACAATATATATACATTTTTTGAACATTGAAATTCATAGGGATGAAAGGAACCACTCTTCATACCTTAATCCCCTGCCAATGCGTAGGAGCATGCAGCATTTTAATATGGACATCAGAGAGATTTTTCTTCTTTCTCTGGTTCCCAGAACCTCTGCTTTGAAATAGTCTCTAAAGAGATGAAAAAGAGATAGCTGCAGCTTTAAAACCATGAATGTTACAGTGATGTAAATGGATCGTCTCTTTTTATTCCAGAGCCCAGTTTGACATAACACATAAAGGTGCAAAAAATATGGACATCTTCCATTTTAATTTTTTTCTGCCATTTTATTTTTTACATTTTTGGGATTAAAATGGGAAGAAAAGCATAGGAAAACCCAAACGAAAACAACCCAAAGTGTATTGATGTGTGAAATTTCTCATTGTTATGATCCAAAACCTCCGACATTTGATAGGGTTGATGTAAAAAAATGCACACTAGAAAACACACAGCTATAAAGGAAAAAGACCTTGACTCTAGAATGTATTCATACAAAGTGAAGAATGCTACAACTTTGAAAGCATTAAACCTGATCCAGAAAAATGTGAAATGCCCCAGCCACTTAGATGTGGATCTCTTTAATCCACACAAGTATTAGAAAAATCCAAAATATGTGAAAGTTCAAAAGCTATAAAACCATGACATTACTTCTCATTCATTTCTCAAATATTGGAACTTTTTCTAGTGTGCTGAATGTTTTTTTTTTTTCCTTTTATGCCGTAAACAGACTGCAGTCACTTAACAATATATCACTGAATATTACAAAGCTGAAAGTAATTTCCATCCAATAAGATCTATTTGGCTGTATATCCTTGGCTTATAGTAGGATGCTTTACATGATGTTTAAATAGTGGGTGATGTGCACAATTTCAATAGTTGCTGTTAGGAAAAGGAAGGTGACAAGATTGTTGGGTTTTTAAAATTATGTTAATTAAATCACATTTTATAGTAGATTTAAGCCATTTTAATCATTATCTCTGTTTTTAGATGGTGCTTTATTCACAGATGCAGGTTAAAAACAACAACAACCAACCAACAAACAAAAGCTACATTTTTGCAATTTCCCTGCACAATTCTAAAATACTCAAAAGCCACCTGTAATTGAAAAAGGAAGTAATTGTAGAGTGATTGATAGGAGTGTATTTACAAATGTAGGAATCTGAGTAGTTACTAAAATTTCCAGCCCTAAGGGCTGCTCTAACTTATATCCATGTGTCAATGGCCAATTTGAGGATTTGCAGCAGCACATAACTGCCTCTACCCACTCCTGTCCTCAGATTTCCCCCTCCTTCCTATGTACTACCCTGAAACACCACCAGCAGCTGAACTTTCTGTGGTAGGGCACAGAGCTGGAGCTCTGAACCAAGAATTCTTATGCCTTTCCTGCAGCCCCATTGTGCTGACATAGCTGGTGTAAAATGGCTACAGGGCAATGATGAATTGGGACCTGTATGCATGTGGGAACACATTGACCTCTGTGGGCTGGCTGCAGTTAAGAAAGACTAGGTATGTTTTTCTAGTGCTGAAAGCCAACAGAGATCATCCTCTAGCTCAAGTGGAAAAGGCCTGTGCTTTTGGGGCTGAAGGAGCAGATTTTCACTCTCAGTTCAGCAAGCAAGCGTGATTTACTCTAGAGAGGGGGTAGCTAAGTTTGTAACTACAGCTTCATTGTAAAGCTAATGATCCTCAGGCTTTCAAATGTTTAGGGTTAAGTTTCATTGGGAAATGGATCATGCTTTTGACATTTTGATTAAATTAAGTACTTTTAAACATTAAAATACTTTAGAATAGCTTCTTGGAAAGTTATTACAAAATGTCTAATGTTTTTGTTCTTTGATCTTCTCAGTTAAATGACATTACATGACAACATTTGAAGCAAAGGTAGATTTCAACATAGGTTTACGCAAGAGGCAGTTTAAGGGCAGGAAGAGTAAAATGTTTAAGATAAAGTGCTTATTTTAAAAAGAGCCATGATTTCTTGTCAATGAAACTGATACAGGAGAGAAAAGGGTGACAAAAATATTTTCATTATTGATGTCCAAAGCAGTCAAGCCTGCTTTTCCAAAATGACAAGCAGTTGCAGGATGTGATAGAGGGCTTGTCAGTACACTTGCAATGTGAATTAAGCTACGCTGAATCAAGGCCACTTTATTTCTGAATGAGTGTGTACGGGTTTAATGCAGTTTAACTGATCTACTTTTAATTCATACTTTTAGTTAACTTGGATTAGCTTTCCTGACTGTCCTTATGTAGACAAGTCCAGAGACTTCCACCCCCTCCCCCTCCCCGTGTGTTTCCCACCAAAATGCCTCTTTCACTTGTGGGAATGCACACAGGTCCATTTTCCAGAGGACCAGGGTTTAATTGACTTGCCAATACTTACATAGGAAGTTTGTGGAAGAGCTGGGACAAAATCCTGATTTCTGAGGTACTAAAATAGGAAAAGAAAGTGAATTCTAGTACTAGTCCTCTGAGCTGCATAACAGGTGAAACAAATATAAAACTGAGAAAAGGGGAAGTCATTTAAAAACTATTAAGATCTTTCTGAGGAAAACAGATCTTCATGTAAAGTTGATGATGTAGCAGTTACAAAGAACTCTGCCAAGAAGCAAAGAGATTGGAGTTTGGATTTGACCATTAGATTAAGATTAGCTCTGGAAGTTTTTTTAAATATTATTATTATTTTGACAAGGGAGAAATGGAACAACAAATGGCAATTGATCCAGAAGGTCATTTAGAAGGGATGGTGTTTGAAAAGACTGGAATTACCAAGGATGAGAAAAGTATAAAAATAGTAATCCAAATGTGAATGGAGTTCTGGACATCAAGTATTCAAGATTCAGGGTCTTGTGTTTGTGTATACAGATAGAGCACATGTCTATAATCCCCTGGATGTATAGAATGATATGGAAGCAATATATGCCACTCCTCCATGACCCTCAGAAGCTGAAATGATCGGTAATTATATGTATTCCTCTAAGTAAAATCGGAAATGTAGTATCGAAAGACATAGTATGGTATTTTATGCCATTTTTCTTCAGGTATAGTGCTGTTCACAGCCACATGATGATGTCCAGTGGCCACTACTCAAATATTACTCTGGCAGACAAACCTTCACTCAATAGCAGCAGCTGTTATGGAGATGATGCAAACACCTGCCTTTATCATGATTATCTTGACTGAACCCCCCCCCCCCCCCTCTGTCTCAGATGGCTCAAAAAGCCTCTCAGTGCATTAATCTGTCTGCTTTTTAGATGGCTGTATAAAGAGGGGATACTTATTTCATTCTGCCTGGGAACTTCAGATTATCAACCTTTTCTACCCTCAAAAGATTAATAAAGGACAATTGCACTCGGAAAACTGCTGTAAAAGGATTCTAAAATACAGTGACTCCAGTGACATTCACAGATGACAATCTTGTATGTAGTTGTGGGGAAGAACAAGTGTTGCCAGTGAATGACAAGTGCCAATCTCATAATGTCATATTACCATTATCGATGAATAAAGAAAAAGGGCCATTATGTGCTATTTAACTAGATGAAATTTAACAAAGAAATACACAGTGTTGACATGGAGAGGAAAGGACAGACCTGTGGTTAAAGCACTGGCCTAGAACTCAGGAGATGTGGATTCAATTTCTGGCTCTGCAAGAGATTTCCTATGTGATCTTGGGCAAATCACTTACAGCCAAATGTTCAAAACACCAACAGTTGAAACCAGGTTCTCAAAAGAGCTAAATTCCCATTTAGACACCATTAATATCTCAATGGGAGCTGCGGGGCACTTTTTGAAAATCTAACCCCAGTTGTTAAGGATACGATTTGGTCATGGAGGTATGGATTCCGGGACTTTAACAGATCTTCACGACGACTTCAGCTTCAGCCCTGCTCAGGCTTCAGCTGTCAGTCCCATCAGAGGCAGGGCTCGGGCTTCCATGATTTACTGTTTATTGCCCATGTCCTGTCCCTGACTTTTAGTAAAAAATACCCGTGACAAAATCTTCACCTTACCAATTGTGAATGCTGAGCACTTGGGAATCTGACTCTTAATCTCTTTTCCTTGGTTCACCATCTGAAAATGGCAATAATAATTCCTTTATCCCACTCCCTCTGCCTGTTTTGCCTAAATAAATTGTAAGCAGATTGGGGTAGGGAGTGAGTGTGTGTGTGTGCGTGTGTGTATATAGGACCCTGATCTTGTTTGGTGGTGATTGGTAAATGATAAATGGTACGGGGATTGATAATTGATACTGAAATTGATATCTTTGAATTAGAGGTGGGTTCAGGCCAGTTCAGGAATTTTGGATATGGGATCTTGATTGGGAGAGGACAATTTGTAAAGTTTGGATCTGGATCAAAACTGCTCTGAGCTTTGCGGGTGTTCAGATCCAAGATTTTGCTGTGCACTTAACTCCAGTTAGAGTGAAATCACAGTGTGTATTAAAGTAGGTTTTCAATTATACACTTTAGAAAATGATGCTTAAATTTGTTTTGAGTTGTCACACTGCTTCAAAGCAGGCCCTTTCTCTCTCTCCAAGGCCTTGAATAAATGCAGGAAATGTTGAGGCAAAACTGTTTCCAATTAGGCTGGTACATACTATACTTGAATTAGCCTTGAAATCCTTAAACATTAAAAGAAATGTCCCGTAGCCTGGTTTCAAAATGATGATGCATAGAAAGCTGCCTAGAAATCAGAATCGTTTGCCTGAATTACTGTCTCTGCACACTCTGGGCCAGCTTCTCAGCAAATCAACATAGCTCTATGATCTTCAGTGGTGCTATGCTGATTTATACCAGTTGGAGGGTACGGCCCTTAATTGTTGTTTTTTGTTTTTTAGGGCAAGAGAAAATTCAAATTTTTTTTAAGCCTATGATATTAATGTGATGTCTTTTTTCTCTTGATAGTTAATGGGGACTCTTCAAGCATTTCTTGACTTGGAGAGAGAAAAGGCAATCCAACAGGTCTCTCCCTTGATTTTATGCAGTGTAAATCGTTACTGTAACGCATGTGCTGTATTCGCCAGAAGAAGCAATTCTATTTTCTTTCCTTTACTGAAGAATCATTGTCCATCACCAATAGTTTTTTGTGTGGAGTGCTGGCCTGAAAACTCTGTCAAACCAAAGAGTGGAAAAGGACTATGGGTGAGTGATGGGTTCTTCTGGTAAATGTATGTACGCACACAGTGCATTCATTGTTAAGGTTCAGTTCGCCTGCTCAAGACAAATACCTGCATGGTTATGTTTGATTCTTTTATTTGTAAAATCCTGAAACTGGTGCTGCTGTTGTGAACCCTGAGCAGGTTTGAGCATTGACCTACTAAACCCAGGGTTGTGAGTTCAATCCTTGAGGGGGCCACTTAGGGATCTGGGGCAAAATCAGTATTTGGTCCTACAAGTGAAGGCAGGGGACTGGACTCGATGACCTTTTGAGGTCCCTTCCAGTTCTAGGAGATAGGATATCTCCATTAATTTATTTATAATTTATTTTATTTATTTATTTAGCTCTCTTCTGTAGTTTCTCCCTCCTCTCATGCTTAGGCTAACATGCTTCCCTGCTAAATGGCCTCTGAAGTCAGTGAAGTTACACTGTGGCTTAAATCTGACCCATTGCTAGCAGTGTTTTGAAATGCCCGTTCAACTTTCATTTCCCACAGGGGTGAAGCTAAGACTACTCACAACATGTACTTTGAGTTGGTTTTGGCAAAAGTAAATTGTATTTGGAACGAAAAATAAAAATAAATCCCTGTTTATTTGTTTTTCATAATACCAAACTAGGCCCCCCCCCCCCCCCCCCCCCCCCCAAATAAAGTAATCTGGAACTAAATGGCCAGTTTCTTTGTTGGGTTGTGAGCTCTGTGCAGGTGGATCCCCACACTCACATGGGGCCCCCTTGATTTCAGTGGGGCTCCATGCAGAGCTCTTTCTGCAGGGGGATCATTGCCTTGTAATTTTTTCCTTGTAATGGAGAAGAAAAGGGTAACTTTTCCCTTTAAAAATATCATTCATAGGCCAGGTCTACACTACAGATTTATATCAGTATAACTATGTCATTCGGGGGTTTGAAAAATCCACACCCCTGAGCAACGCAGTTATACTGACCTAACCCCTCTTGGGGAGATGGATTAACTATGCCAACAGGAGAAACTCTCCCACCGCACGCTGTGTCAGTGCAGCTGCACCCTTAGTTCTATAGAAGAAGATGTTTGAGGAAGAGGAGCTGCTGGATTAATCTTCCTAAAATTGGTCACTTAGTTTGAAGGAGTGAGTGTCCACTTAGAGCTGAGCTAACCATCCTTAGGCAACCGTCAGGAGAAACCTAGGTCTTACCTGTTCAGCTATGCTGTACGTACAGTCTAGTCTCTGTGTGGGACTGAATGAAGACTCTGGCTGTGAGAAGAGAAAAGCTTGCATTTCAACATGCCTCTGGGTTTTGTGGTGTTAATTACTTTCACTTTCGATTAAGGCCATTTAGACATTTAGATAGGGTTACCATATTTTAACAATCAAAAAAGAGGACACGGGGTGCCACCTAGCTCCGCCCCCTCACACTTCCCGCCATCCTCAGAATTCCCCTACCTGATTTCCCTCTCCTGAGACTCCCTCACCCTAACTGCCCCCAGGACCCCACCCCCTATCTAAGTCTCCTTGCTCCCTGTCCCTTGCCTGCCCCAACCGCTCTCTACACCTCCTTCTCCCGACAGCCCCCCCAGATCCCCCAACCAATCTAACCCCCCCGTTCCCTGTCCCTTGCCTGTCCCAAACTCTCTCTACACCCCCTTCTCCTGACACCCCCCCCCCCCCCCAAAGCCCCCACCAGCCCCCCCCCCCCCCCGGTTCCCTGTCCCTTGCCTGCCTCCCCCACCAGGCCGAGGGAGAGCTGCGAGCTCCATGTGCAGCCAAACACTGTGACGCTGCTCTGCGGGGGAGGAGGGAGCGGGGGAGAGGGAGGGACTCTGGCTGCTAGAGGCCTCAGTGGCTGCGAGCGGCTTTCAATCAGGCCCAGCTGTCCAATCAGCTGCGCCGCACTGTGCATGAGGGGAAGGGGGAAATCCCAGACATTTCTACTTTATTAGAAATCTCCCCGGACGGCCATTTAAAGCTGAAAAAGCTGGACATGTCCAGGGAAACCCGGACGGATGGTAACCCTAATTTAGATACCTAATCAATATACAAAAACCTGTAGGAGAACACTTCAGTCTCCCTCGACACACAACAGCAGATTTAAAGGTAGCCATCCTGCAGCAAAAAAACTTCAGGACCGGACTTCAAAGGGAAACTGCTGACCTTCAATTCATTTGCAAATTTGACACCATCAGCTCAGGATTAAGCAAAGACTGTGAATGGCTATCCAACTACAGAAGCAGTTTCTCCTCCCTTGGTGTTCACAGCTCAACTGCTAGAAGAGGGCCTCATCCTCCCTGACTGAACTAACCTTGTTATCTCTAGACTGATTCTTGCCTGCATATTTATACCTGTCTCTGGAAATTTCCACTGCATGCATCTGACGAATTGAGTATTCACCCACGAAAGCTTATGCTCCAATACGTCTGTAAGTCTATAACGTGCCACAGGACTCTTTGTCGCTTTTTAGGTACCTAAGTGTGCCTTTAACTTGGCCTAAACTGTGGGCACAATTATTTTAGCTGGCAGTTATTAGCCCTCCAAATTTTCAGCTGCAAAGTGACTTCAAAACCTGGCCTCTAAGACATGTGCAAAAACTGTTAAAAAGTAAAAAAAAAAGCTAAGGACACTATCTTGACTTATAGTATGGTTTTATTTGGGTTTTTATTTATTATTTCAGCTAAACTGGTTTTCCCATCCTTAATCATAAGCTGTTTTAAATAAACCTCTTGGACACAGAGGCTGTTAACATTTTTAGTTATTTTGACATATGCACCACAGGATAATTGTTCCTCCACTTCAGCATGATATTTGGTTATATTATCCATGGCAAGTGTGGTATTTCCTTTGTCTGCATTTATAATCTCAGAAGTCTGTTCTCTTTGTAGACATGTATAACTTCTCTTAATGTATATATCAGCAATTCAGGGATAACGAGTAAATTGCCCCACTCGAGTTGGACATCTTTTAATAAAAATTCATAGGATGTTGATTTAGCTTTGGAAAAAAAGTGAATTTTAGTGGCAATTTAGATAAATTCTGGAATGGTGGGCTCTAACTGGTTTCTTCATAACAGGGTAGAAATTTTATATGCCCTGTAGAATTGCCCCCTGGTCTCCACCTTTGAATTAATTATTGACTGATTGAGTGACTCTTGTCCACTTTGTGAGCCGTAGCAGAATAATATTTCACAGGGTTGTCGAGCTGTCACAATTTGAATGAGGGGGATTTTTAAAAAAAGAGAATTTTTAAAATGTTTCATTGAAACACAGCAAAATTATTTATCATAAATGCGAAGATGCTTTTAAAAATAATCAGAATGAAGAAATATCCCTCCAAATGAGTGCATGTAGACAGCTCTTAGTGTCATCTATGCATGCAAATGTTCCACTTGTTCCCTCCTGACCTCAACAGCTACAACAAACTAGCTATGTGTGGTGGTGAAGTTAAAAAATCCATTTTTCCATCTTTGGAAAGATGCAAAGTACTTTAGATCATCCTGCTCTCCCCAAATCTCTGAGAACTCACCACAAGAAAAACCACAGTTGCTGATGTTCAAAGAGCATCTGTGCCCATGTGACATGTAATGTGACTTAGCCTTACATCAATGACCTGTATCCTGTGAGTTATATCTGAGACAATTACATAGCATATAAGTGAAAGTGTAGGTAACTCTTTTATACAGCAACAAAATGATTCCTAGTAGTCGCAACCATTAAGCTGTATTGACACATACTTTGAGAGAGACAGTTTAAATATTACAAATGGTTTTCAAACTCTGAATAGGTGTTTCATATCAGTAAAAGGTAAATATGACAGACGCAGATAATTTATGGATTGTGTCAGGACTTAACTTTAAATGAGACTATTTTCCAGAGACAGTGATACAGAAACCAGTTTAAAAAACCCCACATTATTATAAAAAATTAGAAGATATAGGGACACTGGATGGTTTAGGAGACTGATAATGGATCAACTTTTACCTCTAGAATCTCATTTTGAATTCACCCCAAGTCAGTGGGGGCTAAAAGTTATTCCCCACCTAGTGATTGCTGTTAGGTGACATTAATTTGATCTCAAACCAATTTCTAGTGAAGAAGTGTCCATGTTCAATATCTCTACTGCAGTTATCATTAATTGGCAAGCTTGTTAGCTGTGTCAGAAGAGAGGCCAAGGCTGAATAGTCATCATGGAGACTAAGGCCCTGATTCAGCATGTGTGTGGCTTTAGTGGACTACTTGAGTTCTTATTTGCATGTGCTTAAGTGCTTTGCTGGACCAGGGGCTAAATTGCCCTCTTACCGCTAGAGGACTCCCATTGACTTCAGTGGGCATTGGATTAGGTCCTAAATCAGGACTCAGACATGATGGTAGGAATATGCTGGTATGGCACTGCCAATCCCTATTCTATAGTTATGTGTTAATGTTGGTACTTACTGAATATTTTTAGTGTGACTTCAGTTGGAGGTGCACATGTGTCTCTCAGATCAGAATATTGCATACTGTATGGAAACAGAAAGAAAATGTCTAAACTCATACCATTATGATTTTTTTTTATAGTACAAATTCAATATTGTTTAGAAAGTTAGGCTTAAATGGCCCTGATCTTAGCATATTTTGACAAATAACTATTGTTAGAGTGAATCAAAGTGTTCAACTTTTGGTTGACCTAGGACCTAATTCAAAGCCCATTGAAGTTAATGGAAAGGCACTCAGTGATGCCACTGGGCTTTTAATCAGGCCTGTAAGTGCTTTGGACAAGCTCATACTTGATTATGATTGGGTGGGCTTACTTAGTATTGGGAAAGAGAAGCCTTGACAGAATTAACAGCAAAATCCTCTGTGTGCTCTGGGTCAGATCTGTTGGCTCTGCCTGCTGCCCCAGATTACAGAGGGAAAGACAGCTCAGACAGTAGCTCAGCATCAGTGCGGGGAAAAAACCCAGAGAAAATTAGCCACTCTTTCAGGGATAATAGATTTGCACTAGTGGAATTTCAAACCTACTTATGAACATTGTTGGATTTCACAGAAGGAAAGGTGCTTTTGTTTTGTCATCAAAATAATGTACTTGGGCGGCTTGAGGTTTTTTTTAGCTGTTTTAATGTTTACTTCTCAATGGACATACATACATATATACGTGGTTGTAAGGGACAAATTCTGTTGTCTTTAATCAGGCAAAACTCTCACTGAGTCAATAAGACTTCTCACATGCTCAGAGCTATGTACCTGAACCGGGGCCTTGGTATCAATAGTACTTCCCTCCAAGGAATCCCACCAATGTGTGCCCTACGTCAACAACCTTCCTTTTACCATATATTAAACCGCCTCCTCCTTTTCAGTCAGGGTTTGAAAGGCCCTACTTCATTGTAAAAAAAAAAAAACAATGAATCCAAAATGCTGCTACCTCCTTCTCAGGATTTTTAGTCCATCCCATTTTCTGTGTGTTTATTTTTTAGACTGTAAGCCATTTGAGGCAGGGGCTGTCTTTATTTTTGTTTCTGGTACAGTGCAAAGTACATCTTTAGTGCCAAATAAAGGAGTCAGGTTACACCTTTTATTCTTCCAGCGCCAGTTAGAATGTGTCTCATACTTTCTCTTAGCCTCCAACATCTATAGATAATAATTCAGTTTCATATCCTCTTTGATTGCTCCTTTCCAGTCCTCTATGCATAGTCATTAGGGTTAATGATCCTTCAATCCTATTTTTGAGATCGGCCACTAACAATTCCCAACACACCTTTGGTTATAAGTTGGGGCATTTTAGTTAGGTAAGACTTTGCTCCAAAACTGCCAATATAAGATATTAATATAGGAATTACATTACGATTGAGAAGTTCTAAATCAGTTATAGCTATTTGTTATAGTCACTAAAGGAAAAATGTTCTCAGGCCCAAATGGCAGGTGAAGTCATCTAACTCCCATTGAAAATCTCCCTCTACAATATCAGAACCTGGGGTAACTAGCACCACTTACCATAGTTCTAAAGTTTCCTTAAATGTTTGTGTACAAGTTTAGATCTGAATGTTGGAATAAGCTTTGTCTGCTCAGACTACTGCTATTATGTAGATCCCCCTTTGACTTTAATGGGGCTTTGCATTGGCTACCTGCACAGATCCAGTTACAGGATCAGACTTTTAATGTCTGTGAAAGGAGCAAGCCAATTTCAATCTTGGGGTGGTGAGAGGAGCCCACCAAAGCAATGAAAAAGACTGCCCTTCAGACGAGGAAGGGGCACAAACTCAATATTTACTGATTACAGGGGACAGAGGATGAAAAAGAAAACAAACAGGGATGGGAAGGTGCAGGACACAGGTTTAAAATGAGAGATCCAGAGGGGGACACTGAGCAGAGAGCTCTGTACAATACACATTGCTCCAAGAAAGAGTCATTCTCAGAGAATGAAATTGGTGAAATTTGAAAACCTGGGCACTAAATGTGGAGTAAACAGGACTAATTACTCACCGTTAATTTAATGTAATACAAGGCACATGACTAAATAAGGTAGTTTTGCTGGCCACCTCAAACTGTCATGAAATAAACATAGACACCGGCTTGTAAAGGTTTTCCAGTGGCTCAGGAGACACTTCTTGGATAATGTGCTATTTCAAAGATGACACAGAGAGAAAATATTTAAACAAACCTCTCAAATAATTTGAATCCACTTAAAGAAAAATAAATAAAGCATCACAAAAACAAATAGCTACAAAAAACAGCCAGTATTAAAGTTTTTAAAGGATTTAAATAATTTTGAGTCATTATTTCATATAAGGAATGAGTCTCATTCTTCCCAGCGAAGTTGATAGTCCAGCTGCCTCTCTGATAGACAGCTGACTGAAGAGAGGGTGGGGGGAAAAGGAAACAAACTAACAAACCCACCCTAAAAGGAAACATTTTTTTCAGGAGAATCCGGAGCTTGGGTGTTTTGTTTTTTGTTTTGTTTTCCTGGCTGTGTTTGAGCTTAATATCATGTATTTTAATTATTTTATTGATAATAGATATAAAAGCGCCTACCCTGAACATATTCCTATGCCTACAATATAAAAGCTTGTATTCTGTATTCTCTCCATGCACAAGTCAGGGATGTTTCATTTAATAAATTACAACTAGTTGCATTGATTAGACAGAAATAGCAACACAAGCACCTCCTCCCTCTATGCAGCAGGATATACAATAACAATACCAACTCACCACAGGTCCAGTTGTGCAAGAGTGTGTATTCATCACTCTGTATCTCCTCAAGTCTGAGTTCTCCTCTCTCTTGCAATGAGTAGCAGTACCACACACTAAAAGCAAATAGAAATCCCTGGAAAGTACTACAGTTTGAGTTTTGCTGCAATTAAATATTTTGACTCTTTCTATGAAATTAAAAGATGATTCTGGCAGTCAAAAAGCCTCTTTTCTTTGTGGGGAAAAGTAAAAAGTTATGCTCAAGCAAAGATAAAATACGAGGCAGATTTGCTTTAGGGTGAAACTTTTATTCCACAAAAAATGTGCCTGCTGGCAAAAATTTGGCCTTGTCCATGAAAGTGAATTCTTTCAAAAGCCCACAGCTGTCTCAGCTTTTCTAAGTATGGGTTTACATCTCTAATGTTACTGGGTTTAAAACAGAAATGGGGAGAGGTGATGATTGACATTTGGGGTCAAATTTAGACCTGTGTAATGTCACTGAAGTCAGTGGAGTTACATTAGACATGAAATAGGACTCTGGCTCTACTCAAGTTCACTAGTGTTGCAGGTTGCCATGTTTCCCACATTTATACTATCTGCAGCATCTTGTTCCAGTGGTTAGGACACTAGGCTTGGTCTTGGGGAGCCTGGGTTCAAGTCCCTGCTCTAACACTTAGTGTGTGACCTTGGGCAAGTCATTAAGCCTTTCTTTGTCTCAGTTCTCCATCTGTGAAATGGGGTTAATAGCACTTACCAATCTCACAGGGGTGTACTGTGAGGATAAATATGTTCAAGAGGCACTCATACTATGGCAGTGGGTATATTTATCTAATATAAATAGATTGGTTTCCACTTTCTTCTTCAATGCCCTATGTCATTACCCTCTTAGGGTATGTCTACACTGCAACTGGAAGCATGCTTCTCAGCGAGCCTAGACAGATATGTGCTAACTCTGCTTGAGCTGGCATGCTAAAATTAGCAGTGTAGTTTGGGAGTAGCATGTCCAGTAGCTTGCACTAGCTGCCTGAGTATATACCCAGGGCCTCTGGGTGGGTTTGTAATCAGGCAGCTAGCCCAAGCTACCTCCTGTGCTATCCCTGTGTACAGGGATTTCCCTACACCCCCCCCCCCCCGAATTTCCCCAACTCCCCCCAGTTTTGTGAACTAGTTACATGCAGTGTTGCCAATTTAGTGATTGTTTGAAAATTTGAATTGAAATTGAAACATTAATACACACTTTAAAAGCATATAAAGTGATATATGATAAAATATGTGTATCTGAAAAAGTATAATAGATTTGAAAAGTATGAACATAGACTAGTTTCCTTATACAGCTGTTGTTTTTTATGACAATGTCAGTGCATTCATTTCGGTGATGTTGGCCAACCTAATGATTTCAAATTATGATTTGTAAGCAAAGTCTAAATGAGCTGTCCCTGACAGCTAGTGATGAGCTGGGGCTGGTGGGAAAGGCTTCAGGACCAGATTGTATTTACATTCACCCCTAATCTACCTCAGTATCCAGCAAACAGAGCTGTGTGTTGCCCAAGTGATAGATTTTGGCTGGGGTTGGGTTACAAATCACTTGAATGCAGAGGGGTAATGAAATGTTGTTGTTGTATGAGTAAAGGGCAGTAGAAGTGTACTTAGCCTGTGCTGATTGAGGGCATCGCGAGAGGGTGGGGACATGTGTTTTGCTTGATGGTCTGCCTGAGTCACAAGTACTATTTGACCTGCCCCTCTCCACTGTTTAAAGACAGAGCTGATTAGTCTCCATAGATAGTATTTTGTTTTGTTAAGTGACCGCTACACCTAAAATCACTGATAATCAGGTCTGTTTTCACAGTGTTTCTGTGGAAGAGATATCCCAGTCTGTACTAGCAGCGAGGTTCCCCACTTATTGCTCAGCTGAAATCACTGAGAGTTGGGTGGAACCTCAAGAGACCAACTCGCAGGAGGTCTCAGTGGCAGGTGGCAGCAGAAGGTGACGGCACAGGGCCATTGGCAACAGAGCGGTGGAGTGAACGGTGGCACAACGAACAACAGTAGCCAGAACGAACAGTGAGCAGCTGGAGGAACGAGCAAGGTGCCTTCTTGTTCCCCACGTGGGAGGTGAACTCATGTGAAAGCACCTCTGAACTCTGAGTCTCCACAGATGAAGGACAACACCAGTGAATGTTAATGAGGCTGTTAAGAATGCTGGAGACACAACACAGTTCATGCGAACAAACATGGCTGTGCCATCATACTTTCTATTTAGGAAAGAGATACCACACGCTACAAACTGGAGGCCAATGTTAAGTGCACTGTCACTTGTTCATCCTGCTTCCGAACAAGACCAGCAAATGCTCACTATCTTTCTGCAAGAAACTCAGCTGACTGGCTAGAAGCAACAGTGTGGTGTGGTGCAACAGTGAAAGACTCAACAGTTGAAAAAGTGAAGAACTCTCTCACCGCATTCAAAAAAATTGCATACATGGCTGATGAGTGAACTGATGCAAATGGACATCAAGTATTAAGTCATTGTGTACATTATCTTGATGTCAGTGGTAGGCCAGTAGGTGCATTTCTAGATGTTCAAGTTATAGAAGACACATTGGCTGCATCTGTGACAACCCTAAGAAGAGTTAAATGCTTGTCAATTGGACTCCAAACAGATGACTGCTTGTGCATTTGATGGAGCTGCAAACTTCTCTGGAAGACATAGTGGAGTACAAGCTTTGCTCAGAGAAAAGTGTAACCCTAATCTCTCCTATACACACTGTAGAGGCCATCTACTCCAAATAGCACTAGTACAAGCTGCAGACTCTTCAAAAGACATTAAAAAAGCTATAAATTTAATGTCTTCATTACATTCTTTTTTCAGCAAGAGTCCAAAAAGACAGAATATCTTGGAAAATATAGAAGATACACTGGGACTGAAGTTCAAATTAGTCCAACCTGGGAAAACCCTTTGGCTTTCTCATGAGCAATCCTTGGCTGTTGTCTTAAAATTACTCCAGCCGTTATTACTGGCTTTGGAAAGTATCTACCAGGATGGGATGGATCTAAGTAGTGAGGCTGGTGGATTACTTTTGCTACTACGTTCAGTGAAGACTATTGCCATTCTCTCTCTTGTAAGGCTACTGTTGAAACCACTTGGGTCATTAAACAATGCCATCCAGACATCTGCTACAACAGTAGTAGATCTTTGTCCAGCAATAGAAGCTACGTTTGGATCAACCAGAGAGCTATCCATTGAAAAAGTACTGGAAGAAGCAAAGATTTCAGTCCAGAAGTTGACTAATGAAGGCATTTATATTGAATCCTTAGTGAAGAAGACAAGAAGTGTTTAAGACAACTGAAAAAGTACACAGACTTGATTCTTAAAAATCTACAACAGCAACTTCTAGATTCTACTCAGCCTCTACGTAGCTTTTACAGCTCCCTGTCCTATAAAACACTGACAATTGAGTGGATTGAGGCACTACTAGAATGGTGCTGCCATGTGCTCAGGACAGAATAGAGAATTTGAACACAGAATGGAATATCCTACGATGAATGAATGAAGATTTGACTTCAACTTCTTTTTTATCACTAGTGGCTCGACCCAATTTTTATGCTATGTTTCCTGGGATGAAAGAAGTAGGAATTCATCTCTTGCTACCCCAGTCACAACAGCTACAGTTGAGCATTCTTTTTCATCATTGAATAGAATTCAATGTGTTCTGAATGTCTTCTGCCTGTTCATGTGAATGAACTAATGAGCATATCAATTGAAGGAATGGAAGTTCCGGACACACGAGAAGCCACCGAAGATGAATGCATTGCATTCAAGAAGTTCATTAACAGAGTTGTGCAAAATTATAACAAGAAACCAAGAAGGATGTAGATGTAGTGTTTCATAGAAGGATTAAGTAGCCAACTTTAATTTGTGCGATGATTTTAAAACATGAATTAAATCTAATAAAATGGTCATGAAACATTTTTCATTTTTTACTATGGTGTCATACAGCCAAGCTTCACCCTCACGGTCTCATCCCTCATCAGCCCTGACCCCCTGTAATTTCGAACACCCCCCTCCCCCCAATTTCAATTCCTGGGGAAAACACTGCCTGCGTAAACTGGTATTTTTAGTATGCTGGCTCAGGCAGAGTTAGTGCATGACTGTCTAGCCACGCTAGGAAGCATGCTCCCAGCTGCAATGTAAACATTTCCTCAGATACTATGCGACAGAGAGTCCCTCCTTCCCTTTTCAACTCCCACCAATTCAACTTACTAGCTTCCTCCCTTATCTAATGGCAGCACCCACCTTTCACGTCTGTTTTCATTCTAACAAATTCCCTTCTCATTTCCACTTCTGCTTCTTGTTCTTCTGCAGAATCAGCCCCCCCCCTCCACATGCCATTTCCCTTGTATCTGCTCTCTCTTCTTCCACCTGATGAGTTCAGTCCTACTGTGCCTTCATCACCTCCCATGCTGACTTCCATTCCGTATTTCCCCTGGAACTCCTGCTCCATCTCTGAGAAACTTATCTTAGTCCATGATTGCTTATTCCACTATTCTCTCCATGTCCCCTCCTCAGAGAAACCTGTCTCTCTTCATTTCATTTAATAGCATTTCCCTTTACCTTTACCACAGTGGTGGTAGTACTGAGTTCTTGTTCTAACCCATCTGTTGCTTCCAGCTCCTCCTCCTCCCTCTCATAGTCTATGGTTTATTTGCTGCAAGAACCTCCTTTTAAGAACATAAGAACGGCCATACTGGGTCAGACCAAAGATCCATCTAGCCCAGTATCCTGTCTTCCGACAGTGGCCAATGCCAGGTGCTTCACAGGGAATGAACAGAACAGGTAATCATCATGTGATCCTATTTCATACTTGTTTCTTCCTGTTCCCTTCTTTTAATACCCTATTTGGCAACTACAGCTTCCACCTTCATGGCTGTCCAACCTCCCCCAAGCAGTCTTGCATCTGCTAACATTATCTCCTCTCCCAGTGCTCTGTCACTCTTCTTGAAAGGTAACCAGTGAAGGGATTCACCTTTTCGTCTTAAAGCCATTAATAACTCTGCCTCTTTCTTGATTTCTTCTGCTTCCCCTTCCATTGTAAATGTGTCTTCCAACTAAAGTCCCTTTTTACACACTCCCCTGCCATGATTATGCTATTTTTAATGTAACCTATATGCTTGGAACAGTCTCTGTTTCTGTATCAAGCAGCCTCTCTCTTTTTATTCAAATCCCTCTTTAAGACACCTGTGGCAGGGTGGACTAGGTTCAGAGGCCTTGTGGTCCTGCATCACCCTGCCTCAGAATAGAGCAGCAAGAGGTCCCCCAGGCAGCCTAGAGTAGTCGCTCTTCGGCAGCCAATCAGAGAGGCTGCTGGAGTGACCAATAAGGGGCCAGAAGGGCCAGATAAAAGGCAAGCAGCAGAGCAGAGCCTTCAATTGCTGTGTGGAGCTTGATGAGGGAGGACTAGCTGCCTGGCTGGCTAGACAAGCAGTAGGCCACAGGCAGCTCACTGCAGAGAGCTCACCAGGCGGAACTGAGCCGAGGGAAGGCTGCCAAAGACCAGGTGCCTGGCTGGCTGCATAGAGTAGCAGCAGGACCATGAAAAGGTCAGTGCGGGCAGGCTGAGCCCAGGGGACTGAGCCCAGGACCTGGCCAGACCAGGCGAGGGTACCAAGATGGGCCCTGTCTGGGTGGTTGAAGAAGGCAGCGCCTCAGGGAAGAAGCCTTAGAGCTACAGCCCCATACCAGGGCCGAGATAAGAACTCAGGACAGTATATCCCAGAAGGGGGGCAGTGTGCGCAGCTTGGCCGGAGGCTGAGCTGCTGAAGACCAGCCAAGAGAGCCAGTGGCCGGGGGGTGCTTGCGACAGGCAGGTGCCACCCTCGTGTAAGACCAAAAAAAAAAAAAAAGGCAGGCTCACTTCTAACTGAGAGAAAGGGGGCCATGCACAAGAGGTAGAAGCCCCCCCTCTCCCGCCCAAGAAAGAACTGTGTTTTCAGGCATTATTGACCAGAGAAAAGGGGGCATGCATGAGAGGCGGGTGCTGACCCTGTTACAACATCCCTTTGTGTAGTCCAACAAGGACGTATTAAAAGAATTCTCTCCCTCAAGATTAATCCTTCATCTGGAGTATTGTATATCTGATCTGTATTGCCAGATCAGATTCAGGGCAGTGGTAATGTCTACCTTTGTTTGTACAGAATGGAGAGCATAAATAATTATAACACGAAACACTGGGGAAAATTGGATGTTGGGACTGTTCCTAAAAGGTGAGAAGTAGGATTCATTCTCAGAGAGCTCCATCTTGATCAGCTAGGATTTGTTTCTAGTGTAGGGATTTTTGCCTGTCTGGGCTCAGATTGAGATGAGAATTTGTTTTGCTGTATAGACTGGAATTACTTTTCACCTGGTTGCTTTTTTCAAATTCTGTGCTTCATTCTTTGGTGTTGGAGTCATATCTACAGTTTTGGTCAGAATTCAATTGGTTGGATGGAAGTTGAACCTCTCATCCTGAAAAATACATTGCTCAAATCCCAAGCTTTTAATACCTGCCTAGTTGGGTAGCTGGAGAACAGTGTCTCAGGAGTAGAAAGGGTAGGGCGGTCTTTCATCAGCAAGCTCAAAGACTTGGGAGGTGGGAGTCTGCAGCCTAGAAAATGCCTTGTGTTTATCACTTATAAAAGCCAATAAAGTGTTCCGCCAACCAGGGAGTAGATGATCGCTGGAGAGTGAAAGGAGAGTAGTGAGCCTTTAAGTGGGAATACTTTAAATAAATGAATCTAGGGATATTAATATTAACTAAACATTAATTAAGAAATGTTTGCATTGTGCTTAAAACATGGAAAGCTCTATGTACGTGCAAAGTATTATTATTATTTTATTGTGAATAATCCTGAATGTTAATTTGCTTGATAGCTCGTGACATTGTTCGAATAAGTGGGTCCTTTAGAACCCTTCAGCTGGTAAAAACACTTCAGCATCATCATAAAATAATGTTTTGGTTGTCACTTCTGAGGCTCAGTATATAAGGCTGTCCTTAGAGCTGAGTGGAAGACAGCACAAACTTGGTATCCCATCATTTGAATATTGCCAAGTTTCCTGACTAGAAGAAGAGAAAACATTTTCAAAAACGTTGCAGTGAAATCTGGTGTTGAAATTTGCCCTCAAATACATATGTGGAATAATGTCAGATGGAATTTGAGGGACAGGTGTTTCTGATGTTTGTTTATTTCGCTTGGAGATATTGTACCATCTTTACCACTCACTGGGCAAAATCCTGCCCATAACAGTAAGAGTTGTGGAAAATGACCCAGTCATGTATCTGCTCCAGCAGCCATCCTTCCAGCAGAGGGCAGCATAGCTCATGGAGTTGTGGGGAGGAGTCAGAGATCACTTATTGCTGCTACCACTCTAAAAAGAAGCAGCATTCATCTGTGGCTAGCAGATGTTGCACATTGTAGTAGGCACCCAAGCCTGCTGGGAGATTGCCCTCTTGTTCCTGTGTAAAGCATCAGCAAAGCATGGTAGCCCTGCTCCCTTGAATACTGGGTAAGAATCTCGATGTTCTGTTTCCTGAGTGCGTTAGAGAAAGAGAGAGACGCTCATGGCCTTCTCTCGCCAAATGCACACGCTCAACAGCACTCACCCAAGACTATTCAGGCTTCTGGTCCGTGTTCCTGACCTCTGATGCTCATTCTCATTGATGTGTCCTGGAATGCTGGAAGATAGCAAAATGATCCCTAATATAACAGGTTTTAGACTCTGCTTGCAAGGTTTTTAGCCCTTGAACAGAAGCTTACTGGCAGTAACAGAAACAAAAGAAGGGAAATGAGGGAAAGCAGGACGAAGAAGCAAAAACAAATTGGTGTCTGAATCGCAGGAAGGCAAACCTAGAGTTCATTATGAATAACTCATGTCCTTCTCTTAACATTGTATTTGGCTGCCCCAGTATTAGTAATTTATGCAAGGGTACTTTAAAAGTAGTTTTAGATTAATAGATAATTTTCTAAGATGTTACTTGCTTTCATATTCTTGGCACAGTCTCACATGCAGAGAGATTGGGAGGGCATAGATGCTAAAGACAACCAAATAGCAAGACAAATTATTCTCCTCCATTTCTAAATCTAAGCTTGTTTTGCCTGACTTCGCACTCCTTCTTAATTCACTTTTTTCCAAACACCTTGGCATTCTATTTAAGGTGATACTGCTCCATTTGCAGCCATCATAATTTATTAAGACTGACCCAGTAGCAGCCTTTGGGCTAAAAGTATAGTCCTAATGGTTTCTGGAGATAAAGAGCAGATGTGAATGATGGTTCCTCATTTTGGAAAGCTTGTGTTGTATATAAGCCATGGCTCCTTAGTAAATGAAAGCCCAACCAAGATTTGGGAAATCTGATGTCACTGAAAAGCTACTATATAAATTGTTTGCTGGCACTAATAGCTCTAAGGATTTTGAGCCAGGCCTGAAACAAAACCCTACATCTGAACACCACTGTATTTTGTGGAGGAAAATGTTCCAAAACCTATATTTGAATTTTGCTGCTCAGGTTAATCTCTAATAAGGATGCTATTAATAGTATCAGCTACTCAAGAGTCCTGTAGTAACACAGTCTCGGTGCTTGAAATCTTACTGAAAATCTGTTCTTTTGCCTCCTCATTCCCTATGTATCTGTGGCTTTTCTGCTAACTCCTATGCTTGGGTTTTTAATCACCTCACAACATGCAGGGCTGGATGTGGGTAGGGGGTCTAGAAAATTCCCCTTCCCCACAGGCATTTTTCACTGTGCAGCTGCTGATCATGTGAACATATTCATGTTTCCTTCACAGCTGACACCCTGCAAATGTCTAGAGTGATTGGGAATGATAAATGCGTGCTCAGAGGGAAAGGGGCTTTCTGTGTATAGGGTCTGCATGTAAATTTCCCTGAGGGGTTAAGGGATTCTTTAGTGGCATTAAGACAAGCAGCATGTAAAATTCAGTGCCAACACCAAATAAAACAAAACAAAACAAAAACTGTTCCTATTGGGATCATGCATTAGATGAGCCATGGAATCCAGACATTGTAAAAATAAACACTTTTCTTTATTCTTTTTCCTTGAAAGGAAAATGTTGCCTTGCAGAGACATTGCATTCTCATTTCTAAACTGGATTTGGGAATTTATACCATAGTCACTTATTTTTTGTGACTTTTTTTTTTTAAGATCTCGATTTACATTTTTCTCTTCCCCATAACCCCACAATTCACAAACAGGGCTAAAACATAATGTTGCCCTTAAATAGTCATTTGCAACTCCCAGTGATGATTTGTAATTCTCTGATCTGACCTAATACATTCTCTAAAGCAGGATAGTTTTTTTCCTTTATGCCTTACGGGGGTCTGAATTTTCCTTTTTCTACAGTGCCAGCAGCAGTGCTAATCTTTTGTCAGGAGTAGCGTGTGCAGGCTGGTTGGGGACCAGAATTCTCTTCTGTCACTTCTAAAACTTTGATCATAACACATTCTCTTTTATTTTATTTCCAGTGTTCTTTTTCTTGTTTGAAATGAAGTTTTGTTTTGTTTTTTACTTTTCCAGCAAAACTCTCACTGTATTCTATTCTATTTAGATTCATATACCCCGTTATCGTGATTTCACATAAAGTCGCATCTGGTGAGCAAAATCAAACCCAAATTACTGTAAATCCAGAAAATCTCAATATAAGTGCAATTATATTTTTGACAAGAGTCTAAAATGTTTAAAGAAGAATCTCTAAAGCGTGAACTTCTGTCAACACTTGTCTCTTCAGTAAAACATGACTCGTGCTCCTATACCAGGATTGAATAATCCAGACACCTAATTAACTATACATGCTGTCATATTTTACAACGCTTTTATTTGGAAGCGCATGATGGTTTCCCTCAGTAACCTGGTGAACCTAATATAAGGCAGTGACTTGTTATTTGAGCTAATCTCACCATATTCTTTTCTCTATTTAAGGAAATAATAAGGCTACAAAGACACATTTATTGCATTTCAAATTATTCAGGTCTTTTGTACTCAGTGAAGCTCAGTTAAACAAAATTCTGATATGCAACCATGGGGGTGTTTAAAAACAAATGGAGGTGGGGGAGAAGAAGAAAGTTTATAGGGTGTAGATGACATATCTAATTCTAATATTAATGGACTTAGCACCAGTAGATAGGCATGCACACCTCTGTATTTTCTGGTGCATAAATCACCTGATTAAGTATCTTACTCTTGTATGCCAGCAAAGTGCGCAAATGTACTGTTAACCCTTCAACAACTTACAATAATTTCCTTCCATCATCATGTGCCCCACAACTAGAGGTTGTTGGGAATTTTTTGACTAAATGGTTTTCATGAGAAAATGCCAATTCATTGAAACCTGAAATTTTCATGAAATTTCTCAACTAAACTTTCTTGGTCCAGGATGGAATTTCAGAGAAGGGGGAGTGGTAGAGAGAGGGAGACCCCACAATTGCCAATGACCCTATAGATTAGGTTAGGGCACTCACTTGGGATGTGAGAGACCCACCCCAGGCAGACCTGAATCTGGGTTACCATATCCCAGACCAGGAGGACTGCTCTCACCAGCAGGCAATGGACTATTCTGGGGTCTCTCTTTCTTTCTCCTCTTTTTTGCAAAGCATATCTAAAGGTCTAATTTTTATTCCAGAGCAGAACAAAAACAAATTTTGATACCTTTAAATTTTTAGTGAACCAGAATTCTTGTTTTCTGGCCAGCCTTACCCATGACTCTCCCTGAATCATTGATCCTTTCCTTTCCTCTACTCTTCAACAGCAAGTGATCCAATCCCCACATGCCTTGCACCTGTCCACAACCTTGCTGAAACTCATCCCCCTGCTACACAAATGCCAGTTCCCTCCATCTGTTCCCCACCCAGGCAATGGTGTCCCCCAGCGCCCCTACAATCACATGACCTACTTCTCTGACTACTGAAGATTTGACCAACCTCCCAGCCGCGGAATCCTGCCCTTTTCCAAATGGGAAACAACAGCAATTAAGCAGACTCTCATATCTTGTGTGATTGGGGGTTTTTCTGAGGGCCACATAAGGGATTAGATGATGTCCCTCTCCAGTTGAGTCCTATCCTTAGTACCAACTACCTGGGAAACTCTCCTCAGTCTCTGGATTAGCTACTCCCTCTCCATCTTTTTCCCAAATTCTAGGTATATCGAGTTTCCAGATGTCAGCCAGCTGCAAATTGGTCAGTATTTGAAGGGTTAAACTCTGCTATAGTCATTAAAACAGTGTAAAAAATTCCCATTGTTAATGCAAGGTCACATTTTTATGAAGTGCGAAAAACCAAACCAAACAACAACAAAAAACAAAACAAAACAAAATTCTCCCCCAAACCTCCTGAATTATTTTAAATTCTTGAGGTTTTTTGTGCTCTCTCTGTCTGAATAAAAAAACTTTTCTCATTTTCCCATGTGAAAGCTCTCAAAGAGGAAAAATGGTTTATTTTCATGGGCAAGGATGGGATTGGAAGGTCCATAATTACTTTCCATTAAGGAAAGAAAAATTTGGCAAAAGTCATGTGTTGGGTGCTTTTTACATTGATTTTTTTTTCAGTTCTCAAATTTTAAGAATGTACAGTTTGTTAGAAGAAAGAAATTAATTTATGAGTTTATGGTAATAAATGTTTATATCTTAGGGACTGATCCTGCAAAGACTTTCTGCTGGGTAAACTGTTAATAAACTACTTATTGTAGTAAGAACTATGCCCGATAGTAACTGTTTGCAACATTTTCCTTTCAGTATTTTCATCTATGACGCATTTAGATACCTTCACAAACACATTTAAAAGCATAGGGTCTGCTCTTGTAAATGCTTAGGCTTGTGAATGGTCTCTACTTTTTGGAGTAATCTTATTAAATTAAAGGGATTACTCAGATGATTTATTAGCAAATAAACAGTTTGACCAAATGAATTCAAATAGAAGGACAAAACAAATACAATATAAATTAATAAACCCTCACCCACCCACCAGCACAACATACAATAATTATACAGTATAGTGACTGGAGTATACGGTTGTGCCCCTGTTGACATACAGCAAGGTGTTAGTTTTGCCCTGCATTCTGTCTCTGAACATTCATTTGATAACATTACGATCAAGGAAAATAACAGTTCTTTCACTACATTGCCATGGCACAATCATCTAAGTTTTGTTTTTAATATTAGGATTATTTTGCATTTTTTTTCACTTCTCTACTTTGCATTATATTGTGTATTTGTAAGGAAAGAACCATGTATGTAAAAGGTTACAGGATCATTAGGAAAAGGCCTTTTTTATATTTTTGTTTTTTGCTTGGGACTTTTAATGCTCACAGTAAAAGGACTTCCAGGCATGTGTTACTGTGAGATAAAACACATTTTGCATCATTGTTTTCACCTTTGCATCTTGGGTTGCTGTCTTCACCTCCTCGCTGTAACTGGCCCTGAGACATGCATTATCTTGTATCAACATGCATTCTGACATGTCTTGTCCCCTGAATGAATAAAAAACTTGTTTAGCAAATAGGGAAATGTTGGGACAGATTGAACCCTGTAGATCTACCTGGAGGAGGCCTGCTGTATGTAGATCTACCCCTTCCCACATGCTGGAGATGATAGGGAACACTAGCTTGATGGCTCCATCTTCCCATCCTTGGAACTATAAAGGGTTTGGTGCAAGTCTGTGGATCTACATCTTGTTTGTCTTGATCCACGTACTTAAGCACATGCTTAGCTTTAAGCACATGAGTAGTCCCTTTGGACAACTTATGCTTGAAACTTAAAGCATGTGCTTAAGTGCTTTTCTGTATGGATGCCCCAAGAAAGGTTACAGTGGGGGGTGCTGCCTGGGATGCACTGAGGGTATACACTCTGCCATCGCCTGTGTGGCATCCACTTGGATTAATACAACATGAGGCTGTAGTAGCACAAAATTAGAGTGCAGCTGAACTTTCCTTCTACGGGAAAAGAAGGAAGGTTCTGTCTGTAGTTCTTGGCACAGGAAGCCCTGTTAGCATGGCTTTACCAGAGAAGAGCAGAAGGATGCCTTGAGGCAGTGTGGACAGCCCTTTGCCTCCAGCAAGATACAACTCTAAGCTGATATGTGGGGCTTGGGTTCTTAACTACCAGCTGGAGGTGGTGACAAGACACTCTCCTGCTCTATGGAAGAAACTCAGTGAGGAGGAACCTCACAGTGCTTTCCTCCCACCTATCCCTTGCCCACAAGAGGACATGATCCAGGCCTTAATGATTCTCGCCTATTAAAATGATAATATGAATAGCTGTTTATCTCTGTTGTCACCACAGAGAGATTCCTTTAACAGATGCATTGCTATATGAGTTATTGAACAGGAATTCCCTTAAATATGAAGTGGCAATCATATGGTAAGATTAGGACCAGGAGACACATTCTCTTGTTTTGAACTCTGAATATATTGGGTGACATTTATCTCAATACAGAGGGCCCATGCAAGGACATACACATTACTTACACAGAATTTAAAATCGTAGAACCTGATCACGTAAACCATTTCCCCCTTCTTTAATTTCAATGGACATCTTTGTACTACTCTGTACTACCTACTAGCAGTTTTCATCATTATGCCGTAAGAATACTGTCCCATAATAAGCTACTTCAATTGCATAATAGCCAGAAGATGTCATACAAGAAGGAAGGGGATGATCACATTTCCATTTATTTGGGGATTAGCATTGAGCCTAACCTTCACATGGACCCCTGATATTGACAAGTTTGCCCAACCTCTGGTGCAAAAAACACACACAGGGCTCAGTTATGGTTTTGCCATGAGCCCTGAGCAAGGGGGACAATTTATTGTTGCCTCACCCTGGAGTAGATTGGAAGGCAGATTGTAACTCTGAGTTACACTCTCTCAGTTTACCGCTGCTGTGCAGAGGAAATATACTGCACCAGAGTAGCTACTCTAGACATTGATCCACTCACAAACCAAATCACCACCTCCTAAGTAGTGTGGTGAGAGTGTAGCAGCCAATTAAGTACAATCCAGGTAGCTGGTGCAAGGCAATAAGGGGGCATCTTATACCCACATACTTATTTGTGCTGACATGCAAACTTGGCCAAGATCTGGCTCATAATATTATATCTACATTCTTCATTACATTTTGTTACAATCTATGTTGACACTCTTTGGGGATTAAAAATCTAATTCAACAAAATTGATCATTCACTCCTTAGTCATCTGAGTAGTCTCATTAAAGTCAATGTGAATATTCACATGAATAAGGGATGCTTTTAATTCCTATAACATTCTTCTTTAACTGAATCAAAATATTACTCCGTATTTGGATTAGGTTCAGTTGTAGATGAGAGACTGTTTGGCTTTTGGGTTCCATTCACATGACTCTACTCATAACCCATATATGGTAATTTATATGACATGCTCTCAAGAATATGTCATGGGAAAAATAATATTTAAATAGCCAGATACCTGATGCAAAATGTATATGGTTAACCCTTGTACCTCCCTAGAAAACCTCTCCCAAGTTCCTCACATCTTTGCCTTTCACAGTTTGAGCTGGTTTTCATAGTAAATACAATGGCAGATCTTTGGCCTGCATTCTTGTGTCAAATGAGGATGAGAACAATCTGCATGAAGTCACATTCCTAACATAACCAAATCGAACCAAATCTTCAAAATTCAGTATCTTCCACATTCCATGTGTGCATTCGAGCTAGCAGGACATGTATTTGCATGTGCAGCTGGTTAGTTGTGTTTGTGAAAAATCATGTTTTGAGCATGTCTCATGGGCACAGTCCTATTTTGCAGGAGTAACTTAGGCAGCAAGTTGTGAAAACATGGCCTAGTGAGCCAAAAATATTAAACTAAGATTGATTGACTAATGCAACCGATAAAAACAAAGAAATATAAAGCTTAGGCTGTTTTCTTATTCTTTCTTCTCCCTTTTTATGCCTAATTATTACAGAGTTCTAAGTGCAGTTAGTGAACCCACTCTGTGTTGCATTTTCTAGCCCAATACAAAAACCCATTTTTTTACTTTTCCATTGGAGCCTGCAGTCACTGGGGAAATGCCATGTAGCTAAGATGGGTAAGTGATTTGGAATAGTTAGATGCTTCTAAATATTGCAGCTGTGTACTGCTCAAAAATATTTGACTATTTGCACTTCCATCTGAGTGAATTTATGGCACCATTTTTAATGCTATCACAGGAAATACTTGTTGCTTCAAGGAAATACCTCTGGGAATGCACTGTACTGTGCTAATTGTCCTCTTGGAAAGAATGATACTTCCTGATTAGTAGTAATTGAGAGGATTGTTCTCAATCTTTAATGTGCCAATAATTGCTGGCTATCAGATATTTACAGTGGTCTAAATTCTGTCCTTGGATGCATGTGAAAGTATATCTCTTATTGAAGTGAATGGGAGCCCCATGCATATTTTTATAGTAGGGTAGAGTTTTGTCCCCCAAAATGTTTCACGGGGATAACTGGAAAGAGCTTGATCCACTTGATGTAAATGTTAGAGAGATGTATTGGCCACTATGCAGTCCAGGCAATAAGGAATCTGAAATTTCTGAATTTTTTTCACTATAGACTTATGGATGCAGTCTGCATCTTGACCTCTTTGTGTATATCTGTGACACTGACAGTTCTGGAACAGCCTTACAAGGGGAGTAGTGGAAGTCAAAAAAGCAAACAATGTTAGGAATAATTAAAAAAGGAATAGAGAACAAGACGGAGAATATCTTATTGACGTTATCCATGGTACGCCCACATCTTGAATACCGCGTTCAGATGTGGTCTCCTCATCTCAAAAAAGGTATACTGGCATTAGAAAAGGTTCAGAGAAGGGCAACTAAAATGATTAGGGGTTTGGAACAGGTCCCATATGAGGAGAGATTAAAGAGGCTAGGACTTTTCAGCTTGGAAGAGGAGACTAAGGAGGGATATGATAGAGGTATATAAAATCATGAGTGGTGTGGAGAAAGTGAATAAGGAAAAATTACTTGTTCCCATAATATAAGAACTAGGGACCACCAAATGAAATTAATGGGCAGCAGGTTTAAAACAAATAAAAGGAAGTTGTTCTTCACACAGTGCACAGTTAACCTGTGGAACGCCTTGCCTGAGGAGGTTGTGAAGGCTAGGACTATAACAGGGTTAAAAAGAGAACTAGATAAATTCATGGAGGTTAAGTCCATTAATGGCTATTAGCCAGGGTGGGTAAGGAATCGTGTCCCTAGCTTCTGTTTGTCAGAGGGTGGAGATGGATGGCAGGAGAGAGATCACTTGATCTGTTAGGTTCACTCCCTCTGGGGCACCTGGCATTGGCCACTGTCGGCAGACAGGATGCTGGGCTGGATGGGCCCTTGGCCTAAGCCAGTATGGCCATTCTTATGTACATCAAGATTTGAAGACTTCAGTAACTCAGCCAGAGGTTATGAGTCTGTTACAGGAATGGGTGGGTGAGGTTCTGTGGCTGTGATGTGCAGCTCAAACTAGATGATCATAATGGTCTCTTGTGGCATTAAAGGGTATGTCTACAACTGCAATTAAAAACTAGCAGCTGGCCTGTGTCAGCTGATTTGAGCTGACAGGGCTGTTTAATTGGGGGTGTAGAGATTCAAGCTTGGGCTGCAGCCCAGGCTCTAGGAGGCTGCAAGGTGGGAGGGTCCCAGAGCTTGAGCTGAAGCCCAAGCCTGAATGTCCACACTGCAGTTAAACAGCCCCTTAGCCCAAGACCTACCAGCCTGAGTCAGCTGGCACAGACCAGTTGCGGGTTTTTAATTGCAGTGTAAACATATCCAAAGTCTAGGAGGCTCAACAGGCTGATCCTTCCCTGGACAAGGAGAGGAATGTGGCTCAGAATAATATCCTGGCTGGGGAAGGCCAGAGTAGATTTTCCTTAGAAGGAGGCTTCTTGTACATAGGGAAAAAAAGATGCTCTGGTGAGGTTTGTAAGCAGGTGCTCGTGCCTGATAAGTATGGGACAGAGTTGCTGCAGGTAGTTCATGATTGTCCCTTTGCAGAACATCTAGGAGTGGAGAGAACCTGTGATAAGCTCAAACAGAATTTTTATTGGCCTCATGTGTTTGAGACGGTAAAAAATTACTATAAGAGTTGTGTTTTATCTCAAAAGCATAAGAGGTTAAAGGGACTCTGCAAGGCACCTTTGCAGTCATTGCCCATCATTAAGGAGGTGTTTGCCAGAGTGTCTGTAGATATTATTGGGTCCCTACCTAGACCTTCCAGAAATGGAAAGAAATAAATACTGGTTGTAGATTCTGCCACCAGGTACTCTGAAATCACAGCTTTGTCTAATATAGAAGCTGAAACCATGGCTACTGCCCTAATTACTATTTTTAGCAGAGTGGGTTTCCCCAGGAAAATCATGTCAGACCATGGTGAAAATTTCATGTCTGTAGTTTTCAAAAAGTTATGGGAGTTGTTTGGAGTGATGAATGTAAAGTCCGCCCCGTATCATCCAGAAACTAACAGTCAGGTAGAAAGAGTCAATGGGATGATGAAGTCTACGCTGAGGATGTATGTTACTTGGTGAGAGAGTGACAGGGATGTGTTGCTTATTTGTTATTCACATACGAGTGAACCCCAAGAGTCTATGGGTTTGCCCCCTTTGGTCTCCTTTACAGGAGAAAGGTGAGGAGACCCTAGACTTAATTCGAGGCTCTTGGGAGGGTAGAACAGAAAAGTCAGGACCGCCTGTAGGGGAGTATGTTGTTCATTTTAAAGAAAATTTAAAGACTATGATGGGCTTAGTGCATCAGGACTTTGAAATGAGTCAGGTGTCTCAGAAAACATGCTATGATAGGCATGCTGGAGAAAGATATTTTAATATAGGTGACTTGGTGCTAGTGTTGATTCCAGTGAAGAACAACAAGATGCAAGATTTGCGGGGGGGAACCTTTCAAGGTGATAGAGTGAATGAGGTCACTTATGTAATGAAATCCGGTGGAAGGGAAGCTGTGCAAACAGTACATGTCAATAGATTGAAAGCTTACCACGGAAGAGAGATGTCGGTGAATGATCTGTGGTGCTAATGAGTTAACATTTACTGACCCTTTAATTGATTTGATCAGGAAGAGTAAGGAACAGACTTCTCAGGAGAAAATTTAGATTTGGGAGGATTTGGACCCAACCCAAGAGCTGGTATTTTCCAACCTGCCAGGTTTAACTAACAAAATAGTGCATTCCATTGAAATTGAATGGCCATGTCCTGCCCCTATCAGAGCATACTGTGCTGAAGGAGAAATGCAAAGACAAATTCAAGAGGAGGTGGAGAGCATGCTAGCCATGGGAGTGATTACTAAATCAAAAAACCTCTGGAGGTTTCCTAGTATAATAGTACCTAAAAATGATAAATCCATGAGGTTTTGTGTAGATCAGTGGTTCTCAAAGCTGGTCCGCCTCTTGTTCAGGGAAAGCCCCTGGTGGGCCGGGCCAGTTTGTTTACCTGCCGCATCTGCAGGTTCGGCCGGTCCCGGCTCCCACCGTCCACGGTTCGCCGCTCCAGGCCAATAGGGGCAGCGGGAAG
The DNA here is from genome assembly GCF_013100865.1 of Trachemys scripta elegans. Classification (NCBI taxonomy): domain Eukaryota; kingdom Metazoa; phylum Chordata; order Testudines; family Emydidae; genus Trachemys; species Trachemys scripta. The sequence continues at coordinate 178,765,032 of NC_048299.1, forward strand.
CGGTGCGAGCCGAGGGATGTGCTGGCTGCCCTTCCCGCAGCCCCCATTGGCCTGGAGCAGCGAACCGCGGCCAGTGGGAGCTGCGATCGGCTGAACTTGCGAACGCAGCAGGGAAACAAACCGGCCCGGCCCACCAGGGGCTTTCCTTGAACAAGTGGCGGACCGACTTTGAGAACCACTGGTGTAGATTTTAGAAGGGTATATGCCATCACTGAGCCTAATCCTTACCCCACACCTTGGATAGAGGACTATTGGATCTATTGGGGGGGGGGACTGCAAAATTCATAAATTCGCTAGATTTAACTCAAGGGAAAAGAAACTATAGTGGCAGATACCTTATTGAGACCAGAGCAGTGGTGGGTAACCTGCAGGCCACACACGGACCATCAGGGTAATCCACTGGCAGGCCGTGAGACAGTTTGTTTACATTGACTGTTTGCAGGCACAGTCGCTGAAGCTCCCAGTGGCCGCGGGTCACCGTTCCCGACCAATGGGAGCTGCGGGAAGTGGCAGCCAGCATGTCCCTGCGGCCCATGCTGCTTCCCGCAGCTCCCATTGGCCGGGAACAGCGAACTGTGGCCACTGGGAGCTGCGGGCGGCCGGTCAGACGGTCAATGTAAACAAACTGTCTCACAGCTTGCCAGCAGATTACCATGATAGGCAGCGTGCAGCATGCGGGCCGCAGGTTGCCCACCACTAGACTAGAGGGAGCCTAATGCATATTCAGGAACATCAGTGACACCTCTTCCTGCACTATATTTGTGTTGGTGGTAAGACAGTGGAAGATCAGGTGCCATCTCATGCCAAAGTCCTCATATCTCTGAACATTGATGAATACGTAGCTGGAGTCAGTCTGTCTCACAGGTGTGCTACTATTGTAAAAATAGGTATTAGAATTATAAGAATGTTGTTTAGTGTTTAGACTTTATTGAATGCTTATGAGTTGCTGCATGAATTAATCTCACTTAAACCTTCTGTATCCTATATTGTAAGGTAATATTTGAACAGGTGCATTGTGAACCTCTGTGGCTGTGTAAAGCACAGAAGAGAGACACTAATTAGTGTGAAGGCTGATATTCAACACAAGGTCTTATGCCCTTCCCAGAAGGAAAGGTCCATTGATACCAGACAGACTATTGTGGGAAGTTACAATTGGAATTTCACTAGATACTGTCAACAGGAGGACAAAATACTTTTTTTGTTCTGTGCTTCTGTGAAGATGAATCATACAAGTGGACTCCTCTCATCAGCTGAATTTGCAGGTGATAAAAAACCCCAAACAAAGGAATGTGGTATCGCTATGCTACTTAGACTCTTGGGTGCAAAGATTTTCTAGGCATAAGCAAGAGAACCCCAGCTGCTTAGCCTGGGTTAGCCCTAAAGCTTGCTGATTATGGAAACTTCTATTACCTTTTGGAACTTAAGATTGTAAACCATTTGGGTGTATGTGATTAGCTGCATGAACCTTGTAAATAGCCTTCATTTCCTTCTCCTATTTAATAAATTTTCATACATCTTACTATAGGATTAGGGTGACCAGATGTCCCGATTTTATAAGGAGAGTCCCAATATTTGGGACTTTGTCTTATATAGGTGCCTATTACTCCCCCCACCCCCGTCCCAATTTTTCACACTTGCTGTCTGGTCACCCTGTATAGGATTGGCTACAAGCATAATCTTTGGTTTGAGATCTAATGTATGATTGATCTTGGGTAAGTGACTGGTCCTTTGGGACTGAGAGTGACTTGAATATTGGTTGATTCTTGGTGTAAGGGATCTTCTATTACAAAGGTTTGCTCACCTGGTGGTAAGATAGATTGGAGTACCAAAGGGAATTGTCTGTGACTCCAGGTTAGGGATGTTCTAGTGCCTGAGGAGTTTACACTAGATAACTGGTTGATGACATCAAAGTATATAACTCACCGCCAATTTAGGGTTTGTGCCCTGCTTCCTAACAGTCTGCTTCAAGGTTGATACTCAGGCTCTTGAGTCACTACAGGCAGTGTTACAGTATCTTTGAATAAAATAACATAAAGCTTAGAATGATTTGTCCTAGTAAGAAGCTTATTTATATTGTTACAGTCACCTCAGGAAATATTTTGAATATTGAAAGAAAATAAATTTAAAAGTAAAATATGTGGTAATTTGTCTTTACTATTCCTAAATTATTATTTCCTATAATCTCTGGCAAGTTTTAGAAAGAGCAAAGCTCCTAGAAGACAAGCACAAGGACCTAAGAGCCAAAACTCCAGGAATCTTATTTGCAAATATAGCTGTGAATGTTAGAATGCAGGGATATTTTTCCCTCTTGATGGCTACACATACAGTATAAGTGACAACAGAGCTGCCCCAAGTCTCTGCTGAAATTCACTATCACCCATAGGAGTCTGATTGAATTTGGCAGGTGTCTGACTTTATCAGCTAGCATGTAATATCACATACTCACCAGAAGTTGTGGACTTGAGAAACCTGGAAGTAATTTGAGTTTTGTCTGCTATTTTCAGGTCTGTGAGGCAGTATAAAAATGCTGTGTCTTCTTACCTAGGATTCTAAATGTGTCCTATGGTAAGGTGGTTCCCCTCCAGTGGCTCAGTATACACACCAGCCTGGTTTGAGTTTGAAAAAGTTTAGTCATGCCGTTTGGTTTTGTTTTCTTCTTTTATATACCTTAAGAGGCTACCCACATCCTTGAGGAAAAATCCAATCTTTGCATCTACATGGAGCAATGTGTTGGGATAATTACAGCATCAGATCTTACTAATTCTCTTCCTATATTGCTATGGGATAACCTGCGCCCCAGGATCAAGGCCACCTCCACGATTAAGACAAATTTGGCTACAAAAATTAAAGATGTAATACAAGATGATAGGCTGGCCTCCTTTGATTACATGTGTAACAAATATTAACCTCAGGGCTGTCACACAGGGGCTATGCTTCTTTCAGGGGCTATGCTCAATGATTCATGCATGGATAGGGGACAGTTGCTCCATTTCAACTCTCTCACCTCTAGAAGAACATGTTAAGAAATATGGAAACAAAACTCACTTCGTAGGAATTAACTATAGGTGGCTTAATACTTTGCATTACTCACTCAGGCTCAAATTAAAATGGGGAAAAGAACTTGGCCTTACTATCTCAACAGAAACCTGGGAGGATATCCGGCTTAACGTGAAAGATATTTCAAGTTTTTTATCCTTGTGATTCTTCCAGAACACAACATTAAACAGGTACTACTAGACTCCAGAATATTTGTTTAAGGCTAGATTGACAGCACACAGCAAATGTTGGAGATACAAACAATCACATGCCAACCTTTCACACATCATCTATACCTGTCCAAAATGCATGTATTCTGGAACACTATATTCAGTGCTCACTCAAAAAATTTAAGTATCACTATCTTTCCTTCTCAAACCTTGTGTATTTTAGTGGTGCTGGATGAGCTGGCATCACCAATTAACATTAAAAACATTGATTACAGTAACTTTTAGTGGCCAAGACAGTTATTTTGAGAAAATGGAAATCTGCAATTCCTCCCTCATACACATTCTGGTTTAGTGAGTTCTTTACTACTGTATTAATGGAAAAAAATGACTCAGTCTAATAGAAACACTTGAAAAAATACAAGGATGTCTGGTCATACATGAAGCTGTTGCATATTTTTGAAGTTTAATATTTATTAGTTCCTGATACTCACAGGTTATGTTCTCATTTATATATTTATTTAGTTACTTTAATTGATGCACTGACCTCTATGGGTTCAGGGTTTTTCCAGGTTTTGCAAATAATTAATTTTATTTATATACTATTTCAATCTTGTGTGTGTGTGTTTATAAACATTTTGGTTGGTTACGTGTTTATTTTTATTGTTTTAATATAAAAGACAAAGTTTAAAAAAATACTATGTCAGATGCCCAATAATGGGAAGGCCAAGGAAAGTGGAAGGATTCTTTAGATATGAAACATGCAAACTAGGAAAAGTTGAATGATGATGACCCTCAACAAAATCGACTCAACTGGACAAGACACTCCAAAATGACTTCACAGAGATCCCAAAATGGCTCCAAGTCATTCCTTGATTCCAGGTTGTTGTTATGCTACCAAAATGGGTGAATATTAATTTTTAGGAAGACTTACCACCGTATATCATTCAAAGTAAGGAGCACATATGTTTCTCCACTCATGTTGCAACTTCTAGTTCTTATCCTTTGAATACTACTCTCTCACATCTGAATCTCTAGCATTTCCATGTTTGTTGACAATGCGCATGATTAACATGGTTTTTTCATATTTCAGTGCAGTTGAGGCCCCTTAAAGCAGAGGGCTGCGAGTGCAAAAAAGAGATATGTTGTTCCCTAATGGCTTATTACCATCACATTTGCAATTCAGATCAGTTCTAAATTGACTGAATTTTTTAAACACATAGCAGGCAGTTTAAACTAATGATTGTCTGGAGGTTCACATCTGACATGAACTAAGCTTCTGTTCAAAACAAATTGCAAATAATTCCTCCCTTAGAGTCAAAATGTCACTTTTTAAACTGTGCATTGTTGCCAGATTTTGTCAGTTACATAAAAAAAAAAATCACCCATACAGTGAATGCTGTACAGTTGAAAGTACTGACTGACACCATTTTTTGGTTGCTTTATTTAAAAGAATATATATTCACATCTCAATAGCCTGACTAAAAATCCTTTTCCCCCCCCCCCCCCCCTCAAAAATCCTAATGGTAAAGTAAAAGGCCCTTGGGGCAGTGGTAGGCCTGAGTTGCTTAGCAACCCTCAGCAGGTAGTAGAGATTCAGCTGCAGCTGTCCTGATTCCTTCCTAAGAATCTCCTTATTACTGTTTGTGTTAATCTTTAACCAGGCTTTTAAGCCATGGTCTTTCTCTTTGGTCCCTTGTTGTTAGATTGCAGAGGCCTACTCAAATGTTGTCCCAAAGGTAATGTATTAAGGATGACTATTGAATGTTTGAAGAATGATAAGCTCTGAAAGGATTAGAATTGCATGTTCTAACTAACCTTATTTTACATGCCATGCTAAATATCATGAAAATTGTACCCGAATAGGAACAATGATCAGTATTGACACATAGCTTTAAACCTGCTTTTTTCTTCCAGTCCTAAGGCTGCCTCTACATAATTGCTTCTTTTAGCATTCTCCTGCAATGATCGCTCAAGGAAGTAATTCAAAATTCAGATTCAGCGTCAGAAGGATTTCAAAGTAGAAGCAAAAACACCTCCCCTATCACGCACCTTTAAAATATCTAGAGGGGTTTGTGGGGATATGTGATTGAGAATTGAGACAGGATTTTCCTTGAAAGAAATACTCTGCTGGTACTCATTGGAGAATCTTGATAATCCCACTGCTTGGTAGTTGTGGATGGGAAGGTTGTTGCTAATTTCTAAAGGAAATAAATTAATGTTGAGAAAAAATCAGGCCAGTTACCTCTGATATCACCTTTTTTTGCTCTTTTTAATCACTATAGCTTGGTATTAGGGGCCCAATTTTGAGCAGACCATCAGCCCAGCCTCACTTTTTTTCACTCGCTGATACGGGAGCAAATAAATGCAGGCACAATATTGTTGTTCACATATCTGCCTTACTTGATTTGTTCTCAGTCATTTGTGTGCACAAAGGCCTATAATGTACTTGTCCTCTGAGAAAGTGTTTTACTTTCAGGGCTTGTCTACACTGCAACGTTGACAAAACTTTTGTCTTCAACGGCTACTTAAAAAAGCCCCTCTGCGAAAGACAAAAGTTTTGCCGATGCAAGTGGCAGTGCTCACCTGCCAACAAAGCTACTGCTGCTCACGTGGCTGGAAGTATTTTGTCGGCAAAAGTGCTGACAAAATACTGATAAAGACTGTCGACACAGCCTTGTCGCTAAAAGCTGCGTAGTGTAGACAAGCCCCAAGTTACTAGTCACATTTTTTTTCTTGATTTTGTAGATTGATATGATGTGATCAACATCACATTACGTGTTTCTAAACCCTATATATGATGCATCATGATATCATTTGTGTTTCCTCTCTGGGTAACCACTATGGGGAAGTAGTAACACAGAAGACAGTGGAAATTGGGTAATTTATTGAGTGAAGACCAGGAGTATTCTCTGTGCTCTAGTTCTGATATCTTGTGTGGCCATTTAAATCATCTGGCTACTTTGTCCCCCTTCCTCATCCCTCCCCTTTGCCAGATGCTTCTAAACACTCATCTAAATTATAGAGCTGGCTGGAATTTTGCATGAGGAAAATTTTCCCACCAAAAATATTTAGTCAAAACTTTTTGTGTGTGTGGGGGGGAAAATGTCAATTCCAATGGAAAAAAAATCTGAGTATTTCCCACAGGACATTTTGAAACAGTTTTCATTTCTCATTAACATTTTTAACCAAAACAAAAATTTAAATTTCATTTTGACTTAAAATGTGGCTTGGTTTGGTTTTTTGAACGATGTTAATTCAAAATGAACAGTGACCTTTTGTTCAAAATGAAAACTTTTCTGGCAAATTTTGATTTCATACAAAATTTTCCACCGCCCCCCCTTTTTTATTAAACAGAACACCAAAATGTGGTGCTTTTGATAACGTTTTTAGTTTGGGTTTTTCATTGAAAAGAAACCGAACTTTTCTGTGAACCTTTTTGAAAAAAACATCATTTATTTAGTAAATTTTGGCTGAAAATAGTTACCTTTGTATAGTCAGCTCTAGTTAAGAGACAGGTATCAGCTATATTTTCCTGATGCTTTGAACACAGGTAAGTGAGAATGGGATACTGTCCCCTTAATAGAGAAAATTCCTCATTTCCCAGTTGTTTTTTAATAGAAATTAATTCTAAAGATATTTCATTGCATGGGTGCAGCAAACAAAATAATTTGTAAGGCCTCAGCAACATTATGTAAATCTAGCATTTTGCAGGACTGTTTCAACACTGGAAGGCCCTGACACAGTTAAAGGTTGTGTGCTCTTGTAGCTTATGCAGCAGTGAACCTCGTTTTAACTTTGGTCTCATATAGCGCTGTACCATTGGCAGTGGTGCAAGTAGAAATCATTTCTTGCGGGTACACTGCACTCATGGGAGGGACACAAAGGGGGGGGCACGTGACCTCCCCACATGACCCACCCCCACGTGACTTCTCCCTACCCCCAGCCCAAGGCCCCCGTGCTCTCCCCATCCCCTCCCCATGATCCACATCCATCCCATGTACCTGGGGGAGGAAGAGGGGAGCTCTGTCCTCCTCCTGCTGCGCCGGAGACTTCTGCTATATAGACCCCAGGCAGGAGGACTCAGGAGACAGCTGCATGGAAGGGCTGCAGGCGGGCTCCTCCTGTGTCTTTCCAGTACGCTGTACCAGCTATAAATATCTTACTGGTATGGCGTACTGGACCATACCACTGACTGTTGGGCTTTGCAGGGCTGCGGTACAATTTAGGAACACAATTCTTTCTTACCTACGCTGCAAGAATGAATTGTGTTTTAAATGTCTGGCACTTCTAAGTTGTACTAGGTCAAGTAGTAGCTTACCATTTTAAATGAGGACTCAAAAACAATTGCATTAGTGCTGCAAATAAAATCAAATGGGTAACCTCCTCCCTTCCTTTTTATCTAATAGACAAGAAAAATATGGCAGATGCATGCTTCACTGAAAAAGAACATGCACATGCATTGAAAATCCCTTACATCTTACTGTACCATGCAACTGAGAGTTATGGGGGAGGGGATTGCATTAGTAATTAGTGGGTAGAGCAGATGGTGCAAGCTTGGTTTATAGTGATGTGTCCATGGAAATAATCTGCCAAATGAATGTTCACTGTAATAGAGTTTTTCTTTTTTTAAATGCATTTGAACCAAATACTCACCTTCTCAGAGGACCTCCTATGAGAAAAAGCCATGGCAGCATTAAAACAGCTAGAGGAAACACACTGCTTTCATCTAGGTGCTGAAAAACTCTGCTTGGTATTTGTTTAGTGGATACAAAATATAGATTTAATACGCTGATCCGTGATAGAGCCTGAGAGAGAGCCTAAGAATCCAATCCCTCAGATTTTGGGTCATTTTAATTAATCTCGGTGGACTATGCTCAACTCAGGAGATAGTGCATGGTATGAATAAATTATTTATTTTACATAGATTCAAAAGAGCAAGTGGCTGCTTATTTGTAAGATTATTGCCATCATCAGAAACATCCTGTTTCAACATGATTACAGGGAAGTGCGTATGTGTTGTTTATGGATTCATTCCCTGATAAGTATGGTGTATATTCGAGAGACTCAGGCGGGGTCCTAAACTTCCTGATATGACTCTAACTTGCTTCCCTTGGTCCTGAGCAGACATATGTCATAGTCATAGGTGTCTCTGACCTCCTAACATGTGCCAAGCCAATATCCACAATCAGAACCCTTTCTTCAAAGGGGCAGTGTGGTACAAGCTATATAGTGCTAAAATACCCAGGTGATGAGCACTGTATAAATACCTAGACAGAGATTAAGTAGAGGTAGTAGGATTTTCACTGTACCCTTCACTTTTCACTGGCTCTTTTGGCACTACTTTCTTCTCCCACGGAACAGCAGTGAACCTTCTCTGTGGATGGTATATTGACACAAGCTGGAATCGTTGTCCCAGAGACAGAAAGCATCACCTCCAGGATAATGCAGTTATCTACCATGCTAAAAAAATGCTTTAGATTTTTTTCATCAGGTTCTTTTCATATTGTGTATTCACCTAGATTGATTTGCTAGTGAAAATAAAAAGAAATAGATCCCCCTAAAACACCTTGCAAATACTTATTTAGGCTTTTGCTGTGCATTGGTTATGGTACCATCCATCAAAAGCTAATCTCCCAATAAACTCAGACTGCATGTTGCACTTTCTTCATTCATATGACCCTTGAGAGAGGAGAGAGAGCTTTCTAAGAGTGATAAAAATATTGTCTAGTTCCAAATCTTAAAAAACAGGATCTTACTGTTTTTATTGTGTCACTTTGATGCAAAAGGGACACACAAGGAATGGATTCACCTCAAATAGCCCTAGAGCTGCTTAAAAGACTTGCCCTGTTGGTTTATTGCAGTAGCCTTATCACAGGGGACCACAGTTTCTATTGCAATGCACTGATTCTCCCACAGGTATTATATCAAGGCACATTAATTTAAGCAGCTTTTGTCATATAAGGTTACAGTACAGGCTCTGTAGGTTCAGAATGATGGATGTGCCTCAGAAAGGTTCAGAGGTTTGTTTTGGGTTGGATAAGCACTTAGCTCAGATAAGTATCTAAACTTTTATCTGAACCTTTCTTTGTCAAGAAAATTGGGCTGGAAACCTCCTGAAAAATGGGTCCCTCGTAAGCTTATCAGTGCTACTTCCTTCTGGAAATAAGGCATACATTTTGAATGGTGATAGTAATTAACCAGTGGAACAATTTACCATAATGATGGATTCTTCATCACTGACAATATTTAAATCTAGATTGGCTGTTTTTCTAACAAGTCTGCTCTAGAAATTAGCTTGGGAAAGACTAGATACCTATACCATAGAGCTGGAAGGGACCCTGAAAGGTCATCAAGTCCAGCCCCCTGCCTTCACTCATAGGACCAAGTACTGATTTTGCCCTAGATCCCTAAATGGCCCCCTCAAGGATTGCACTCATAACCCTGTGTATAGCAGACCAAGGCTCAAACCACTGAGCGATCCCTTCCCCTGATGATCACAATGGTTTCTTCTGGCCTTGGAATCTAGGAATCTCTGAAAAAAGAAAGAACCCATCATCATGCCTGTTTATAGGCCTGATCATGCAAATAGTGCATGATGCTTATCATGAGCACAATCATAGTATGTTAATGTTGCAGGATGTGTCCCTATGTTAGCAATAATAAGAAATAAGTTATAAAGAGGCAGACTATGATATAGACTAGGCTGTATAAACTGTTTCATCTCACGTAGATTGTAAGCTCTTTAGGGCAAAGACAGTCTTTTAGTTTGTACAGTGTCTATAGTGGGGTACTGGGCTATGCCTGGGGCTCCTAAGCACAAATAATAAATAATATTCAGCAATAACTTTCTTACAATAATGATAAACTTGTAAATGAAGTTACTAGGTCAGGTAGAGAGAGGTTGATACTGAAATATATCGATAAATAGGAAATTTTCTGGATATGTGGGCCATTTAGCACCCAACACAATTCACAGGATAGAAATGCACATGAGATATTTCATATTCTACATTCTCCCTTGTGCAAAAGGGGGAGGGATAGCTCAGTGGTTTGAGCATTGGCTTGCTCAAACGCAGGCTTGTGAGCGCAATCCTTGAGGGGGCCACTGAGGAATCTGGGGCAAAATCAGTACTTGGTCCTGCTAGTGAAGGCAGGGGGCTGGACTCAATGACATTTCAAGGTCCCTTCCAGTTCTAGGAGATGGGATATCTCCATTTAAAAAAAAACAAAAAACATAGAATATCAACATGAGTTTTAAAACTGCTTTGATGTACCAGCTTGAGTGATCTTAGCATTTTTGATGACTCACACTGTGTAAATGAACCCTATCATTTATTAAAAGAAGAAAAATGCTTACATAATAAGTGTTGTGATGTTTGACAGGAAAAGAGAATTTTTGTGGAACTATTGCTATTAAATACTGTCGGTAAATACCTTTCATTTTTATGCTTTGTAAAGTATTTCCTGCTGGCAGATTGGATAAAAATGCACAGAAATGTCTGCTATATTGTTTTTCTTAAACATTATGGAACTTTGACTAGTATCTATATCATAATTTTCCAAGTTGGCATGAATGTAGCAATTTCCAACAAAAGACTCTGCCTGAGACTTTGGTCTCCAGTAATTGTTTTTGTTTGTTTTTAAATGAAAACTGTGTACATAAAAACCCACGACATTATGGCTCTCTACAGGTCACTGACTTTTGTGCAAGTTAACAAGTATTTCAATGACCCCAAAAGTGCTAGTCTTTCTGTGTACTCCTGCTCACTTACTCTGTTTCCACTAATAAGATTACAGTGTGCCTATGAAGTGAATGGGGAAGATGGTGATGGTTTGAGTTACTTCTGAACAAAATGCAACCTGAACTTCTGGACAAAATGCCACCATTCAGCAAATTACATGAATGCTGCTCAAAGGGCAGGGGTGGCACCTGCAGACGGGACAGTGGGCAGAGCCGCCTGGCTGTGCCTCCACCTAGGAACCAGAGGGGGGACATGCTGCTGCTTCTGGGAGCTGCTTGATGTAAGCGCCCCCCGGAGCCTGTATCCCTGAGCCCCTCCCATACCTCAAACCCCTGATCCCCCTCCAACCCTCCGAACCCTTCGGTCCCATCCCGGAGCACACTCTTGCACACCCAACCCTTCATCCTCAGTCCCACCCCAGAGCCCACACCCAAGCCAGAGCCCTCGCCCCCCCCCCCCACACCCCAACCGCCTGCCCCAGCCCGGAGCCCCCTCCCGCATCCTGAACTCTTAATTTCTGGTCCCACCCCAGAGCCCCCAGCCAGAGCCCTCACCCACTCCCACCCCCAATTTCATGAGCATTCATGGCCCGCCATACAATTTCCATACCCAGATGTGGCCCTGAGGCCAAAAAGTTTGCCCACTCCATAATAGGAGATAGAGAAATGCATGATAAAATTAATTTACCAATTGGTAGCCTATAGCACATGTGCTAAAATGCCATTATATTTTTTTGCACTCCATAGAATTAGCCTTTGGGGACTTGAATATATCAGAACAAAGAAAATAGGAGCAGGAAACATGTCCCCTTTACCTAATGTAAAGACAGTTCATGTTGCTAGCCCCTTCCAGAAATAGATGTAGTTTGCAGTACATCAGGCACTGTTGCTCATATTTTTTCATTTCCTCTTCCCAGCTGAATAAATGAAAGGAAATGAAAAAATCACTACCAGAAAAATGTACATTTTTCTGTATGTTCAGTTATGGAGGGATGTCTCTAAACACAGACATAAAGCTCCGAGGAAGGTAGATATTGCTGAAATGTTGTCTGATAGTCATTTTAACTTCCAGATAAGAATTGCTTAAAAATAATGAGATATGAGTCAGTGTTTTGTTTTTACTTGTGACTATGTTAAGCCAGTTTCTTTACATTTATTTAAATAAATTTATGGGGGAGTGATCTCTGGATACAATTCCCACTGGTTTCAAGATTTGATGTTTATTTGAACACAAATGCATGCCTGAATGTGGATTTTCCAAATACCAGATGATGGCAGTTAAGAAATTCTGAATACTCTAACATATTTTTTAATATTAACAACATTTTGTGGATATTCAGTCTTGGCCTTGGGTTTAATTGAACATTGAGGGAAAATTTCAGTCATCTAAGCAGTGCCTACAAAATTTGAAACTACAAATTAAATATCTGATCTTGCACATACTTGCATGAGAGTAACTTTACAGACATGAGTAGTCCCAATTAGTTCAGTACGAGTAAGTATGTTTGTAAAGTTATTTATATGCCTAGGTGTTCATAATATTGGGATCTAAATGTATGCAAATGTATAGATAAACATGAAATTACCTAGATTGTATTTGGGCATTACACCTGCTATTTGTGTCTATGCCAGTTTTCATTCATAATGTAGGTACTCATCTTTGGCAATATGCCCTAAATGATTGGGGAAATCCTTAACTTTCTGAAATTGAATGTAAAACTTCAAAAAGGTGTGTCCTGTTCCCAGGCCACAACCCTTGTTAGTAAAGTTGAGTTCCACTAGGAACTATTTTTGTGAAAGTAATCTTTATTGGAGAATTACCAAGTGCTGGAATACAGCCAGTTAAACCTAGAGAAAGAGAGTGTGTCTAATAGAGAAAGATTAGTAGTTGCTGGCAGCTTACTGTAGGAAAAGACAAAAAAGAAACTGGAGGTTGTCACAGAACTTACTGCATCAGTATTTAGTACTTGATTATACATGGCATTCACTGTGTATAACAGCTTCCCCTTTCTATTGGTATTAAAGCTGGACAAGATGGGTAAAGCTGTACCAAATGCAAGTCACAAGAAGGTGGGTTAGATTTTTGCCCTGCCTACACATTCCACTTTGTTGTGATTGATTATGAATTGAACCAATGATGAATAAGTTTCAGCTTCTGTATCATTTATATTTGGTGTAATAGGGCCTGATCTGGTGAAATCTGTAGGAGCTTTATCATTCATTGACTTTCATGGAAACAGGATTGGGCCCATACTGCTTGCAACATGGGGCCCACATTTCTGTTACGACTATTACTGGATTCGCAGAGTGCCCTAACTGCTGGACTATAGGGAATCCGGAGTGAAGGTCTCTGTTGAAGCTGTTTCACTTTGTGTGGCATACTTAAATAGTTATTGGAGCAGGGACTAGATCCCATGTTTGTGCCTTCCCAGTTGAGCAGGGCCGGCTCTAACTTTTTTGCTGCCCGAAGTAAAAAAAAAAAAAAAAAAAAAAAAAGCTGCGCTGCGCCGCCAAAACAACCCCCCCAAGCGCCGCCCTGCCCCGCTGAAACAGCCCCCCCGAGTGCCGCCCTGCCCCGCTGAAACAACCCCTCCCCAGTGCCGCGCCGCCGAAACAACGCCCCCCGAGCACCGTCCTGCCCCGCTGAAACAAACAAAGAAAAAACCCTTGAGTGCCGCCCCGCCACCCGAAGATTGGCTGCCCCTTACAAGGAGCCGCCCCAAGCACGTGCTTGGTCAGCTGGTGCCTGGAGCCGGCCCTGCAGGTGAGTACCTTAACCATCAGGCTATAGAGACAACCTCTCTCTCTGTGGCCCAATGACTATTTAAGTAGTCCATACAACAGCGTTCCCCAAACTTTTGAGGGTCATGCCCCCCCCCTTATCCCTGTCCATGCCTCCTGCTCCTCTGGAACCTGGCTGGGAGTAGTGCTGTGGCTCCAGGAGGTGGAGGGGGGAGACATGGACAGCCTTAAGGGGGCTGAGGCTGGGGATGGATCTGGGGTCAGGAGCAGGGCCGCAGCCAGGGGCAGAGGGTGGGAGCAGAGCCGCAGTCGGGGTGCGGTGGGGCTGGTAGCCGGGCCCATGGCCAGATGCTGCTCCACTCACGGCTGTGCCCCGGGCCGGCAACAGAGCTGCTGCTAGCAGCCAAGGTTGGGGGCTGACACAGGGCCGGGAATGGAGCTACGCTGAGGCTGGGGATGTGGCTGATGGCGGGACTGGAGAAGAGCTGGGGGCAAGGAAGGGCTGGGTGGCACTCCTTCCCCACTCCCATGGGGGCTGGCCCCAGGCTCTGCCGTGACCCCCCCGAATGTTGCTCCGTGTCCCTCTAAGGGGCGTGCCCCACACTTCGGGTACCGCCGCCATACAAAGTGGAACAGCTTCCTCCCATGAAATGTTCAGGTTTAGTTATTAGAAGTACTTTTAAAGTTGTAAGAATTTTGAATGTTTGCCTAAACCATTTAATATAACCTTCTAACAAAAGCTCTTAAAAACGAAAATTGACCTTTCCCTGAGCATCTGATTTTTGCTTCTAATATCAAGAGTGAAATCCTGACTCCATTGAATTCAGTGGGAGCTTTGTTATTGACTCACCTCACATATTTGCAGCCAATGACTTCCTCATTTTTACGGGTTGGTTCTTTCTCCATTAACTTTAGGTAACCATGTTGTGGAGATGGCCTGAAGACCTGGAGAGTAGAAACTGCATCCTACAGGCATTGTCTGTGCCAGGACATGGGAAGAACAGGTCTAATTTTGACTATGGTTATGGGATTGTGAGTCTCTCTCTGACAGCTGTGATGACTCAGTAAGTTAACCAGATCTGTTTCAAATGTCCCCTTAGCTAAACAGCTGCAAAACCAGTCTACTTTTCAGTTGTTAAAATCCATTTTTGCTCATCTTTCCTCTGCTTCTCCACCAAATTAAAAAGCTCCCAAAACCCAAAATCATACTAAACCGAGCTGCAATAAATCAGATGTTTATGCTTTTTAAAAAATAAGTTATCCTTTACAACAACAATTGTTTGAGGAAAGTTGAGAAACTGCACTTTTAAAGCTGCTACCTTTTTCTTTTGGATGGCTACATCAAATCTCACTTATTTTTTTGTAGAGTGAAGAAAGTTACAGTATTATTTTAGCTCTATTCATATAACAGTCTAGAATTAGAAATATCTACTCTTTTTAGACTAATTTCTACTGAATTCAAAGTTTGTGTGTATCAGTAGCCATGCTACTTTGGGCTTTGATCTCAAGAGAAATTACAAGTTAATTATCACGGGGACATCTCAACACATAGATAGGAACTCTTGAGTTGGTGGTGATTCAATAGGTTATGCTCTTCCTCCTGAGCTGGTACTGAACAGTGCAACTAGAGATGTGTGGCCTTTTTTTTTTTTTTAAAATGAGATCTCAAACTGAAGTTCTAAGCATTTGTGATCAGTAAAGAACTTGTGGCATTGTTTTTACAACAAAAGGGATGTTACTTCCGATATCCAGATGAATTTCCATTTTGAGCAACTACATTCTGCCTACCCAGTTTTATCCATTTGCTCCCTGTCCTTAACTGTAGACTGTTAAACTGCTGCTGCACCCAACCGTAGTTTGCTGTATTTCAGTGGTGGCTAAAGTGATGCTGCTTATAGCAGTTGTCAATAGTGACTGACTAGGAAGAAGTTTGTTTTGTTCTGCCTCTCATTAAATAGCTGTAAAATGGGGATAATTATATAGCATACAAATGAAATATGAAGTTATAAGGGATTTAAAATATCCAGGTATGTACGCAGCACATGCAGTTTAGATAGGCGACTATCATTACACCCACTGGAGAGATGGTTAAAATGAGACTTGGAGAAATTAAGTAACTTGCCTGGCAAGGCATTGTAGTCTAATCAAATAACTATGTGCCTAGTAACTATGAGCCCAGGTTCCGATCTTGGTTCTCAAGTTGATTTGCTGTGTGACTTTAGGCCCAAAT